>NW_003852498.1:1326687-1402694 GCF_000181295.1 Otolemur garnettii
TTTTTTTTTTTTTTTGAGACAGAGTCTTACTTTGTCACCATTGCTAGAGTGCTATGACCTCATAGCTCACAGCAACCTCAAACTCGTGGGCTCAAGCAATTCTCTTGCCTCAGCCTCCCCAAGTAGCAGGAACTATAGGCACCCACCACAAGGCCCAGCTATTTTTAGAGACGGATCTCCCTGTAGCTCAGGCTGGTCTTGAACCTACGACCTCAGGCAATCCACCCACCTCAGCGTCCCAAGTGCTAGGATTACAGGCATGAGCCACGGTGCCCAGCAATGCAATCTTCTTACCATCACAAAGAAATTAACTCATCAGTTCAAGATGGCAGAGGAGAGACGTTGGATGATGACACTATGGAGTCTCACATTAGTGAGTTCTCCGACTGCCTTGTCCTCTGGTCTTCTTGTTACCTTGATGTTATGTTTTTATGTTTAAGCGTAGTTGTTGCCCCATATTTGCAGTTTTGCTTTTCACTATTTCAGTTACCCACAGTCAACTGTCCTCCCAAACTAGGTGAGTACAGTAACATATTTTGAAAGAGTTACATTGACATAACTCTTATTACAGTATATTGCTATAATTGTTCTATTTTATTGCTAGTTGTTATTAATATCGAATTGTGCCTTATGAATTGAACTTTATCCAAGGATTCAGTACTGTCCATGGTTTCAAATGTCCACTGGGGGGACTGGAAGGTACCCCTGGGAATAAGGGAGAATTACTGCATTTTCTTAGCTCTTTTGTTTTTGAAGTCAACCATATTCTATACAACACAAAAATTGTAAAGTAACTCCGAGTGTTACACAATCTGGAGGAAAGCATGAAATGCAAGGCCTGGCAGAGTCAGGTATGTAACAGGTTTGGAAAATTATCATACACTATTTATTTAGGAACATTTTTTATCCAACATATTGATACATCGATGGGTCAGAAAAGTATTTATTTTATTTATTTATTTATTTATTTTGCAGTTTTTGGCGGGGGCTGGGTTTGAACCTGCCGCCTCTGGTATATGGGGCTGGTGCTCTACTCCTTTGTGCCACAGGCGCCACCCAGAAAAGTATTTTTAATAAGTGTTAAATTAAAACATTTCATTTAGGAAAAAAAGATACTTTTGAACAAAAGAAGACAAAGGGAGATTTTATTTCTTATTCATATCTTTTAAAACATTTCTCTTTAAAACTTCATGCCTGTTAAATATTGGGGATAGCTTTTAAACGTCCCCAAATGTGAGCTACTTGGGTCTATCTAGACACATTTAGTGTTGAAACTAAGACTCTTGTCTTTCTCTAAGAGCGTTTCAATGCATATGGGCTTTTTCTGGGTTATGTTTTAGGGATTTCCTTAAGTCTTACTTGAGGATAAGCACTGCAGCAGATAATTAGAGTTGCATATAACTTTAAGGAAAATCAGTCAAGCCAATTTCACTTAAACACCTCAGTTGTATTTGAATGGGACACAGGGTAACATGGAATTCTCCACCACCCACACCACCCCTGCCATTAACTACTATAAAAAAATTGCTAATGATATAAAATCTGTATGAGGTTATAGAGAGTACAGGGACTTGAATCTAAATTCTCTGCTTAAACCTGACCAACAGTACTCTATTCCATACAAAATCAAGTTCAAGATTCTCAGCCTAGCTTTCAAAGTTCAATGTTCACCACAATTTGGACTTGCATCTGTCCCATCTCTCTGTGTGTCTCTCTCTCCCCACCCCCGATGTGCACGTGTGCAAACACACACACATACACACTCTTCCTTACCCCAGCCTATAACTCCACTGTCATATTTCACAGTCTAACTGCATTTCAAATTCATCTCCCCAACATTGCCTGGCACCAGCTGCTGCCCTATCATCCCATTTGTACAGGTTAATGTTCTACCTCAATGAAAGTTAAAATACTCATTAAACTGTGTTTTTAGGAGATATAGGCTCATTTTTATTGCAAAATTATATAGAGAATTTGGGGCATCAGCAGAGAGAAACAGGAGAGATTTGCCATAATTGTGTCATTAGAGGGAAACAATTATAAATCAATTTTAAAATGTGAATAGCTAATTATTAAGCTATTTCTATTTTGGTTACTATTATTTTCTGAACTTAGCATATTAGAGGGTGTAATCATTTTCTTCACATAATAAAAGGAAGAAGAATTTAATAAAGAAGAAATTTTAGGTTGTTCAATTATTCATCACAAATACCATGGATATATGAACATAGATTATGTATCAGGAGTTTTTTAAGGTTTGTAAAAAAATCCATTTTTTATTTAAGAGCAGCTTAGTCTTCACTGATTTAGTTTCTTTTGGGTCAAACACATTTCAATCCAGGGAAGTAAGACTAAAAGTCGAATCCATTTTTTTAGAATAAGACTTCTCTGATACTGTATACTGCAGTGCCTATTTCTAGCTTCTTCAGGATCCAGAGGCAAAAGAAAAGAAACGAAAAAAGATTTTCCTATATAGAGACTAACACTAATAATTAATACTTTTTATCTGTAGAGTTGTAGGCATCTATGGAAATGTAAACCTACTTCTGTTTAGAAATAAAATATGTAATATAAAATTATTTGCAACAAATGAATTTAGCATTGAATTCCAGAAGCTTAAAGCCCAACATTTTACTTTATTTATTTATTTTTTATTTGTTCGCAGTTTTTGGCCAGGGCTGATTTTGAACCCACCACATCTGGTATATGGGGCAGGTGCCTTACTCCTTTGAGCCACAGGCATTGCCTCCAACATTTTATTTTAAAGTAACTTGTAAGAGCAAATTTAAGAGTTATCCATTGTTAAAAATTGAAAACTTAAAATTCTCTGAGTGCCACTTTAGTCCTAGATCAAACAAGGCCTGCTGGTCTAAAAATCAAAACCGATTTCATTATGCGTATCAGGGCTGGTTCACGATTCCTTCCATACTTGGCTGAAAGCAGATGGTATATGGAGAGCTAAGTATTTTTTAAAAAGATAATACTATAATGCCCAGATGGCATCAGTGTTTCCAAAACTTTTTATATTTTTTTGTTTACATTTTCAAATACCCTTTACCCTCCAGATCACTGCAGATGTAAGAATTACTTTTTCACTAATGGAGGAAAGTATCTGTAATTCTACAGAAAAAGGATTTCTCTTCACCGCAGTCATTTGTTTTTCTGTTACCTTATTCTGGGTCCAGTTTTATTGCAGCTTGGTGTTATTAAGTGTACATTACAGCCGTGCATCCCAGGCCATGCAAGGTGACACAATCTACGTCACAGACATTGAAGATAATGGGGGGGTAGGGTGCTAAGTAGTGGTAGAACTACAACTACAGTATGCACCACTGATTCTTCTCCCTTTGCCTGAAGATCTGCAGGGTGACAAAGGGACTGTCAACATTAAGGCATTGTTCACAGGATGGAGGAGAAGCATTGATGCCCCCTTGTTAGTAAAACTGAGCTGTCAGTTCAGGAGTTCTCTCAAACACTATCAGCTCCCTCGGAAAATGAAAGCTTAATTCTCACCTGTCTTTCAGAAAGTGATTGCCTCACATTCTAAATGCCAGCCAGGTGTGATGGCAGCAAGGCAGGCTTGGTTCTTTCTTTACCTTGACTGACTATGAGACAGCTGTGGACAGATGTCTGTGAACAGAGGGAGCGCTGAACAAAGTTATACATTAGAAAGGCATCTTCGTAAATTATAAAATCATCTTCAGTCCAGAGTCCTCGCGACCATGCCACCATGCAGCCCTCAGTAGATGCCGTGGTGTCACAGCTCACAGCAACCTCAAACTCTTGGGCTTAAGTGATTCTCCTGTCTCAGCCTCCCAAGTAGCTGGGACTAGAGGCACCCGCCATAACACCTGACTTTATTTATTTATTTATTTTTTTTGCCGTTGCTGTTGCCATTGTTGTTGAGCTAGCCCAGGCCAGGTTAGAACCTGCCAACCTCAGTGCATGTGGCCAAGGCCGTAACCACTGTGCTGCAGCCCCGAGCCTTCCTTGCCTTCTTCATGCTGGGTGTCCCAGGGTTTTGCAGTACAAAGCCCATTCAAACTTATTTCCCACCCAGTCAAAACTGACCTCTACCATTTCTCAATCCTCTGGTGCCTCAGTCTTCTACCTAGGCTAGTTAGCCTGTTGAAAGAGCTACCAATAAATACTACCATTCGTGATTCCATTACTGCCATGAGGGAATTTAGATACTTTTCAACTCCTCACTATCATTTTGCAGAGAAGGTCAATGGTAGGCATATTGCCACATAGTTACACAGGAAGGGAGGGCAAAGGTTATTATTATGACTAGTATCATAAGGTATAAGTATTTAAACAATAACTTGTTTATATTAAAAGAATGCAGTGATGAAACTAGCTGTCAGCAGGACAGGTTGTCAGAGTGGCTAATCTGAGACTTTCTTCAGACCCCCTATGTTTTCTTTAATTACTTGATAACAATCTCAGTGCTGCAAATGTCAGACAGTTGACTAAATTCAGGGCTTCAGACCTACAGCTCCCCAAATCACAGAGGAGTCAAATAGAAAGTTGAGGGTGAATGTATTCAATAATAAAGAGAATCATAACTGTCAAGTAGACTAGAAAGAATCATTGGTTTTTCAGAGGGTGTAATTGAAATTAATAATCATATTATTAATTGATTAAATATTCTAATAAAGCTTTATGTACCAGACACTGATTGCTACACTTTACAAAAGTTGTCATTGAATCTTCTCAACAACCCTGTAAAGCAGAGGCTGTCATTCTGCCTATGGTAGGAAGCTGAGGCATGGAAGAGTCAAGAAACCTGACCATGGCTGTGCAGCTAATAAATGGCAAAATCAGATTGTGAACTCAAGTAATCTGGTTTAATCACTTGTCCATGGCACCTTGATAAAAGGCATGGTAAGAATAAAAACAGAGGGATTGTTTAATTGATTCAGCTCTTTAGTGATCAGTATAAGGTAGTTTCTACCGGGAGAGGTTTTTGCCTCCCAAGGGCATTTAATAATGTCTGAAGGCATTTTAGGTTGCTGTTATTGGAAGAGGGAGTTGCTACTGACATCTGGCAGATAGATGCATTCAACAATGCACAGGATAGTCACAACCAACAAAGAAATAGCCCATCTAATGCCAATAATGCTGAGACAGAGAAACCTCAGTATAAGGAAATCAGGGCGGTATCCACCTCCCCGGTGGGGATTCATCCCCCACTTATCTGATGAGTTCTTGGACCAGGGTGCTCTGTTCTTTGCACAGTGCTCGAATGTGCACCCCCAAATTTACCTTCCTAACTTACGTTTTTCTATGATTCAAAGTGCCTGGTTCCTAATACAGTCAATAATTTATCTTATTAGATATAGTAAATAATAATGCACCAACTCCATTCCCCTTCCTGACTTATTTGCAACTCTAATGCTAAAACTACCAAAATCAGCCACAAAGACCCCAATCAGCAACACATACTGTGTGATTTAAGCAACAGTTTTGTTTCTTTCTTAGGGAAAATCATACTTTTTCTTCAGGATAGAAAAGAATGGTAATGAATACTTTAATATCATTTAGTCTAGGATATTTCATCATATAATCTGCACCATGCTGGTATTTTCCCCTCCAACTGCACATTCTTTTTGATCCATATTGTCTCCTAACCAACTTACCATCAGTGTTTGGTGCACAAATATACTGTTCCTGCTTCCCTTATCAGATACTGCAGCTATCCTGAATTGTAGCAGCTTATTTTAAAAAGACTTTTAGTCATATGTCATCAGAAACTGATGATATATCAAACCTAGAGTGACTGGGGAATTAAGTATTTTGTTGATACCAGTTTGAAAATTTTAGTTAGTTTGAACAAAATTTCTATATTTAGCACTGTTTTACCAAAATATATTTAGGAACCTAAACAATAGGAATTATCATTTTTCTTTATCTTTAAAAGCTGAAGATTATGTATATCCTCCCGGTATAATTATCAGATCGTAAGGATCCTTGTCTGTACTTGATGCTGAGTTTTATGTTATTTATTTATTTATTGTTGATGCTGAGTTGTAAAGGTCATGAAGTGATCCGAGCATTTGGCTGGATGGCGCTCTGAGCTGTTCTCCCTTAGGGCAGTGTGAATATTTCCTAAATGAAGGAAGAACAGCAGGCATGGTTTCTGCTGGCGAGAGCTCTGGTAGAGATTTTTAGCTTTCCCACTAAAATCTTCCCCCCATCTTTTTGCACATAGAATGAGTCGAATCTTCCCCCATATCTCTGGCCATGTAGCCATGTGACTAAATTCCCACCTATGGGATGTGGCTAGATATCATGCACGCCACCTGCTGGCCTGACCTAGAATAACCTCCCATATATACTTGTCCATGCTTTTTCCCCTTATTTGGATTGGATAGAAAAAAAAAATTCAGGGTGATTTGAAAACTACTGAAAATGACAGAGCCTCCATCACGAAGCAGAGCTGCCACAATAACCTGGGGACTGTGACGGGAAAGAAATACTACATGTTTCTTCTTCTTTCAACTAACTAACTAGGATTTCTATTAATTAAAACTGCTTAGCTTTTCCTATTGAATACGAGCTTGTTACTCAAGGTTAATAGGTGTTTGTTACATTTTAGTGGAACTGAAGTTTTAAGAGTGTTTGGCTTATATACCAGCTTACAATATTGATGCCTTACCTTTGTACATTAAATTCTATTTCATTTGATGTATTCCATAGTCCTTTGGAGCATCTATAAAATATAGCATCTATATTTTAACATGTGTTCATTACAATAAATGTTCAAATAACTCAAAAAATCTAGTGGGTAAAAACATATCACTTACCGGACACGTCATGTTGGTAATGAGTTGGATATTATGCAAAGTATTTATACATTTTAAATAAAGTGAAGCTAAACTGATGTAATTAATTGTACATGTACCTTTCCTTAACAATATGTTTTCTAATAGTAAGTGCCTACTCTATTTTCTGAATAGATGGTTACTTAGTATTATCTTGTAAAATCTTTCCTGGATTTATTTAGCCAATTCCTTAATGAAGAATGGTTGCTTTTTTACATTTATTTCCTTTAGAAAATAAAATCACAAAGACTTTTATATATCCATCTTTATGCCCTATTCACTGTTTTTTAGACTATCACAAAATTGTGAAGGCAAATTCTATGTTTAAGATTGTGAAGTATATTTCCAACTTGTCATGCAGAAAGGCCTGGATCAAAAGTACCAGCAGTGTTAGGTCTAGTTCCTTTTTCCCTCCCTTATACTAGAAATTATTGATCATTTGGCAGTTGATGTAAGAAAATATTATTTATTTTCCCTTTGAATTATTCTATTAATGATATAAAGTATAATTTCTTTTATATAGGCAATCTATACTTTTAAAGTTTATTTCATAATAATTCCCACATTTCTTTAGCTTTTAAAAATTTTAATTAATTTGTTTACTTGATTAGTTTATTGGAGTTCTGTATATTTTAGGAATAGTAAGATTTTCTCTTTTACATACCATTAATGATATCTTTGAAGTAATGAAAACAAGAAAAGTTTGAAGGGGTTAATTCTCATATCCAAGATACATGTTGCAAAATCATAACTGTATGCTGGGTATTCTGAGACCTGTTATATTTTGGTTTTGACTAATTTTCATCATCATCTTTCTTAAGCTGGGTCCACTAGAAATCCAGTAAATATACATGAGAATAATTGCGCTTTGAGGGTATATTCCTTTGGAAATATTTTTAGAATTCTTATTCAAGTAGACTATATTCTGCCCCATAGAAAATGAATCTCTCTCGCATCATCAGACCAAGTGCCTTATGTAATTTCTGGCACATAGTAAGTACTTTATAAATGTTTGTTAATGGATGAATGAATGTTCTGTCTCCTACAGTTACAGAAAGAAAAGACAAAATCTCTTCATTCAAGTAACTCATAATCTTGCAGAGGTGGCAACTGAAAAAATAGATTAAATAACACACAATGGGGTAAATGTTATAATGGAAATGAGAATAGAATGAATTTCATACCCAAGTAAATGTCAGAAATAATTGATGATGACTCACAAATCTTCCTCAAATTTATTAGCTAGGGGTAGGAGTACATTGTGCAATAATGTGACTTTTTTAAAGCAAGAAATCATGAGACAATGCAAAGCCCACTGGCTTTGGAGTCGGATATGCTTGGGCATAAGGTCCAGTTATACTACCTTTTATATGAATAATCCTGCATGAAGTAGTCTCTGTGAACCTGAACTTCTGTACCTGGAAATTATCATTAATAATGTCTCAATCCCAGACAATTAGAGGGACTAAATGACAACAGGTACAAAGTCCTTGGAAGGTGCTATAGAGGCAGTGGTTCTCTCCTATGCTCCCTGGATAAACTATTTTAAAAGTCACACAATATTAAAGATTAGCTGTCAATTTATACCCATGGTATAACTTTTTGAAATCTATGAATATTTAATTGCCCTAATTTAATCTTCCTAATTAGGAAAGCTCTGGACAAATGGCAGCATCCCTTTAACCGTGAGCCTGTATACTCTTGTCTTACACAGAACAATTTAGACATAGAAATTATACACTGAGTTTAAATTCTTCAAAAATATATGTAGCACATGGCTGTTAAGTTCTCTAGAATACAGAGAGTACTAAATAATAATGTAAAATACCGATACTATATTCATTTAATAGACATTACGTTAATGCGGAAGAGACAGCTTTCAGTAAAGATTACCTGGTGTTATATTGGCTGCCTGTTCATAAGCCATAATTTTATCTTCCAAGTGAATGTTAGACACATATAATTGATTGGGACATACTATTCAGAATAAGTAACTACTGACAATTCACTGAAGCTTGTGTGTGCTGAAATTTCATGTTGGGATTCTGACAAGGACGACACTTGGGGGCTAATGTTTAATTTCCCAAGATATAATTATTCTAACTATCATTAAAAAAAACTATCCTTCCTCCCTCTTTGGTGCTGGATAATAACTGAATATTTTTTTTTATTTCTGTCAAATTTTCAGGAAACTTTGGACTACACCAATTTATGTTTAATTTCGTGGAAAATAAGAATTTCATCAGCTTTAGAGAGTACATTGAGTATTCCTGAAGTCACTGAATATTAATAGCTTACTAATTTTGTGGTAGAGGAAATAAAGATGGTTTTTTAAAGAGCCATGTTTTTCTTAAACTGATCTGGTCTTGTCAAATAATCTATATTTAAATTTTCTTAAGCTTCAGAAGCCTTAATTTGAAAATTATTTCTTGCTTACTAAAGGAAAATGGTTCTAGTATAAAGAAAAACTTTTGGTGAGCTACACTTCTCTTAAAACACAAAATAAAACTTCTGCTCTTTGAAAGCCACCATCTAGAAAATAAAAGACAAAACCAAAAATATTGAAAAATATTTCTTATATATACATTTTTATAAATAACTTGTTTCCAGAATGTATAAAAAGTATAAACAACCCCAACAAAAGCATAGACAAAAAATTTAAACAAGTACTTCACAAAGAAAATACATGGGTAGCCATTAAGTATGAAAAAATTCTAATATCTTTACTCATAGAAATGAAAAATAAAACCAAAGTAAGAGGCCTCCATAACCCAACTAGAACAATTAAAATTAAATTCGACAATATCAGGTTTTGATAAAGATTTTGAATAACTGTAATACTCATACTTGTGGGTAGTAATATAAAATGGCACAGCTTCTTTGGGCAAAGTTTGGCAGTTTCTTATAAAGTTATCATATGACTCCATAATTCTACTCCTAGCTTGTTCTCAACAAAAATTAAAACATATGTTCATAGAAAGATTTTACATGAATATTTATAGCTACCTTATTAATCACAGTCAAGAGCTGGAATTGACTCAGATGTCCATCAATAAGTGAACAAATAAACAATAATAGATGAATATTATCCATCCATAACAAGGAGAAATCACTGACATATCTGAGAACATAGATAAGTCTCAAAAACTTAAGCCAGACGTAGAATGTATACATGGTGTAGTTCAATTTCTGTGAAACTTACAGAAAGAAAACTAATCGGTTATAATAGAGAACATATCAGTGGTTGTCTGAGTTCAGAAGAAGGGATGACCGACAAGGACAACGTGAAATCTTTTAGGATGATTTTGGTGAGAGTTCTACTAGTGTATACATTTGTCAAAACTTACCAGACATTGCACTTATACTGAGTCCATCTGACTGCATGAAAATTATGCGTACAAGCGCAACCTAACAATGTTACTTATATATTAGATTGGTGATAATGAAAAGGTTTAAGGATAAATAGCAATATCATAGTATGAGAAAGCAAACACTTTTGTACATGTTGGCACAGATTGGTATATTTTCTGTGGAGGACTCTTTTGCAATATCTATAAAATTAGGTCAGACTTAATATTACTCTAAAAACAGATTAAAAGTTTCAGATACGCTTTGGTTTGAACTAGAAGAATGAAATTAAAATTTATAGCTCTAAAGATTTTTTAAATCTAATAGGGACGTAAGGAAAAGTTTGGAGTAGTGAGACTTAGAAAGTATTGGGCGGATGAAAACACAGGGCTGGCATAGTAAGCTTCAACCTTGAAGTCTGAAGAACAAGGGCATTCCAGCTGTTAAAAAGTAAGGTGATTTCTAAAGAAATAGATATTGATGTAGGAAACAAAAATGACCTCTTCTCGCTTTCTCCTTTTGGTTCAACTGAGCTCTGACTTTTCCTAAATAGTAATACCTAACATATATAAAGTGGTTCCTTCAGATGGGCACTATGCTAATTATTTAAATGCATTTTCATCTCATTCAATTTCCATGACTCTGTAAAACACTCATTATGTTCTTACACCTATTTAATGGATGAGAAATATAAATAGATTTTCTAATTACTTTAAGAAATAATATTTATAAAAGTAATAGAGCTATCATTTAAAACTAGGATGTTGAAGCCTAAAGCCATTGTTGTCCCTCAGACGATGGCTCATCGCTGCATTTCTCATATTAAGGGTTCAGGCATGTGTACGAAGAAATGGTGAAATAGTGCAAATGGTGAGTTCATGATTGTTGATGTTGTTGTAAATGGTGAACTTCTAATGAATTAGGCCATATTTTGTGATATGTCATTTGTGATTGATTGTTGATGTTGTTGTTGTAAATGGTGAACTTCTAATGAATTAGGCCATATTTTGTGATATGTCATTTGTGATTGATTGTTGATGTTGTTGTTGTAAATGGTGAACTTCTAATGAATAAGGCCTAATAAGGCCTAACTAATACGATAAAGATACATTAAATGTTTGGGGACCATTGTGTTTGTTGTATTTAAGATTGCATTTGGTTTTTCTTCGTTATGTTCTTGTCCCAGTGCTTGCTTTAAATTAATGGTGGTTCCTTCCACCAAAACACCAATGTCATTTTTCATGGAATTAGAAAACACAATTCTAAATTTCACATGGAATCAAAAAAGAGCCCAAATAGCTGAAGCAATCCTAATCATGAAGAAAAAAAATTGGAATCATCACATTACCAGATTTCAAATTATACTACAAGGCTATAGCAACCACAACAGTGTCATAATGGCATAAAAGTGGACACACAGATCAGTGGAACAGAATACAGAGCTCAGAAACAAAACCCTATGCCTATAACCAACTGATCTTTTAAAAGCATACAAAAAAATATACTGTAAAGGATGTATTTTCAATAAATGATACTGGGAAAACTGGAGAGCTGCATACAGAATAATTAGACTGGATCTCTGTCTCTCACTGTACATAGAAGTTAACCCAAAATGAATTAAAGATTTGCATGTAAGACCTGGCACTGTAAAAATTCTAGAATAAAACTTAGGAAAAATTCTTTTGGAAATTGGCCTAGGCAAAAATATTTATGACTAACACTCCCAAAACAAATACAACATATAAAAAATATATAGATGGCACTAAATTAAACCAAAAAAGATTCTGGAAATAAATAACCAACAGAGTAAACAGACAACCTACAGAAAGGGAGAAAATATTTGCAAAGTATACATCCAACAAAGGACTAATATCCATAATCTATAGTAACTCAGACAAACCAGCAATAAAAACATAACCCCATCAAAAAGTTGGCAAAAGAAGTGAACAGATGTTTTTCAAAAGGAGATATACAAATGGCCAACAAACATAACGCTCAGTATCACAGTTAATCGTGGAGATACAAATTAAAACAGCCACAAGATAACACCTTTCCTATGTTAGAATGGCCATTATTAAAAAGTCAAAAGACAATAGATGCTGACTTATGGATGCAATGTAAACAGAACATTTATACACTATTGATGGGTATGTAAATTATTTAACCTTTCTGAAAAACAGTATGGAGATATCTTAAAGAACTAAAAGTAGACCTACTATTCAATTTAGCAATGCCACTACGGTGATCTACCCAAAAGAAAGAACTCATTATATCCAAAAGTTCCACACCCACATATATTTATCACAGCAGAATTGACAATGGCAAAGGTATGGGATCACTCTAAGTGCCCATTAACAACAGATAAGTGGATAAGGAAAATGTGGTGTCCACGAGGGATGTCCAGAAAGTATTCAGCCAGGTAATATGAAAAAAAAATGGTATTAGCCATGGCATAGCCCTTGTATATACCATGCAATACTATTCATCCCTACAAAAGAATGAAATAATGCCTTTTCCAGCAACTAGGATGGAACTGGAAGCCATTATCTTAAGTGAAGTATCTCAAGAATGGAAAAACAAACATTGCATATACTCAATTATAAGTGAGCGCTAAGTGATAGTTATACATGCTCATACCGAATAGTATAATGGACTTTGGAGACTCAGGAGGGGGGAGGTAGATGGGGAGTTAAGGGATCAAAAACAGTTACCTATCAGATACAATGTGCACTATTTGGGTGGTGGTGCACTAAAAGTCCTGTCTTCTTTACCATATGATTCAGCTATGTAACATAAAACCACTGTACTCCCTAAATCTATTGAAGTAAAAAAATAAGATAAAAATGTTAACTGATATTTCCAGATGAGGCTCTATCTGTAGAGATTATAACTAACTTACTTCATTATATCACTAAAGTAAAATTTGTTTTGAATTCCCAGTTTGACATATACACAAATTAGGCACATTTTGTTAGGGGGCCAGTTGACCTGTCTTGGATTTTCCTGGCTCTATAATCTTTCTATTCTTCGTAACTTTATGCTTTATTATGATAATCCACAAATCAAAGGGTTTCAAATTCTAGTAATTCATTTTGCCACTAATGAAGATGTTATATATTTACATGCTCTTCTCCAAACTGGTACTGAAAAATAGAGTACCGGCTATCCTGACAATAAGCTCGTATTAAGCAAGAGAGTTGGTATTTGTTGGTCCAAGTTGAGGGAATTTTAGAATTCTTTTTTTGTTTTTGCAGTGCTTAACCCATAATTATATCAGATACATGAAAACCTTAATTGCCTCACTGAGACTTAGAGAACTGTTGAACAATATTTAATATGTAAATATCTTTTAATCAGTGTTTTTCATTAGAAAACTAATAATTGTAATGAATTTTAGTTCATTGCTAATGAAGTACTTCATTAAAAAAATTTAATTTAAAAGATGGTGTATTTCTTCCCTTAAAATTACTTTCCCTCAACTTCCATTCATTTTAATTATTTTTGAAATGAAATTTTGGATCGATCTTACCTTGACGAAGGGTCAGCCTTTGAGAAACACAAGTATCTTTTTCAGAGAGCTTAGATATGAAATAAGATGTATAGAAAACTATGGTAAACAATGTGTCAGAAAAACTGGGCAAGTAACCTCTATGTAATTGTAATCATTTGGAACTCTTAGGTGTCTAGACTGGGAAGAGTACTCACCTTAACTTCCTCTCTTTTTCTTACTGACCTTCATCCAGGAACAAATGAAGGTGAAACTCAAACCCATTCATTGACCTTCATCCAAGAACAAACGAAGGTGAAATTAAACCCATTCATTTTATTTTTCAAAATTTTCTTTTTCTTACATTTTGTTACATGTTTCCATCCAAGTGTAGCCACGTACTTGCTCTTATTTGTAAACTCTGGGTTGTTAACTCCTTAGTAAAAACACCCCAACCTGGCTAAAGTCTGACCATCGTGGTGCTTTGCTTTTCTCTGCCCAGGCTCAGTGTCTTTGTTCTTAGGGGCCCTCGCCTGCGCTTTCTCTTCCTATTGATTTCTATTTCCTAAATGGTTACAATTTAACTTTCCACTTTGCTTTTCCCTTTGCTGCTGGGTTTTCATGGCTGCGGAATTCATGGATGATTCTGGCCCAGTCTGCTCTGCCCTTACTAAATGTGTTTATGCAAATGCTGGACCTTCACTTCGGTGCTGATCACTGAACTTCCAGCTGTGGACCTGGCACCTTCCTGCCAGCTTCCTTGCTTAGATGCTTCCCTTTGTGTTATTGGCTGGGTCAAATTTTATTTTTGGAGGAATCCTAGTGAAAGATTCAATTGGAAAATGAAGGGCCGAACATAAAGAGTTAACATAGATAAACACACTGGTTTTGATAAATGAATCTAAGACTTTGGATCATATTGTTGCTTGAGGAAATTATACTTATTTCCTACCCAATTGGAATGGCCAGATTCCTGACAACGTCCCCTGGTTGGAAAACACATATTTGAGAAATACAATAACTTATGCAGGTGGAAACAACAGTAAGATATGAGGCATCATAAATGAAAGCTTTCTGAGTATTCGAGTATGATTTCTATTTATTAAAAAGTTAGCACACTAAATCAATGTAATATTGATGACATTTTACACATATTAGATGGCTAAAAACAAGAACTACAAGATACTTTCCATTTATCATTTTGTGCTTTCTAGAAAATGTCAAATGTTTTCTCCCTAAAGTTTACATGTACTCTCCATAAACTTGTTTTATCATTATGTGGTTTTCTTAGATGTTGGGGGCATTCCATTATTTTTTCTCATATGTCTTAGTGCTTTACCAGCTGTATTATACAGCAGAGGGCATTTAAAGTGTCTTTATCACTGGTGCAGTGAGTCAGTATTAAACCAAATTTCTATTTCTTGCTATGACTTTATCATCTGATTCACCAGTAGTGGTTTTTGCCTTAGTTCTGTGATCATACCCTCAATAATACCTCAGCTCTGTGGATTGAGTTTCTACCTTATTTCTCTTATGCATGATTTCAGATCTTAATAACCGATTGGAGTTCATTACTCTCAAAATTCAGTCCCATCTTGCTCTCCTCAGACAGAGCCTTCTTGTTGTTGTCACATGTTTTTATGTATTATAGCCTCCCTGACTGATGAGATAGTCACATCTCATCTCTACCAAGATTCCGCAAATAACCCCTTCTGATCTTTTATCCCATTACAACTCCCCACCTGTTGCTAAAGTACACACTGATCTCACCCAATTTGGTCCACAGCCATGACAGAATATTGGGCTCCCTTCAGGGGCAAATGGAATTCCAGATCAGTCACTGTCTGAGCTTTCCAACATGCTTGGGTTCTTAGGCATGAGCTGATGATATTCCTGTGAATAGATGGCACCGGGTGAAAAACAGGATGGAGCTGACTTTTTTTAGGATGTTAAATAGAATTTGGTGACTGCTTCAATGACAGAGAGGAAGAAGGCAAGGATGACTAAGGTTTCTCATTTGGGGGACTGAGTTGATTCTGGCTCACATTTTTTTTTTCTTTTTTTGAGACAGAATTTCACCATGTCACCCTCAGTAGAATGCTGTTGCATCATAGCTCACAGCAACCTCAAACTCTTAGGTTCAAGCAATCCTCTTGCCTCAGCCTCCCAAGTAGCTGGGACTACAGGCACCTGCCACAAAGCCTGGCTATTTTTGTTGTTGTTGTTATTGTTATTGTTTAACAGGCCCTCGTTGGGTTTGAACCCACCAGCCTTAGCACATGTGGCCAGTCTCCTAACCACTGAGATACAGGCACCAAGCCACTCTGATATTTCTTGTCTCCTTTTTTTCTACTAATATTGGTTTTAGTTTGCTTGTGTTTTTCTAGATCTTTGAGATATGCTGATTGTTTATTAGAAACTTTTCTACTATTCTGACGTAGGTACTTATTGCTATAAACTTCACTCATTGCTATTTTTTCTCTATCTTATAGATTTCTATATGTTGTTTTCATTTTCATTATTTTGTGAAATTTTATAATTTCCTTCTTTATCTCTTCATTGACCTGCTGATGATCATTCAAGATCATGCTGGTTAATTTCCATGGGTTTTATATTTTTCAATATTCCCTTTTATTCATTTCTACTTTTATTCCATTGTGATCAGAGATAATACTTGGTATGATTTCCAGTTTTATTTTTAAAGTTTTTGAGACTTGTGTTGTGGTCTAACAATCTTTGAGAATGATCCACGAGCTGGAGAGAAGTACATGAATTCTATAGTTGTTGGATGAAACTTTTTGTAAATAGCAATTAGGTCCATTTGGTCCAGAGTGCAGGTTAAGTTCAACATTCATTTTTTTTTGTCTTGATGACCTGTCCAGTGCTGAAAATGGAATGCTGAGGTCTACGGTGATTATTACTGTATTGTGGTCTCTCTCTCTTTAGCTCTGATAATGTTTACTTCATACATGTGGGTGTTCCCCAGTGGGTGCATACACATTCATCATGGTTATATCCTCTTGCTTAATTGCCTCTTTTATGATTATATAATGAAATCGTCTCTTTTTTCAGTTTTTGTCTTGAAATCTATTTTATGCCATATAAATATAGTGACTCCTGCGACTTTTTAGTTTCCATTTGCATGGAATATCTCTCCCCATCCCTTTATTTTTAGTCCGTCTGTGGCATCATAGGGGAAACGCGTCTCTTGGAGCCAGCCTATGGCTGTCTGCTGTATTTTATCCATTCAGACTCTCTATGTCTTTTGAGTAGAGGGTTTAGTCCATTCCCTTAGATACTTAAGGACTGACTGCTGCTGTGTTATCTGATTTCTGGTTGTTAGGGGCTCCTCTCTGTCTTGCTTGCTTCTCCTCTGTCTTCCTTTTAAAAAGTAACATTTTTCTGATAGTGCATTTTCATTTCTTTCTTTTCATTTTTGTGTATCCTTTATAGGTTTTTTGATTGGAGGTTGTAATGGGGTTTATAGGAAACATTTTGTAACTAATTATTGTAAACATTTACCAAGTCTTCTGACAAACATGCTGACAAAAAGGTGAAGAACAATCTAACAGGAATTCTACTCCTTTACTCCGTACAGTCCCCTGGTTTTTATCTTTTGTTGTTTCCATCTATATCTTTTCCTAGTCTCTTTCAAAAAGCTGTTGTGGTTTTTGTTTTTGCTTTTTGTCCTTTTTTATTTTGGGGGGAGGGGATAGGTTTGTCTTTTATAGAAGCAGTTTCTATACCATGATTATAGTAATACAGTATTCTGCGTGTGCTCACCGGCACTAGTGAGCTGTAAACCTTCAGATGATTTCTTATCGTTCACTAATATCATTTTTTTTTCATGCTGAAAAAATCCTCTTAGCATTTCCTGTAGCAGTACTCTGGTGTTGAAGAACTAACTTGGCTTTTGTTTATTTCAGCAAGTCTTTATTCTCCTTTTACTTTGTTTGCCTTTTTTCAGGACATAATCGTTTAATATTAAGGTATTTTTCCTTCAGCACTTTGAGTATATCAAGACACTGTCTCCTGACCTATGAGGTTTCTACTGAGCAGTTTGCTGGAGTTTTTTAATATGATTTTCTTTCTTTTTTCTTGCTTGCCATTCGACCCTTTCGTTATCTGTGACATTTGGTAGCTTGATTGTGAAATGCCCTGACATAGTCTTTTTGGGTTAAATGTTCTTGGTGTTCTATGACCTTCTTGACCTGGATCGTGATATCATTCTCTAGGTTTGGAACTTTCCCTGTTATTATTTCTTTGAATAAACTTTCTAGCCTTAAACTCTCTGACTATTCTCTAAGGCCAATAACTCAAAGATTTGTCCTTTGAGACTCTTTTCTACATCTCATTGGCACACTTCATTGTTTTTTAGTCTTTTCCTTTTTTCTCTCCTGACTATGTTTTTGCTGACAGCCTGTCTTCAAGCTCACTAATTCTTTCTTCCACTTGGTCAACTCTGACGTTGAGAGACTGATGCATTTCTCAATTTGTCCATTGAATTCTTAAGCTCTAGAATTCACCTTGTTGTATTTTCTTTTTTAAATCTCTTTGTTAAATTTCTGAACTCTGTGTGTTTTCTTGAAGTTCTCCTGGCTTCTTTGGGATACAATTTTCAATTTTTTTGTCTGGAAGATCATGTATCTGCATTGCTCCAGGACTGGCCACTGGTGCCTTATCTAGTGTGCTTGGTGAAGTCATGTTTTCCTGGGTGTTCTTGATGTTTGTGGATGTTTGACAATGTCTGGATGTTGAAAAATTAAGTATGTGTGTTGATCTTTGTAGTCTGGGCTTGTTTGAACCCATCCTTCTTGAGAAGATTCCCCAGGTATTCAAAAGTACTTGAGTGTTGTGATCTAAGTTTTTGGTCACTATAGGTGTTATGACTGTTGGTCCCCAAGCCTAGTACTGAGACTTGCAGACTCCTGGTGGTACCGCCTTGATGGATTTGGATAATATATGTGAGAATTGCCTGAATTTCCAGGCAAACGCTGTCACTTTCTTCCTTTACTTTCTGTGCTGAGCTGCTACATTTGGGGGAAGAGTGATAAGGGCACTCCTTCATGGGCATTGATGCCAAGTCATACCTGAAGCCAGGCTAATCTCTCTCAAAGTCCCCGGTGACTGCTGCCAATACCCACAGACTCTCTAATCAGTAGGCTGCAGATCCTGCCAGGACTGGGGCCTTCCCTTCAGGGCAGCATGGTGCCTTCTGGCCCAGGGTGGGTCCAGAAATGCCTTCTAGGAACTAAGGCCTGGATTCAGGGGCTTTAGGAATCTACTCGCTACTTTATTTTAACTGTGGCTGATCTGATACCTATGCTTTCCTCACCTAATTTCTTCCTAACCATACTTCCATGTTTAGGAAAAAATTAAACCTTGTTATTGTTACAGCCAGTGCTTTGTGTGTCTGACGTCTACTGGTTGTGTTTTTTGCCTTTGGCAATTACTTGGGCTTTATAGAATTAATTACAATATTACAGAATATTTTAGATGTGCTGAGTAAAAAAGTAGTTTATTAAAGCACAGACTGGGGCTATACAGGAAACACTCCATCCCCCAGGACTAAGGGTATAGGGAGCTACAATAATTACAGTGAGAAATTTTTAAGATTCAGATGAAGCTCAGAGGACTAGAGTCAGGAGAGTCTCCTTCCAGAACTTAAAACTTGGATTTTGTTTAAATAAAAATCCTTGATTTGATTTCAATATAGAACACAATTCTTGATCAGAAATATAATGAATATAATACAATCTTAATGAACATACTGTGTTCAAATTTGGGTGAGAATTATTCCAGCAAATAAAGAGTGAGTTGAATATTACCAGGAATAGATCAATAGATCAATCTTTAAAGAGGTACATGTGTTATTGAAAAATAAATGGAATATTCGAAGGCCTTGAGCCATCGTGGATGTGATAAAAGGCCGTTTCATTGCCCATAAGATGTAATTCCTACTGTTAAGATACATTGCAGCCTGGATACCATGATGTATTTTTCAATGGAGATCTGATCTTGATTTTTTAATTAATAATACATGGCAGCAATATCTGAGAGCTGCTCCATTATTTATATTATCTGTCTCTTTCAAAGAGTCATTCATGCATTACATATTCAGACAGAAAATTTCACTTATTTTATCTGAAGTTAGTTTTCAATAGAAAATATATTAAGATGTTATCATATGCTCTGCAAAGAAAATAGAAACACTGAAATTCACAGTTCCCCCAGACACGTGTATGCCCTGCATACTGATAGTTGACAGCAATTAAAGGCTTTCGCCTGAACTTTTTTTTTTTTTTTTTGAGACAGAATCTCACTATGTCGCCCTGCATGGCATCACAGCTCACAGCAACCTCAAACTCTTGGGCTTAAGCAATTCTCTTGCCTCAGCCCCCTAATTAGCTGGGACTACAGGCGCCTGCCACAAAGCCCAGCTGTTTTTTAGTTGTAGTTGTCATTGTTGTTTAGCAGGTCCGGGCCCAGCTCAGACCCACCAGCTTCGGCATAGGTAGCTGGCACCCTACTCACTGAGCTATAGGCGCCCAGCCTAGCCTGAACTTTCACAGAAGCTTTTTCTTAATGTTAAAGATTTTTATTTAAAGAAAAAAGAGTGTTCCGTGTGTCAATTGAGAGCTATGAAGCAAAAGATAAATTACCGAAGAATGAAGACGGATTTAAAAAGTATATTTTTGTAACTTATTTGTGTACTCTTCCAGTGAAAACTAATGAGATTACCCAAGCACTGTGCCTGTGTAAAAACGTTTTAACAAGCCATTCTATAAAAATTCAATTCAAATTGTGTTCACCAGCACTTCAGTTGTACAATACTTCACCCAGTTTGGTCAATACACAAAGCATCTGCCAGGCCCTTCAATAACTTATAACTTTCTTTTACGTGACAGCCCTGTCACGTTATTTAATTTCTTTTCTCAGCAGAACTTCTCAGTGACATTGGAAAGGGTAAATTTGGAACAAATGTCAAACTGGAGGGAAACCATGGAGAAAGGCAGCTGATGGAAAAGAACAACTTAGCAAGTACCCACCTTCCCATGATTCCCACTACCTGATCTATCCAGCATGGGCGGGTTACTGTTCTAAGCACTCAAGGTACATCCTTGAAAAAAAGAATTCTTCTTGTCTTGTACCTTCATTCTACATTTGATATGGCTGGAATTCTTAAGGTCAATAATGAGAACAAAAAAATTCAAGAAATGGATATGCCTGGTAGGAAAACATCTTTTGGAACTATTGTGGTTACTTTTTAAAAGCCTGTTGAACAATGGCCTTTCAGAAAGTGTTATAATAAACATCTCACTTTTTTTTCTTTAAAATTAAGATAGACTGACCTGAGATACTTGCAATCAGTAAGCTCTTCTTAACCCTCTCTGCAACACTAAGCATCAAAATTGAAAGAGGAGCATTCAGTCAGTTATTCAGATATTTCTTAACAGATTCAAATCAAATACAAGAAATAATGCCCTTAGGGATTTTAGGTGTCTGTGAGGCAGTTGGTAAATTACTCTTTTAGTTGTTGAAAAGCCCCAAGTGACACTTAAAATATATATATTTTCATAAATGCATTTTATTGATTTATTTTTCCATATGGATCATAGCCCTGAGATATTTCATTGAGGAAAAAAAAGTCTGTTTGAAGAACTATTATGTTTAAAATTTGTGATGTTTCCTTATTTCAGTATTTCCAGTATTCATTCAATTAAAATAATATCTCTCCTTTATTACTGAAGTAACAGGTCCTCAAATCAGAAAATACGGGATGTAACTGAAAAACACGGAGGTGGAAGGAAAACCCTGCAGTGGTTTTCATGTGCACTGTTAGAGTTTTCATGTGCAACCTTTTTTTTTTCTTTTTATGTACATAATTTTTTAAAAATTTATATTGTATACTGACATAATTTCAAACTGCTCCTAGCTGGCCTGTTTCCCCTTTTTACTTAGCAATCCAAAATATTTTTCTATGTCAGTAAGTATTTCTCATCAATTTACAGCATTCAGATTTTTCTATACATATAAAAATACTGTGACATGTATAAAAATAACTGCAGATACCTCTATTTCTTAAGGATGAATTAGTGACATGGAGAGTTACGGACAAAGGTTGTGTGTGTGTGTTCATGTATGTGCATGTGTACTTTCCTGTATGATTCACCAGAAACCCACTCAGCGCTTCACCACCACTGTCCTCCCCACTGTCCCCAGATCTATGACCTCTTATTGCTTTTCTAAACCTTCCTAACTAACTTCGAGGTTATCCCACATACTTCAGTCAACATTATCCGCTCTTCCTTCTCATAGAGGAAACAGAAAACACTAGGAATCAACTTTCTAAACTTTCCTCCCTCATCTGCAAAGGTGTTTCCCAAGTCTTACTTTTATTCTTACTTTTCCTCCTTCCTCAGAAGAGTTCCCGCTGTTCTTTCTGTCAGGTAATCCTCACGTCCTCAATCCACCCCTTCACAATCAAGTCTGAGGCCATGTGCTGACATTTATCAAGGAACTGGTCCATTTTATCTACCACATTGTATTTTGTGGCAAGTATTTTTTTCCATAATGTTTTCATATTGTCACTTTTTAACGTCAGATTGATATGAGGGAACAAACAATTAGGTCGCATTGTTTGTATTTGTTGGGTGAAGTCCAAGTTGTAGCTGAGCCCTTCACCCAGGAGGTGTGCCTTATACCCCTACATCATGCCCCTTAGGTGAGCACTTACTGGCCTCTCTCCCCTCCCCAGTAACTCCTCCCCAGTATACTCACTTCCTGCGTTTAATTGTGATTCTTTCTCTCATGTGGGTATAGAGTCGCTCATCTACTAACTTCATATTAGTATTCAGTACATTGGATACTTGCTTTTTAATTCTTGTGATGCTTTACTAAGGAGCATGTTCTCAACTCTATCCAGATTCTTACAAAAGATGTAAAGTCTCCATCTTTGTTATGGCTAAATAGTATTCCATGGGTACACATCCCACAGCTTATTAATCCTTTCATGAATTGATGGGCCCTGGGTGGATTCCACTACTTGGATATTGTGAATTCCCATGATAAACATTCCAATGAAAATGTCCTTATGGAAAATGATTTTTATCCTTCTGGGTAAATCCCTAGTGATGGGGTTGTAGGATCAAATGGAAGGTCTATTGTCATCTTAATACTGGTAGAATCTCTAATGCTGTCTCTTTTTTATATTCCTGAAACTGATGATTTATATTCTCTAATTGTTTTCTTCATCTCTTACATGAGGAATCTACAAATTTCACTGTTTTTTTGAAAGAACTAACTTTTGGTTTTCGGAGATTTTCCTTGTCTAATTTTGTTTTTTGCTTCAATTGATTTTTGTTATTACTATTTCCTGCATGTTACATGCCTTGGATTTAATTTGTTGTTCTTGCTTCTTGAGATGAATACTTGAGCTACTAACTTCTAGCCTTTACTAATTTATAATACGTGCATTTTAAGGCTTTCAGTTTTCCTCTTAGCAAAGCTTTAACTGCACAAATTTTAATGTCATATTTTCACTTCCTTTCAGTTTGAAATATTTGCTAATTACTTTTATGATCCATCCTTTTACCCATATGTTTTCTATAGGTCTGTTGCTAAACCAGTTCTACATTTTACTTATTTTTGTTCTACTTGTTTTATTATGAATGTGTGTTTGTGTGTGTGTATTATAACGATGGTTAAAAAAAGATCTCCTATTACTGGATGCGTCTTCTTTTCTTAATGTCCTTGTTCTTACTGCCTTGTGGAAAGTAACAGATTCATAACATGCCATTGTTAGAAACTGTAATTTTGATTACAATAGAAGTCTCTTTTTTGTCTCATTGACTGGCTTCTGGGCTGGATTCAACTCTGTTTTGATTCCTACTTTAATTTCATTTACACTTTACTTTTCCCAACATTTTATTTTACTTTCCAAATCAGTTTCTTTTCATCCTGTCTGGTATAGAGATCATAATTTTATTTTTGCCATGTTCCAATATTTTACTTTAAATAGAAATGGTTATTTTACTTACTTTTATTGATATTTCAGAGAGATTTGACCTTAACACTGTCATATTATTTTATGTTATGCCTTCTTTAAAATTTACTTTCAAAAAATCTTTCACTCAGTAGTTAACCTACATTCTATTTTTTCTGAAAATCAAAATATCATGTTTTTATTATAAATTTATGTAATATGTTTATACTCTATGTATACAGATTGCACTAAGTTAAGTGAACTATTAGCAATGATAGAATTAGAAAATATCCCTTTCTCTCATTTCTCATCCTACCTAATTTACTAAATTGAGTTCATTATATTATTTCTTTTTGGTTACATTCATACTATTAAATATGTATTTTAAAATCAATAGGAAGTGTTATTACTCTAGGTACTATAAATCAGCAAACCATGCAAATACACATACACAAACACACACATATACACTTCTACCATGTGGTGATGTTGTGGTCATCCAGAACATACCCATCTTGCACATACTTGTCAATGGCAAACACATGTTGCTTTTTGCCTAAAAGTCTTTTCTGATCTATTGGCAAAGACTTGCTGCCAGCAGTGCTGAGGAATTAATATGTTTTTAACCAATGCTGAAAAAAATCGATGGATAAATGTCAGCTCCCCCGGCCCTTGATTGAGGTCACATCATATTCTCCCCACACTCCATCCCAGGAGAGCTCAGTGGGATTGAACCCCAGTTGCCCACTGCTCAAGGATGCACCTTTCATCTTTTACTTGTTTTACTTTCTTATTCTCAAGTGGTGCTTACTAGGACCAACTCTCTTTAAAAAATTATTAAGGGCAATTTGATAATTTAATCTTATCTCCATTTCTGTTTCTTGAGAAATTCAATTTAAGGCTTACATTCTCTCTTCTTTGACCTCTAAATTTCCATTAGATACATCATTCTTGGGCATGTTATTCACTTTTATTTTAGTCTTAGACCTATAGTTAAATCGAGGCAAGCTTAGCACTTTAATATTTCAATCCCTCTCTTACTTTGCTAGAAATTCCCAACTATTTTCTTTAAGAAGGTTTCAATGCTATAACACTATGAAATTGCTTTTATTTGGAAAAGTACTTGTTTGTTGCCTCTGTATGAAGGGACAGTTTGGCTGTGTGACATTCTTGAGTTAAAAAATAAATTAAATGTATAGCCCAGTTGTTTCCTTATGTTTAATACTGCTGAGGAAAAATGTGAGGGCAGCCTGGTACATTCCATCCCCTTTTACATGTATTAATCTTTAAAGGAATAATTTCTTATCCTTGAAGTGTGAACATTTGATTACAATATAATTCATTGTGATTAGTCTAAGACACAGGTTGGGAACCTGCATCCTCAAGGTCACATGTGGCCCTTCAGATCCCCAAGTACTGCCCCTTGCCCAAATCCAAACACACTCCCCAGGTTTGTTACCAACAAAGGTGCCTCATATTCGTAAATCTTCAGGGGCTCCTGGGGGCTAGGTTCTCCCTCTGTTCCTGTAATCCACAAGGCACCCTCGGTGGTGTCCTGCCAGCCTTCCAGTGAGTAATGGTGGGTTCTGCTCAGCAAATAGAATAGCAGTTAGTCACAGGTTGGATTTGTTCAAAAGGCTGCACTCGAGGATCCAAAAGGCCATGGGTGGCCTCATGGCTCTAAGACACACTGTATCATTTCAACATTTAGCTCCAGCACTTCTTTGAAAACTAGAATGTTTGTTTTTTAGCTGTACTTATTTATTTGTTCATTCACATTGAATTTATTCTTTTGGAACTCCATTTATGCATATAATATTCTGGCTTCTTTACCTAAACTTTTCTTTTATATTTTAATTTTCATACTGTTCAGTTAGTTTTTCTTATTTCCTTCCTCTATACATTTCCTTTCCTTATACATTTATTCTTATAAATGTATATACATTTTAAAGAAAGAAAAAATCTATATTAAATTTAGAATACTCAAGTCACACTTGACTTCTGCAATTACAAGAGGTGCTTGCTCAAAAAGACTGGTATTCATCTTCCACTGCTGGAATATATTGAGAATTGCAATTTGAATATAGTTTTGTTTTTTCCTTTCTATAACGTGTGTACATATTTTGGTGCCCTCTGCATATTTTCAGCAGTTTCTATTTTGTTCTACTGTTTCCAATTTTACTTTTATTTCTATTATGATTTTGTTTTTATCTTACCTTTCTTTAGCACGAAGAACCTATGTTTTATCTTTCCCTTTTTTTATGTTACAAAGTTCATGCTTTATTCAGATTTCCTCATTCCTTCTTATTCTTATTCCTTCTTATTATCCTTTTTCTGTTCCAGGACCCACCAGGATATCACAAGACATTTTTTTTTTTCTCTTGGATATGAAAATTTCTCAAACTTTCCTTTTTTTTTTTTTGATGACCTTGACAGTTTTGAAGACCGCTGCTCAGGCACTTTGTTGAATGTTTTTCCATTGGAGTTTGTCTGATGAATTTTGTATGCTTAGATTGGAGTGGGGTATAGGGAAGACGACCATTTTCCTTATATTTTAATATCTCTTTCTTGGGGCTTTATATCCATCTTCTGTACTCTTAATATATAGGGGAGATTATTATGTTAAGTTTCTGGGAGATTAGTGGCAAGACATCTGGTTTCAAGTTTCACTTTTTTATGCCAATACTTTTCTAATGAGTTTTCATCATCTGTCTTGCTCTCTGTTTCTTTCTTCCTTTTTATCATAATTTTTTATATGTACTTGACTTTACAAATAAGAAAAATCCATAAGAGGTAATTTTTCTTGTTTAGCTATTTGATGAAGAACATGGGCAATGATCCAGATTGTTATTTTTGATTTGGCATGATGTGTTTTTTGAAATTATCTTTTATTTTTATTTATAAATTTTAGATGTCTATTTTTTGAGACTTTGGAAAAAAATAATAAGTTAATTGATGACTCTATACTGAACCTCAGTCAAAGCATTCTATAATAGCCATACTCTATTTGACAATGTGAATGCTACTTTCTTTGCATTACTATTATTATTATTGCTTAATACTTTGTTGCAGAATTGTCTGATTTATTTTCTGAATGTATTTATTTTCATTCATTCTTTATGAGGTTTTTATTTCTAGTCCTTATCTTAAATATTGTTATTGTTGGTAAATTTTAATCCTTTTTAATTCTGTGAAGGCAAAAAGTGAAAACCTAATAATCACATGTATATATAAAAATAAAAAAATTATAAAATTCAAAAAAAAAGTAGTTATTTTCAAGTGACACAGAATTAACCTTTATTTCTCTAAGTCCAATAGGTTGGAGATATTTAGGCAGACCTTTTCATAATATATGTGCCTGATTTCCTCTTGTCCCATTTCCCATGGGGACAGACTATTTCTTCTTATGTGATTTATCTAAACAATTATTTGTAGCTGTGTTCTCTGTTTTTCAAACATATTCACCTCTGGGCAATTTTTTTTTTTTTTGCAGTTTTTGGCCAGGGCTGGGCTTGAACCCACCACCTCTGGGGCTGGCGCCCTACTCCTTTGAGCCATTGGCGCTGCCCTACCTCTGGGCAATTTTTATTGCCAAGAAACGTGTCTAAATTCTGCAGCTTCAAACAAGGGAGTAGTTTTATACATAGTGTACACCTTTTTACCATAAAAATATCTGCTGGTTCTTTGATGGCCAACTGCAATAAATATCATGACTCCACTTTTTATCCAAACACCTTCTACCAATTGGGTTTGGGGTTTTGCTCACATTATTTTTTGAAAGCTGGATTTTGCTTACTTTTTGCTTTCCTTGATGCATTAATTGGTTGATGTACAACTGGAGAAGGGGGAACCGTTAACTTTTCATCATCACCTTCAAGTTGGATGTCTAATCGAAATTTTAGTTTTAGATTTTAAGAGCATAAAAGAAATGTGGAAAACTTCTGGCCCAAGCACCTCATTTTACAGAAGGTGAAATTCTAGCAAAAATGAAATGATATTTCCAAGGCTAAGACTAAACCTGATATAAGTAATAAAATAAAAATTATCCCAGATATCTTGATTCTTAATCCAATACCATTGTTGGATTCAGGTCTGATAATAATTTGAAATTACTCCATTTCAAAACTTCTAGTGAAACACATCTCAAAGCAAGAGAATTATTAACAAGTTAGGGAAATTTCTGCAAATTTTAGAAATATGAGTGAATTTTCTCTACAACCAACTAATAACTTTGATCCTACTAGAATGAAAATTTTTTATGTAGGTCCATATGGTCTCTTACTTTAGCTTTAAGAGTTAGTGGTATGATAAGCTCATCTTTTGGAAATGATGGTGGGATTATGCTATTACTGAACACATAGTTGTCAGGAGACCAGTAATGCCTAATTCTACACTGCCTGTTATCATTCTTTCTTAGGAGTTGGCCCAGGAAAGATAAAAGCCAAATTATTATCTGGGACTTTGCTGGAGATATCCATGGGTTTATTCTGGGCACCTGTACTACTCTATGGCCTAGAGCAGCAGTTCTCAACCTGTGGGTCACAACCCCTTTGGATTGTATTAAAGGTTCGCAGCATTAGGAAGGTTGAGAACCACTGGCCTAGTATAAAAAGTAATTATTCTCCCTAAACTCAAATTTTGATTTTGTTATTCCATAGTATACATCTGTGCCTATCCAAGCTACCATTTGATAGGTAGCTATACCTATGACTTTACTTTTTCTTCATTGTTATTTTAAACATCTCTCTCCTAGGTATGCTTGACCGAGGCTCAGAAAGAAATCACCCTAAATAATGTCTTCTCTTTCCTTCAAAAATATACATGACATTTTTGGGTTTTTTTAAAATATTTTTTTATATGACATCTTTGATCCCAGGATCTTCATGAAGAAATACTTTTCATTGGTCCCATGAGGATGGCCTGGATGTCCTTCAGCATTCCTCAAAGGCTCAGCATCCAGGAACTCTACATAAGGCCTTGCAACAGAATAGAGAGCCTGAGCCATTGAGAGCCCTGGATCATCCTCTATCCTGAAATCTCATAGATTGCTCGCCAGGGAAGCAAGAGTGCCCAAAGGTGGCCTCTTCACAAGTCTAACTGTTCCCACACAGCTGGTCCCTCAGATAGTGGGGGCATACATTCTAGTCTAGCCACAGAAAAGGGAAAAAGAGAACATTCAGAAGATCTGTAGGAGATACTATTTATTTTGTTATTGGTTTTGTTTCAAACATTTCCGTTTTTCAGCGAGAATTTTTACTATAAAAAATGCCTCTTTTTGCTCTTCTTCCCTTCTTTTTTGGCTTTGGAAAAGAGTTCATTATAGAAACTGCTTTTTCTTCTCTGGACAGGTGTTTCAGATAGGGACTACAATAACGTTTGCTTTTTAGTTCATAGCCCATGATGATCTGGGTCTTAGAAAGAAACCAACTTCACTTGTCTCAAATAAATTCCTGCATTTTTTTCTCTTCTAAGCGCTTAACAAGCTACTCATTTCCCTAGAAAATTTTGTGGTAGATATTCTACATTCTTTTCTATATTCTCTTCCAATTCTCAGATCATTTCAACAGTTCTTAGAACCCACAGTAAGCACAATTAGTAGGTAGTTACATCACTGGCCAAAACACATTATCTTTGTTTCTCTTCCTGTTGAAATTTTTCTCCAACCACTTCCTGTTGTTATCTTCTCTTTCCAAACACTCCCAATTTCAGTTTCTTTACTATGAATGATTTCTAATGGAACATGCCCTAACACTCACTTTACTTATAAGAATATTCTGGATCCTTCCAATGGTCCTAAAGTATTTTTCAATTGCCATAGAACTATTTAGTATCATTTTGTCCTGCATAATTTTCCACAAAAACTGAAGCAGAATGTCTCAAAGTTAGACATTTTTGGAAGCAAGGGCCCTAACTTTTCATCTCTGTATGTCAAATACCTTATATATAGTGGGCATTTACTAAGTTGCTTTTGAATAAATTAATGAAAAATAAAAATATAAAGAGCAATGTTATTTTACCAATCCTCAAGGAGTGAAGCTAACAGGTTTGGATATTGAAAGGCATGTAGTGAATTAGTTGCTTAAGAAAACACAGTGGGTGAAGAGTGGGCCTGAAACCCTAATTAAATCAATAATTATAAGGTGAAAATGCATAAAAGCTACACCATGGTTCATAAAGAGACTCAAAAAACTCAAAAGGAGAGTTGGAGAACTTTAGCTGTAACCTTCAAATTTTTTACAATATTGACTGTTAAAAACCCAGATCTACTGAGCAAGATTCCTTTCAGTAAACTCATTTTTACTTCTCAGCACAAGCGGGGGTGTAGCTGGAAGGGTGGGAACAGTGGTGTGTGCTTCAGTATAAGTAGAAAATGTGGTTACTTCTACAAATCAGACTCAATGTAATCCAGAAGATTCAGCACATCTACTCAATCACTAGAGCACAAAGCATGCAGGAAGGAATACCGAACAGCTATCATAGTCATTAATTAACAAGAACATATTGCTCCATAGGGACTTAGGAAGTTAAAGGTAAAGCGAATTAAATATTCTTTAATGCATATTTTCTTAGAAGAATGTAAAGCAATTTTCATTATTTTAATCTTTCCAAATACTCAACTTATCACCATAAACTGATGTGTTAGTTTCATATTTCTACTACCACAAATTATCACAACTTAGTAACTTAGTAACACAAATTTATTATCTTAGAAGTCTGGAGATCAGAAATCCAAAGTCAGCCCCACTGGGCTAAAAGTCAAGGTGTCAACAGGAATGGTTCCTCCTGGACGCTCTGCAGGAGAATCCGTTCACTCATCTTTTCCAGCTTCTAGAGGCCACCTGTTTTCCTTGGATTGTGGCCTCTCCATATTCAAAGCACATTACTCCAATCTCTGGCCTTCTTATCATATCTCTCTGACTTTTCTGCCTCCTTCTTATAAGTACCATTTGTGATTACATTGGACTCTCTGGATAATCCAGTATATCTTTTCCATCTTGAGATCTTTAACTTAATTCTACTTTCAATGTACAGTAATATATCCACAGGTTCTGGAGATTAGGATGTGATCATTTTGGGGTTGATTAGGAGTGAAGAATTCAGTTAAATGTGGGAGAGGGAGATAAAAAATGAAGAAAGCTTCCTGGTAATGACAAAGAAAGCAGTATTATTGCTAGGAAATTCCTTCAAACTTTCCTGGTATTTGGTTTAGTTCTGAGCTAGCAAATAAGAAATACAATATACCCAAGGAGAATAGTATTATTCAGTGTCTAAAACTCCAGACATGTCTCCCAGGAGGAAAATTCTCCAATTAATAGTCATGCAATAGTAAACCCTTTCACTTTTAGGATAGGTTGTTGCTTTAGGAAAGAACCAGTTTTGTTCTTTAAACACATCCAGAATCCAAAAGCAGAAATAAAGCCAATAGCATGAGCAACAGCATCCAGTCTGCAAGGGCACAAGGCGTCAGCCATGGCAACGGCAACAGGACAACAGCAAACCACTTTCTCTGTCCATTTACTGGAACACAGAGTCAGCATGAGGCTCTTACAGTATCCACAGAGTGGGGTAATAATATTGAGACTGTCAATATTCTGCTAGAAAAGAGAATGCAAGGGAAGAAGTCAATGGATCCAAGCGTTTGATACATTGAGAAACAAGAAACTGACTGTGGCTAGCATATTTTTGTTATTCTGTAACAGAGGTAAAATCAGAAACCTGCTATTACACACTGCTGGTGGCATTCTGACTGAAAAAGCTTCACAGTGTGAGAATTACTAAGTGCTTCTTCCCTGAGAACAAATGCAAACCAACAGATAACCCAACATTTCAGATGGTGTCCTCTCCTTAGGGGAAACGCAGGGGAAAAGTGAACTTGACTATAATAGAGATGTGCTTGACACAGACATAAGGTCAAAATGAGTAAAAACTTTTCTAAAATATATTTTCATAAGTGCATTGGTAAAGTTTGAATATATGTAGGACTTAGGTCACCACATCTGTGTGTATGTATGCATGTCAATGTCTACGTATCCTCAGCCAAAGAGCACCAAAATTGTAATGAATTATAAATGCAGTTCACACCTGTTTTTAAAGATGTTGGTGTTTAGTTCTATGGGATTATGGCTTTGTGGGAAAGTGGGTAGGAAAGCAAAAACAAATTTTCAGTGTCTCTATATACATATGTATAACCTAGCCTATTAGATCTGATTAATCTTTGTAATAGCCTTAAGTGTAATAGACTTAAAAGGGAGGAGGAGATTTTAATTAAAAGGGGAGGCCATGGAGTCAGATCTAGGCCTGAATTCCAGCTCTGTCACTTGAAACTTGTAAAGCTGAGGCTTCAGCTAGTACAGTGGCTCAGGCCTATAATCCTAGCACTCTGTGAGGTGGTGGCGAGTAGATTGCCTGAGCTCAAGAGTTTGGTACCAGCCAGAGCAAGAGTGAGACCCCCATCTCTACTAAAAATAGGAAAAATTAGCCAGGCCTTGTGGCGGGCACCTGTAGTCTCAGCTACCTGGGGGACTAAGGCAAGAGGACGGCTTGAGCCCAAGAGTTTGAGGTTGCTGTGAGCTAAGCTAATGCCATGACACTCGACCCAGGGTGACACAGTGAGATTCTGTCACAAAATAAACAAGACAAACAAAAAAACCTAGATTTCTCTTTTATAAAATCTAGTTAAAGCCACATTGTTTTGAGAACAAAATTACCTGAATATTGTGAACCTCTTGTATACTGCCTAGCATATAAAATACTTTTCTTAAAAAGGGGGAGTAGTCAATTTAACTTCAAACAGTAAAACAAAAGAATAAGTGTTTGTAAGTCAGTCAGCCAGTGGGCTATACACTAGCTTACAACTTTTGAACAAGAATTATTTGTATTGCAGGTTCCTATTCAGTACCTGCAATACAAAATAAGGGCAGAATAATTTTTAAACTTTAGTGGAAGATTTTTAAGTTTTTCCAACACAAAATCTTAACAAATACCTTTCAGAAATCAGCGCATAATTTTAAGCACATTTTTTTCTTTTATTTTTCCATTTCCTGGGACCATATTGACATAGTGGGGATAAGCATCTGAAGATGTACTTCAGTCCCTATGTACTGTAAATCTGATTTTCCACATGTATTGGAGGAGACAGTGTTATATATAGCTGGCAGAGGCTTGAATATAATTATTTCAATTTACTCATTTAGATGAGATATGCAAGGCTCAGAAATGGTCAGAATTGTTCCTCTCACTTATAAGTGTGAGCTAAAAAAAAAAAAAAAAAAAAGAATGGTTCCAGTCACCTTGAGAGCAAGGTGCAGAGTCACAGTGAGAACTGCAGCCTTCCGACTTCTGGCCCAGGCTTCTTCCTATGGAAAGGCCGTTCAGTATCTGTGAAGATGTAATTTACAATTTGAAGACTACTTTTATTAACTAGTTTTCGTATGCACAGATGGTTCCTTTGAAGATTTGGACATGTAATTGGAGAGTGTAAGCTGGAGTGTGTATGTTGGTAAAAGGTAGCTCCTGTCAGGAATACACATTCATACTCACACAAACTGTGAAATTCATCAGTTAGCACATTATTTCCCTAATAAATTTGGTCAAGAAGACTTACAGTTTCCTAAGAATTAAATTTCTGAAAATAGTGCCCAAGAGTTTATCTAGACCCTATAATCTGGACTCTCTTTTTATCTGTAATATATTGATGTGTCTTGGTAAACAGGCATATAGAGGATTGAACATCACACCTGCTGTAACAGTCACCAATTTCAGAACTCCTCTGCGACACAGGCATCTATAAAAGACAATATACCTGTCAATATGACAACTTTTTCATAAATCAAATAAGATGTTTTGCTCCATCATTTCAAATTCAGGAAACCAAGTTGAAATCAATAATGATGTTAAAAGAACTATTGGAAAGCAGATAAATATACCTATCATAGCTTTCAAATCTTTCTGACATCTCACATACTTCTCCATTTTCTACATTACATTATAAAGTTCTAATAACAAGTTCAGTTATGTAAGAAAAGTTAACATTGTCTTTGATACTTGATATTTATAGCATTCCATAAAAAGACCGTGTGAGGAGAAACAGTGGCTAAGCAAGCCTCCCTTTAGGTTTCTTTTATAAGAAAGGGAAGAGGGCTACTTAAACCATGCATGGCTACCAAATCTTCAAATTGATCTGCAAAAATATTTTCAACTTCAAAAGTTAAATTACCAGTTTAGAGATCCTTGAGAAAAGGAATATCTTTTAAGGCTCTGGGACATTCCTTTGGGCATACCTAAGTGTTTAAAACTTATAAGGAGCTCCAGTTTGGGAAGACTAATACGATGTATGAACTAATTTTTTATTGGGACCACTTTTGAGTTGCAGCAGAATTAGCAAGTACATTTTACATGTAATTTAAAAATCACTTTTCAATTTGTAAACCTAGCCTAGAAAGTCTGGTTTAAATTTAAAAAATTACAATCCTATGTACATCTTGACTTCTCTCTACCTATTATCTATAGAGATAAGCTATTCCCTCTTTCCTGCAAATGTCAACTTCAGGCATCCTTATGTCTGCCTGGAGTGGGGACAGTATCCTAGACCTGGAATGAACAAGAAGAGACACTGTCGCAAGTAGTAACATGGTCCTAAAGATACCCTGGGCGAAAAGATGAGAAGGAAACAGGGACGAGTGTGTGAGAAACCAAGACCCGCTTTTTGAAAAAGGATGCAAGAGCAAGCCCCAGAGTAGTTTCACTTCCTCCGAGCGCCCAGCAAAGCCAAGCGCTGGTCTTGCGGCCGGAGCCCAGGGGCTGAGTTTCCTGAGACCTTGGCCACAGCTGCCCTGGGTGGCTGGCGGGTTCGGGGGAGAAGAGGCGAGGACAGAGAGAAGAGCTCGCGGAGAATCTCCGGCCCGAGAGCACAGGCCCTCGGCTGCAGCGGCCACCATGCTGCCCGCGGCGCCCGGCAGAGGGGCTGGCACGGCCGCCCAGCCCCCCTGCGGCCCGGCGCCCCCAGGTGGGTCGCGCGTTCGGGGCTGGATGGGGAGCCCGCGGGACGGCGTTAGGGCTTAGTGGAGACTAGGGGGCATCGTTACACATACTGCGCAGGGGCCCCCGAGGCTCGCGGCGTTGCCCTGTGATCCCGCCGCCCGGCAGCCCCGACGGCTGGGTCCCCACTTCTCTGCAGGGGAGTTTGGACCGGACGAGCTCGGAGCGCGCCCCAAGTTCTGGCCCGCCGGGCGGGCAGCCCCAGAGCCCGCAACATCTGAGGGTCTGGAACTTTCCAGAGCACTGAGACAGGGTCCTGTAGTTTCTGCAGTCACTCTGGAAGGGGATTTTCAGCATTGTGCCTGTTTTCCAGTTCTGCAAACATAGCGAAACCGGCCTGGCCTAACAAAAGCGACCCGGGAAACTGCTAGGATGGACGAACGGGGACCTGCTACTCGGCGGGCTGCTTAGTTTGCATAGAATCCTACCACTGCCTCCCCGCTCAGTGGGCTCTACCAAGGAAAATAGTCAATTTGGTTGAATAAATAAATACATTTACTTTCTCAATTGGACATTAAGAAAGTTATAGTCAGCTCTTTTTTAAGGATTTCAAATGCATTTGCAAAGTACATTAGAAAAAGTGTTTAGATTAGAAATTTTAAAAAAAGGAGTATTAATATTACTGATGTTTGTGGTAGAAATGCAACAAAAAATATATGTTGATGAAATTCTTTTAGTTTGCTAAATAGAATTAAATTTCTTATAGCTTACTAGCTTTTTCTAGGTAATGTAATTTTGGCTTCTCTTGGCTACTGCATTTTTAATAAATAGATTTTTTAAATTGCTTTCAGTTAGAATGGGAAGTGCGTTCATGAGAATGGAAATGACAAGAAAGGAATTAGAGCACGTGGTATCTTAATGTGTTAATATTTTTAAATATTGTGCATGGACATTCTTAAACACCGTGGCTTTGACGGTCTGCAGCAGAACTTCCTTTGCTAGTGTCTATAAATAAACCAACCATGTCTTTAGAACCTTGAGCTAATTTCAGTTTAACAATTTAGTTCAATAGAACAGGGTACGATTTTTTTCAAACTCTAGATTGAACACAGCCAGAAAAGGGCTTTTGTTTCAGTTGATACTCAAGTAACCCTTGGAGGCACATGCGGTGTGAACAACTCTAGAGAGAGGTGAACCAACTTCTACATCATTTGATTACTTTTGTTCCTGCCACGTGTTTTCCCCATCCTCTTTGGTCCTGGTCAATATGATATTTATCATTTGTGTCAGTTACTTTCTTTCAATGAAACTTTTCTTATAATGAATCACCTTTTGACATCATTCCATGTCCATTTTTTGTTTTTTTATTCATGTTTTTAACTGGAAACATGTTTTGCATACTTCTTAACACAGCACAGATGCAAGCTTAATGTGGCATGTTAGGGGTCGGGCAGTCCAATTGCCTCATTGTGGAGAAAGCAAACTGATCCACTGAGTGCCTTGCCCACACTCCAATAACTAGGAACTCTCTGAAGATCACACATTTGTCAACTCACTAATGACCTTTTACTCCCTCACAAGAATCATGTAGTAATAAGAGGATAACATGGTGAACATGGTTTCATTTCTACTATTTTTAATTGTAGGTAGAACTTACTGCTACACAACCTCTGTGCTGCCATGGGAGAGGTCTGTTAACTGTTAAGCGTCCAAGATGTCCTTCAATGGAAGCAGGAAAGATGGAATACTGAGTTCTAAAACACAGTAAAAATGGGGCACAATAGATCAAAATTCCATTTAGAATATATCTATTTTTTGGTTTATGATTAACTAAATACTACCTACCAATGTCCAAAAGAGAGATTCTTTCTATTTTATTCCAAAACTAATGAATTTTACATTTTAACTGCTACCTTCACTAAGGAGTCATTGCTTATTGATTAAAGCACAGATTATTCCCCACTCTATAGTTTTTGTATTTTTATTAATATTATTTGATGCCTCTGATAAAAGTTAAATAAATGACTTGTTTAAAAACAGAAAGGGTGGAACTAGATATATATCTTGTTGCATCATGTGCCAATGTTTGTATACAGTTTGTTAGGAGCATAATTAGTTAAAGTCTCTCCTCTCTGTCTTGAAGTTCCTAAAGATTTGAAGCTTTTTGCTTTGCCTGAAATTTTTCAGTATGTCTAACAACCTACATTTCTCCTACTAACGATATACTCTGGTCTGGTACTGACCGATGAAAAACTTGCTTTCTTCAGTCTGGAAAGCTTGTTATAAGGTCACTTGTACTGAGATTTTTTTTCTTTAAGAGAGAGAGTGTGTTTTTAGAGTTTTTCCATTTTAATATGGAATGATTCTGAAGTACTTCAGATATCTGATATCTGAAGATAACAAGCTTAAACATCAGCAAGTTCGAAGTTACACCTGGACCTTTTCTCCTACATCTAAGGACAGATTGTAAGTGATCGTGTCCTTCATAGGATGGCCTCTGGACTCATCCTGCCTCAGATCCAGTCCCACCTTTGTTATTTATCTGATCTATAAGCTCAGATGAATAAATAAATCTCTCATTTCTTGTTTGTTTATTAAAAACCAAAATCTATTAAAAATAAAAGTAACATTTATTTGAAAGTTGTGTTGAGTATTAAAAGATAACATGCAAATGAAGTCTTTTTCAGGGTTTTAAAACAAATAGTAATTGCTTCAAACATGTTAGTTATTATTTTAATTTTTAGGTCATTGATCAATAGTGTTATATTTACATATGTAAGCCAGAGTTTCTACTGAGAAACTACCTCATGCAGATTATCTGACACTGACTTGGGAGATGACCTAATTATGAAATAATCAAGCTCTCATATTAAAAAAAATAGGAGGTATGGCTCCCTCGGTGGAGGTATTAGGGAAATACTATGGTTAATAGTTCTGAGAGGAGAAGAAGAATTGACATGAGAAGAACAAAGATAGACTGATTAAAAGGGTAGAAAATATACCAGTTTCAGGAAAGAATAAAATAGGAATTTAGTAATTGCTCATTACAAAATGAGAGAATGCTCTATATTCTCATATCATAGAGTACCAGTGGTGACTCAGTTTAAATAATGCATAAATATAGGTGAAAGAATAAGCATCAAACACAAAATTATGGAATATTTCAGTTTATAAGAGGATGAAGAATCTGTTTTGCTAAAATATTTACTGCTAGGTTAAAATAGAATTTCAATGCAAAGTGAAGAACATTGTTATTCTTGGCTAATTCATGTACATATAAAAGCCATGCTTTAGGAGTTTAAATGGCTGTTACCTAAGTTAAAGTTGCTATTTTATCACATTTTTTATAGATTGTAGAATATCTTAACAGTGATTTTGGAAACAGCTGTCAAATAAGAGTAGAAACATTACAGGAATTATTATTTTAAAACTAAGCTCTTATTTGGCCTTGTAATTCTTTTCTCTGTGAAATATGAAGAATGGCATCTAAGTTTTATTGCCGACATTGAAATAGTCCAGATGATGAAAATATCAGAAAATGTATGGAACTAAAAGATGACTTCCCTTTGTAATTGTGAAAAGTAATTCATAAATGCCTAGTGGCTTTTATAAGCCACTGCATTAAAATACATTGTGTTTCATCCCACTATATGTCATATTTTCCTTTCTTTTAAGTTCCTCTGATGCTTTTCCACATTAATAGTTCCTATTCCCTCATTTTTTATATATGTGCTACATTGTATAGATGTATTGAAAGTACAGGAATAGTCTCTGACTTGGAATTTCCTTTACTGTATGACTCATTTCTCATTTTTTGTCTGTTACATGTTGAGAATAAAGCCTCATCTTTTGATCAGGATCAACATTCTCATTTCTTAGTAGTTATGGGGTCTTGTTTAACTTTCCAAGAAATAATATAGCATCAAGACCACTGGAAACTTTGGCTTCTGGTAAAAGTTTCTATTTATTATGTTCCCAATTTGAATTCATGTGAAATGGACATTACATGACTGGATAAATGACAGCATCCTAGGAGTAGTGCCAACTCTGGACAAAATGTTATACTGTTTAGTATAATTAAATGAAAGCATTTACTAATTCATTATGTTCTTTCATCTATGAAAGCTTTTTAAACTATTAAAGGTGGAACTTCTAAGTTACCATTTTGTGGAAAAACACAAAAAATGTTGTGATTCTCCTACTGAAATGGCAATAGTAGAATCTGGATCACTGGGATGGCAATTGTAGAATATTTCTTGTTACTGTCAGAAAAATCCATAAGGTTATATATTTTCTGTTGGGTTATAACATTTTATTTAGATTTAGTGGATTTAACAGTTTACAATATCAGGAGATAAATACATTTTTAGTACAGTTTGTGAATTATTAGATCATTATTGGAAAGACAAAATTGAGGTAAAAATCTACTTTGGTTTAATTAATGAGACAATTTCCTCCATTTTATAATCATTTTTCGATAAAGGCTTACAACATTTACTACTCTAAGCTCTTATCTGTGGATCAGAACTGTTTCTTTTTCATGTTCTATAGATCCACAGCCATGGAGAATGAGTAGAATCATCTGGATCATTCAGATTCTCAGAAAAATGTCACTTAGGCCAAGAATAGGCACTTTCCATGAGCATAGGCAGCCCGCTGGCAGCTTCCCCCACTGGCTGCTTTCTGGCCAATCACAGGCATTGTCAAGCTTCTTATACAGATGTGCTGGAGTAAACAAAGCCCTTCTTCTAAGCAAAAGACAATGAGATTGTTGCCAGTAGAAGATCAATGAAAGATAATGAGATTGTTGTCAATGGAAATGCAGGAGAGGATTGATAGTCATTTGGTTCCTGTACAAGACGGATAATTAGAAACAAGCTGTGATGAGAGAGTTGAGGAAAACTGAGAGATAAAGGGAGCACTCTTAATTTGTGACGCCCTGGTTTCCAGATGTGTAAGATACAACTGTTTTACTGATCTTGGCTGTCCATGAAATTGCCTATGATATCCTTAAAATTACCTTTTTTATTTTAAACAGGAACTAGTTTGAGTGAATTTCTTCTTTTTGGAGGAACAGAGAATTTGGGCTGGAGTGTCTTTATTTCTGAAAAATGACTACTTCTGTTCCTCTGAACTTCTTCTCTTTTAGAAAGTTGTTATTGTTAAAATGATGTTGGCTTTGTAACTTCCATTGATAATTAAACCATCTGAGAATTAAATCTATCCTTTTCATGCACTAGAAATAGAGTATATCTAGTGGAATAAAACTCCAGTCAGACTATTTGGAGTTTACTGACTATTACTGAAATCTGAAGAAATTTCCATGCAATTATTTTTGTTTCCAAACCTACGTCCCTAGAGTTGGGGAGAAACAATTCACTCAAAGGCAAATTAAGCATTGTTAAGAACTTTAGAGTTGCAAAATGTTGATTTATCTGATTATTAATGATAATACCTTTGATCTTTTTGTTAAAGTGATATTCACCATGCTTCTAAACTGTAAAGTTACGTTTCTCCTTTTGTAATTAGCCAGTAATCACTCCTGGCTCTCTTCACTCCCTTGTGTAAATCCAACTTTCCATCTGCCTGAAAAACTTCCTTTGTCTTATTTTTTTTTTTTTTTTGTAGGAAAGATCTTTTGTAAATAAATTGTCTTACTTATTTGTATATAAAAAAAGAACTTTGGAGTTTTAGATTATGAAACTGTGAATTTATAGCAATGATATTTTTCCATGTTTTGTGAATGGGATAATTTTTCTTACCTGAAAAATTTATAGTACAATTCTGGAAAATTTTTAAAATGTATTTAAATTGAGGCATACAGAGAGAAAATTGTTGAGGCATTTATCTTAGTAAAAGAAGAAGATGAGATTTTAAAGTAGCTTAGGTTTTTGGCAAACATCTCAATCGTCTTGGTATATGAAGAAAAATGGCACGACTGACAAGCCATTATGAAAACTTTATATGTAATATCAGCAGATTAATATCAGTCTTTCACCAGCATATTTTTTTTGCAATAGAGTAGAAAGTTTAGTATCATATCAAGGTACAAATGATATGTTACTAGTGAGATTGTGATTGATTTGGAAAACAAATCAGAATTCAGTATGCTCTTGCTAAACCGAATAGAAGTGGGGACAAATTAATGAATTTCAAGTGTGACCAATTAAGTGGAATTAAGTAGGTGAAGGAACGAGACACAGAATGACAAAAAGATTTCAAGACTTGTCAAGGTTACACTCTTAGTATTACAATGAGCATGGTGCAGAGCTGCAGGATAAACTGGAAAAATATACCAAGACAAAACCTGTAAAGAGTACCACGAGTAGAATAAAGAGTTCTTGAGGAGTTTTTAAAGAGGTATGACAAGATTTTTCTACTTAGGTCACCAGAGCTCTGCTATTGGTACATTACTTGGAAGAGGGCAAAAAAGGAAATTGTGAACCATTAGGAGTTCACCAAACTGTAATACATATGGAGAAGTGGCCAGATTTATGAAGAACAATTACTTCCATACCTTTGTGATACAGTAGATTTGGAGTGCAAGGGGGAAAGAGATGTGAAGAATGACTCCTAGGTTTGTGACATGGAAAACTGGGAGAATTACAAAGTTGTCATTTCCTCCATTGCAAAGGATTAAAGGAGCAGAAGGAAACTGGGAGGGCATGAGAGAACATCAGGATTTCAATTTCAGATCTGTTATATTTGAGGTGCCTGAGAATTAATCAGGTTGAGACTTCAAGTTAGCAGTTTGGTGTTTCTCACTTAGATATTGGAAAGGTGGTTCAGGGTGGAGATGCAAAGTTAGTAAAAATATGGTGTTTAAAGCTGCAACAGTGAATAAGCAGAAAGGATGACCCGGGATAGACACCTCTGGAAAACAAACATGGGAGTGTTCGATGAGAAGGAAGAAGGTGCTTACTAGCATGGAGGAGAGGCCAAAAAGGAAAGGACAATAAAAGTGTAAATGACAAGACTTCAAAAATTGTTTCAGGTCAGAGTGTGAACTGGCCAGCACAAATTCTTGAATAGGTCAGGAAAAATGAGGATTGAAATTTTGCCAATGAATTTGGCATCATGAAGCTTATGAACCACCTTAAACAAGGAAGCAGCTTTTTTCAAGGGGGTGAGAACCAGATTAAAATGCATAGGGGGGGTGAAGGCAGGTGAGGACATGGAGGCCACATACCCGTGGACACTCTTTCAATACCGTGGCTGCTAGAGAAGGAGTTGAAGGAGGCGTGGCTTCAAGGAAAGGGTTTTTTGTTTGTTTGTTTGTTTTGAGACAGAGCCTCAAGCTATTCACCTGGGTAGAGTGCTGTGACATCACAGCTCACAGCAACCTCCAACTTCTGGGCTCAAGTGAGTCTCCTGGCTCTGCCTCCCAAGTAGCTGAAACCACAGGTGCCCGCCACAACGCCTGGCTATTTTTTTTTTGGTTGCAGCCATCATTGTTGTTTGGTGGTCCCAGGCTGGATTCAAACCCGCCACCTTAGGTGTATGTGGCTGGCACCTTAGCCACTTGAGCCACAGGCGCCGAGCCAAGGAAACTGTTTTATTTTTCTTTTTCAGAACAGTGTTACTACAGCTATTTAATTGTTCTTAAAATATGATGGCTTCACACCCAAGGAGATTTTCCTATGAAATTTCAAAGAAGAGTTCCATAAATTCCATGAGGAATTTATTTTAATGTATAGATGTTGTTATGTGTTTAAGTAATTCTGCTTCACTTGTTTTCTTTTTTTGTTTTCTTCTATTTTTGGAGTTCCTCCTTTTCTTTTCCTTCCTTCCCTTCCTTCCTCCCTCCCCTTCCCTTCCCTTCCCTGCCTTCTTTTTTTTTTTTTTTTTTGATATGGTTCTTAGTGGAAAGCAAATAACTCCTATTTCTTTCTCTGAAAATGTTGGTATAGTCTTAAACTATCCCCGGGCTTTGCTTTCCGTGCATCATCCCTTGTTTTCATATAAATTGGAATTCATGCATCCAAATTCCTATCCCGTTACTGCATATGCTTCAACTCTCTGATCCATCACATTTTCTGTCACAACCGTCATGATAAAACCCCAGCCCATTAGTTTGTTTACTTATTTAGACTTATTTACAAGTCTAGTCAACTGTGTTTCTTCCTGCCTGAACTTAGGAGACAAATATTGCTAGCTAAAAACACATTCAAACAAGTTGGTAATATAAATTTAGGCAGTTCTTATTATATGTTAGCTATTTCATACCAGATTTGTATTAAAAAAGATAGCAAGTTCAAAATTGTACTTCTCAACTAGAATGTAGAATGCAGATTTTTCTGCCATATCAGATTGCTGTAATCTTGTTTTCTATATGCTATAAAGCAAAACATCCTATACTGTGCTACCTGGCACTACAGCGACTAGTCACGTGGCTGTTGAGAACTAAAAAAATATGGCTGGTTCCAATTGCAATGTGCTATAAATGCAAAATACACACTAATTTTCTAAGACTTGGAAAAAAAATTGAATGTAAAAATATTTCCATGATGATTGCATCTTGAATGATAGCATCTTGGATTTATTAGACTAAATAAAATATCGTAATTAATTTGGCCTATTTCTTTGCATTTGATGGACTATAGTTGCTAAAACTTAAAATCACTTATGTGCCTTGCATTTGTAATTTGTATTATATTTTCTGTTGGCTAATGTCAGCCTTTAGAAAAAAATTCCAGTAAAATTAATTAGAGATTTTGTTTTTATTTCATGACATATTATTGAATATTGATTACTCTCACTGAAGTGCTACCTAAACTCTCAGTTCTTCTAGCAGTTTAGAGAGACTGTCCATTTGTTCTCACTAAAGGAGGTATTTTTAGAGTGATATTTTACTATTATTTTGATTAGCATTTTTTTCTTGAAATTGAGTGTTTCCCTTTTAATTTTATTTCAGACTATTATGAGGGTACAAATGTTTTGGTTACATGAGTTTCTTTTGTACAGTTAAGTGTGCCCACCACCCAGATAGTGTACATTCTATCACTAGGTATAAAATTACCCTTTCTGTTCTCCCTTTCCCACCTGCTTGATTTCTGTTGAGTCTTACTACCCTGTGAGCACATAAGTGTTGATTGTTTAGTTCCAATTCAATAACGAGTACATGTGGCATTCGTTTTTACATTATTCTGATACTTCACATAGAAGAGTGGTCTCCTTGGCTCTCACCTGTAGCACAGTGGTTACGGTGCCAGCCACATACACTGAAGTTGGTGGGTTTGAACCTAGCCTGGGCCAGCTGAAACAACAATGACAACTGCAACAAAAAATAGCCCAGCATTGTGGTGGGTGCCTGTAGTCCCAGCTACTTGAGAGGCTGAGGCAAGAGAATTGCTTGAGCCGAAGAGTTTGAGGTAGTTGTGAGCTGTGATGCCACAGCACTCTACCAAGGGCAATATAGTGGGATTCTGTCTCACAAAAATAAAAATAAAAAAGAAGAATGGTCTCCAGTTCTATCCAGGTAGTTACCAAAGATACTAGATAACCATTTTGTTTTATTTTTTATTTTTTGTGGCTGAGTAGTGCCCTGTCGTATACATACACTAAATTTTATTAATCCATTCATGTACTGAAGAGCACTGGGTTGGTTCCACATCTTTGCATTTGTGAACTGTGCTGCAATAAATATTCAAGTGCAAATGTCTTTTTGATAAAATGGCTTTTTTTCTTTTTGGTTAATACTCAAAAGTGGGAATGCTGGATCAAATGGCAGGCCTGCTTTTGGTTTTTTGAGGTATCTCCAAACACCTTTCCATGGAAGTTGTACTAGTTTGCAGTTGCACCTCGCTGCATGAATGTCAGCATCTGTTGTTTGAGGACTTTTTGATAAAAGCCATTCTCATTGGAGTTAGGTGATATCTCATTCTAGTTTCAAATTGCATTTCCCTGATGATTAGAGACTTTGCACATTTTTCATATGTGTATTGGCCATTAGTCTTATTTTCTTTAAAAAAGCTTCTGTTCTTGTCCTTTGCCCACTTTTTAATTTTTTTTTCAATTTTTTTCTTGTTGATTTGCTTGAGTTCATTGTAGAGTCTTGTTGCCAGCCCTTTACTGGATGTATAGCATGCAAATATTTTCCCCCATTCTCTAGATTGATACTCACACTATTGATTGTTTCCTTAGCTGTACAGAAGATTTTTAAGTTGATCAGGTCACATTTGTTTATTTTTGTTGTTGATGTGTTTGCTTTTGAGATCTTCTTCATAAATTCTTTCCCTAGGCCAACATATGTGAGAGTTTTTTTCCAACATTTCTTTTAGAGTTCTTATAGTTTCTTATCACTTATCCATAGTAAAATAGCTTTTATGAGTGATCAAAGGTGTGGATCATATTTCAATCTTTTACATGTGGTTATCCACTGTCCCTGCACCATGTACTGAATAGGAATTCTTTTCCCTAGTGTACGTTTTTATCTGCTTGGACAAAGATCAGTTGTCTCTATGCTGATGGTTTTATGTCTGTATTATCTATTCTGTTTCGTTGGTCTGTGTCTCTGTTCTTGTGCTAGTCCCATGCTGTTTTGGTTATAATAGCCTTGTAGTATAACTTGAAGTCTGGCAGATCAAAGTCTCCTAATTTGTTTTTGCTTAAGGTTGCTTTGGCTACACAGGTTCTTTTTCAGTTCCCTATGAAGTGTAGGTTAATTTTTCCAGATCAGTGAAAAATGATGTTGGTATTTTAATGGGGATTACATTGAATCTGTAAATCTCTTTGGGTAGTATGGACATTTTAATAAGGTTGATTCCACTGATCCAAGAGCATGTTATGTTTCTCCATCTGTTTACATCCTCAGTGTTTTGTAGTTCCTATAGAGATCTTTCACCTCCTTGGTTAAATATATTTCTAGGTATTTTATTGGGGGGGCTGCTATTGTGAAAGGTTTGGAGTCTTTGATTTGATTCTCAGATTGGCTGCTTTTGGTATACAGGAATGTTACTCATCTGTGTACATTGATTTTGTGACCTGAGGGTTCACTGAATTTATTTATCAATTCCAGGAGTCTCTTGGCAGAATTTTGGGGATTTCTGAGATATAAAGTCATATTATTATCAAAGAGCAATAGTTTGAGTTCTTCTTTCCCCATTTGAATACCCTTGATTTCCTTCTCTTCCCTAGTTGTTTTGATTAGGACTTCCAACACTGTGTTGAATAAAAAAGATGGCTGACATTGGCAACCTTGTCTGGTTCTGGTTCAAAGGGGGAATGCTCTCAATTTTTCCCCATTCATTATGATGTCGATTAAGGGTTTGTCATATATGGCTTTTAAATTTTTCAAGTAGGTTCCAACTATGCTTACTTTCTTAAGAGTTCTTATCATAAAAGGGTGTTGAATTTTGTCAAATGCTTTTCCTGTGTCTGTTGGGAGGATCATATAATCATTATTTTTGCTTCTGTTTATGTGATCAATTATATTTATACATTTGCATTTGTTGAACCATCCTTGCATCTCTGGGATGTCCATGACCCACCTAGTCATGGTAGATTTTTTTTTTTTTAATGTACAGATGTATCCGGTTTTCTAGGATTCTTTTGAGAATTTTTACATATGTATTCCTTGGGAGTGTTTTCATATATTTCTTTGGCATTGGGGTTTGCTTTTCTCTGTGTTACATACTCATATTATTTACCTATTTCATTGTGTCTTTTGTCAAATTTGTAAGCTCACCTTATGTATTGAAAATCTAAATGTTTTGGGGGTCTTCTTCATAAATTCTTTTCTTATGTCAGTAGGCTGGTTCCTGAGCCACCTCATATTTGATGGATCTGTACCAATAAAAATAGGTGCCTTTCATTCCATAGGAAATAAATTATATATTAAAGAGCATTTACCTTGATATATTAGTAAATATTCTATTGGATTAATTTGTGTAGAAAATTTTGTTCATAAGTCATGAAAATACAATCGCAGGTCATGGAAGAAATATATAGTAACTTAGTTTATTTAAAGCCAATAAAACTTTCCACTCACTCATCTTACAACTCATGAAGGCTGAACTTTTCCAATATAGTTATGTGAATGAATATAACAAGGTATTGTTTTTTATTTTTAAAATGTCTTCCCATGTAAAATTCTATCACAAAATTTGTGCCGTTAACCATTATTGGAAATTGTCTGCATTGAAATTATAGAAAAAATCAATTTTTATTAGCATTAAAGTATGTAAGATATTGAAATTTTGAAAATCTCATGCATTTTGAAGGAATTTAAAATATAACTTTCATTATGCATATACAATTTCACTTTAAAATACAGTAGAACCAGTGGGGCATGGAGGCTCATACTTGAAATCCTGGTACTCTGGGAGGCCAAGGGTGGAGGATTGCTTGAGCTCAGGAGTTTGAGACCAACCTGAGCAAAAGTGAGACCCTATCTCTACTAAAAGTAGAAAAATTATCTGAGCTAGACATAGTAGTACATGCCTGTAGTCCCAGATACTTGGCAGGCTGAGGCAAGAGATTGCTGCAGCCCAAGAGTTTGAGGTTGCTTTGAGCTGTGATGCTACAGCACTCTATCCAGAGTGACAGAGTGAGACTCTGTCAAAAAACCAAATAAATAAAGTAGAACCTCACAATCTACCCAGGTTGACAGAAAGAGACTCTGTCTCAAAGAAAATAAATAAATAAAGTGGAACCTCTATGGTTGACTACTTTCCTACATTGACCAACTCCTTACGTTGACCTAATTTTCATAGACTGGACATGCATCACATATTCTCAATGGAAGACTGACCTCTATATATTAACCACCTCTGTAAGTTGTATCCTGACCCTTTGGCTTTGGAAACATGGTATTTATCCTCTATAACTTAATCCATTGAATCTACTCTACACCAAGAGTTAGAATGTGTGAGTTGTGGCCTTAAATTATGTTTCTAAATTTTAGTGTAAGTTCTTTTTTCATTATTATTATCACCACAACTTGGATTAGGCCTAATTTTATATTGTTTATCACATGTTATAGAAGTTTTTTCAATGTGAAGGACTGGTCTGAATTACAGTTACATCCTACAGCTACTGAAAAATTTTACAGTTATTAATGAAAAACATCATGGCATTGAAAAAACTCAAAGTGCTTAAAAAGAAAAGGTTTATCTTCATTTTCTGGAAAGTAGAAACCAAAGAAAGATGGCAGAATATTTTGGTGTTGGCAAGACTGTGGTTAGCAACATCCAAAAATGTAAACATGAGTACTTGGAGAGCTATGGTAAGGAAAGCAGAGACCTGTAGCAGAAAAGGAGGAAAGTTCCCTTCATGAAGTCAATGAAAGCACATTAAGCTGGTTCAAACAAATGAGGGCAGTTAATGCTGACTCTCCAGGCCAATGATCCAAGAAGTTGCTAAGGAATTAGGGGTTGCAGATTTCCAAGCATGCAATGTAGTTCCAGTAGGAATCATGGAGGAATTCATCAAAAAGTTCTCAGGTTTTGCCAGAGCCTTCAAAGATGAAGATATCTTTAACATTGACACATATGGACTGTTTTTCAAGGTGATGCCTTACAGGAGCCTTGTTATAAAGTATGACAGATTTAAGAGTGGAAAACTTTCTAAAGAATGTTTCCCAATTCTGCTTTGCATTAGCTCAACTGGAGAGAAACTGATGCCCTTGGTGATTGGTAAATCAGCAAAGCCACGTGCATGCAGGAGTCTGAAGCCTGCAGACCTCCCTATCACTTGAAGATCAAACAAGCACACATGGATGACTGGTGCCCTATCCAGTGGATAGGATGGGTGTCAATCAAGAAATGAAAAAGAAAAAACAATGTATTTTACTGACAACAACTCTCCTTACCACCTGTAAGTGAATCATCTCCTAACATGACCTCTTAACCAAAGCATCATCAAAACATTTAAAATGCACTACCAAGAGTGCAAACTGTGGTCTTCCTGAGGAAGCAACTTCATCTGCTGTATCAGTGCTATTATAAATCAATTCTTCTTGATATCCAGAAGCAGCACAGGAGTGTTTTGAAGAAGCTGGACTTCTTACAACTTAAGAACACTATGTTTTGGCCCCATCAGATAGTCCATCTCCCATTGTATAATTCAAAAGAGTAGATTTTAAAAGTTTGTTTGCAGTGGATGATGAACCTGGAATGAACCTGACCCAGTAGCAACTTTCCAAGTGATATTGACTGAAGTACAGACCAATGTGAAAGTGCACGAATTATGGACGAAGTGGAAGAAGCAAGTGGAAATGGTACAGAAATTGCAGAGACTCCAAAAGAAGAGGATGTCAGGCATCTGATAATGCAGTTGAAATCATTTTCTCTGAATATACCCAGGTTTACTGAGTGGTGTAGCCAGTATTGAGAGTACTTTCTACACATATGTTTGTAGTAAGAAAAAGAAACAAAGTTTGACTTTTTCCAGAAAGAAAGATGAGAAAACAGTAAATTTATTGATTTTATAATATGCTATAGATAGGATTTTACTGAGTTTTGATTATGTACTTCATATAGATATTCTCTAATAAAAGCTGTACAAGAAAGTAAAGTACATGTACATATCACTGCAGTTGGTCTAGTTCCTTATGTTGATCACCTGTGTATGTAGACTAGTTTGTCACAGTCCTTAGGGTGGTCAACCTACAGAGGTTCTACTGTATGTCAAGATTACTATTTGTCTTACAGACCCAGTGAAACAAATTTCCCAATCTCTACTCTGCTTTTATATACATTAAAACTATAACTAAATTGGTTTTAAAAGATAACTCATGTCCCAAGTTGGGTTCACATTTTTGGACAGATTATTCCTCTATTTCTATCTGTACCAACTCAAATATAAGATCTTTCACTTTGTATGACTTTGAATACAATTACTTAGCAACTCTAAAATCAAAATTTTCTTATCTCAGATGAATGAAACCCTTATTTAATAGGAACATCATGATGACTAAATGTAATTCTGTATGTAAAGTGCCTATAGCATAACAGATGCTTAGAAAATGGCAGATATTACTTGCAGCATGAGGTAGTGTTCAACTCTCACTTTTATGAGAAGGAATGTGCTTATGTGGCTCAATCTCTGCACCTCTCATGTCACATACATAAAAAAAGTAGGGCTGAGAACCACATATTAATGTTTTTGGAAGTTCTCCTGATTAATTTTTCTTATTGCTATGTTGAACACTACACTTTTTGAACACATGTATCTCTGTGTATTCACTACAAATCAAATTTAATGAAACCTATGATCTGCTATGAAAACAGATGGTACTGTGTGTAAAATTACATAGTTAATGGATTAAGAAAATTTTCTCATTTTGATAATTTGACTCTGTTTAGCTATCACTTTTTAATATGAATTTTTTATTTCACTTCCTTTTTCTTTCTCTCTCTCACTCCTTTTGTTCCTTTTTATGGTACAAGTCTCACTCTCTTGTCTTGGATAGAATGCTGTGATGTTGTCGTTGTAGCTCACAGTAACCTCAAATTCATGGGCTCAAGTGATCCTCCTGCCTCAGCCTCTGGAATAGCTGGAACCATAGGTGCCCACCACAATCCTTGGCTATTGTTTCTTTTTCTTGAAGGAGGCTTAGGCCACAAGCATATTCTATATTATACTCCTCCCCCCAAACCAAAACACACAAAATGACTGGATTATAGTAGAATATCTTAATGACTTTTGTGATACAGGCATTCTAGTATCATTGTACAGGTAAAAGTAATAGTGGATATAGTTGATATAATTGTATGAGTAAAGCTTTAGTGATATATTAAGAATTGTTAAAATGAGGTCTGAAGTAATTTACTTAATATAGGGTATAAATCTCCAAAGTGTCTTATCTACATCTATAAAGGTCATCAGAATGACAGAAAGGTCTTCCAAGAAAATTTCTATTTTTGAGTAACATATGGGTAATTAGGAAGCATTTATAATTAAAGCAAGAAAAAAAGAGATTGCTTTTTATGAGTACAGTTCTGCTAAGAAGCTGGCAATTAAAGCACATAACATTTCTTCTTTTCCTTAGGATGCATTTTTTATTGTAATTTATTACTTTATACCCCTTCAAATCATTTTCTTACCTGATGCATATAATAGATGCATCATTTAGTAATTGTAGAACCTTAGTTAACTCCATTATAAGACCTTTCTGTACTTCATGTCTTTTCATCAGCAAAAGATGCAGGAACATATAGTAATTCTTGGAGCAAAGCTGGTGCTCTTGCACCGACAGTTATCACAGCTGTTGCCAGGTGAGTTGGTGAGTGTGGCCATGTAGGACATTATACTTTTCACTGATGGTCAGTGCCTGAAATACTTGAACTCATATTAGTTCAACTCCATTAGTTCCCCAAGGTATGTTTTGTAACATATACTGTATGTTACTTGGAAATAATTTTCTGTGATAAAATGTTTTGAATGTGAATATTAAATATTTCAATGTGTGAGGAATTCTGCATCTAACAATGCATCTTCAATTTCCTCTCATTCCTTTCACAAATATATTTAACCATTGAGTAAAGAAACAAGTTCTTGTGCACAGAGTTATCACCTCAGGTAAATGGCAAATAGCTCTTGAGAGGATGATTCTTTCATTTCTCATATGCTTTTACCTATATTTTTATTTAGTGTTGTGTATATCACAGTGTAAATGAAGTCCTGATCATCTCCTATCACATTTTGAGTGAGAGTGAGGGAAGCTAATTAAAGGAATCAAAACTGAAGGGGCTATAGAGTAAGGAAAATGGCATTGGTAGGCTGAGTAGGGCACCTGCAATTCGCTTATTTCTTTAATTCCTTATGACTAATTCCAACTATTCAGGTGGGGTGATTGTGGGCAATGCCTGTGAAAATGAAAGGAAAATGAAGTGAGTATTTGTTAGGGAAAGTAAATTGTGTGAATGAAATGGGACTGGGAAAGTCCATAAAGAATTCTAAGTATGGTTGACCCTTGAACAACATGGGTTTGAACAGTATGGGTTCCTTTATATGTGGATTTTTAAAACTACTGACTAGAAAAGTTTTTGGAGATTAGCAACAATTAGAAAATACTTGTGACCAGGCGTGATGGCTCATGCCTTTGTAATCCCAGCACTCTGGGAGGCCAAGGCAGGTGGATCACTTGAGCTCCCGAGTTTAAGACCAGCTTGAGCAAGAGTGAGACCCAGTCTCTAAAAAAAAATAGCCAAGCATTGTTTTGGGCACCTTTAATCCCAGCTACTTGCAAGTCTTAGACAAGAGAATCTCTTGAGCCTAAGAGTTTGAGGTTGCTGTGAACTATGATGCCAGGGCACTCTGCCAAGGGCAATAAAGTGAGACTCTGTCTCAAAAAATATATATATTTGAAAATGATCATAGACTAGAATATCAAAAACTAAGAAAAAGTTATATCATGAATACATAAAATATATACAGATACCAGTCTGTTTTATCATTTGCTACCATAAAATATATCCAAATACATCATAAAAAGTAAAAGCTTATCAAAACTTATGTGTACAAACACTTAGAAATCACACAGGTCCCATTTGCCTATGAGAGAAGTGTAAACAAATGTAAAGATACAGTATTAAGTCAAAACTGCATCAATTAACTGTAGTGCATATTGTGCTACTGTAAGTTCACAGCCACCTCCTGTTTCTATTGCAGAGAGCGCAAGTGTTGAGAGTATCCTCTTAAAATGCCATGTGCTACTACTCATCTTCATGGGAGCAATTTGTCTCTCAAGTAAATGGCATATTGCAAGAAAAAGTGATCTTGTGCAGTTTTCATGTAATTTTCATTTTGTTTACTGGAATACCATCAACTTTGAATAATACCATGGGACCCATGTCAAGGCCACCAGTGATGCTACAAGTGCTGCTTAGAAGCAGAGCACAGTCATGACACAGTGGAATTGCTTAATTGACACCCTAGAATCTGGATTGAGTTCTGTCGCTTCAGTTGCCAGCCATTTCAGAGAGATGATCCTCTGTAACAGAGGCAGAAATTTACAGTATCTATAAATACAGTACAGTACTGTAAATGTATCTTCTCTTCCTTGTAGTTTTCGTAATATTTTCTTTCTTCAGCTTACTTTTGTAAGAATATGGTGTATAATACATACAGTATATAAAATATGTGTTGATCAATAGTTTATATTATCAAAGGCTTCCAGTCAGTGTCAGGTAGTAGTCAAGTTTTGGGGGAGTCAGAAGTGATATAAAAATTTTCAACTCTGCAGTGGGTGTCAGTCCCCTTACCTCCTGCATTCTTTAAGGGCCCAACTGTATATTTTGAGTGTATAGTGGGTATGGTGGCTTGTGACTGTAATCTTAGAACTCTGGAAGGCCAAGGCAGGTGGATCATTTGAGCTCAAGAGTTTGAGACCAGCCTGAGCAAAAGGGAGATCTTATCGCTACTAAAAATAGAAAAACTAACTGGGTGTGGTGGTACATGCCTATAGTCAGCTACTCTGGAGGCCGAGGGAGGAGGATTGCTTGAGCCCAAGAGTTTGAAGTTGCTATGAGATATGATGATGCCACAGCACTCTACCCGGGGTGACAGAGCGAGACTCTGTCTCAAAAACAAACCAAAAGACTATTTTGAGAATGTGTTCATTGTGTTTATGCAGTTAAAATATGCGGATTCCTCTCCACTAATGAAATGATTTTGAAGACATTTTCACTTTAGATTATGTAAACCTGACATTCAATGAGCTATGTAAAGGACATCATGTTTTAATGTTGGGATTTCCTTCATCAAAACATTCGAAAGTTAAGAGCAATTTGACTACAGAGAGCATAAACAGATTGTTTGCGCATTGGAAATGTTTGTCAATGAAACACACTTGTCTTATTTTATAGGCTGTCTTTTGATTTCTTCTTTTGCAGTGCAGAGCATTATGGGTTAATTAAGTCACATTTCTCTATTCTGTTTTTGTTACATTTACTTTGGGGGTCTGAGTCATAAATTCTTTGTCTAAGTTTAATATCTAGAAGAGTTTTTCAGGTTTTTCTTCTAGAATTTTTATGTTTTCAGGTCTTACATTTACTCTTTTAGTTCATCTTGCGTTAATTTTTGTACGTCATGGAGGATAGCAATCTATTCTAGATTCATTCTTCTGCATGTGGCTATCCAAATTTTTCAGCTTCATTTATTAAATAAGGTGTCCTTTCCTTGTGTATGTTTTTGTCTGCTTTATTGATGGCCAGTTGGTTATTGCAATAATGAGTTTTATTTCTGGATTCTTTATTCTGTTCCATTTGTCTATGTTTCCACTTTTATACCAGTACCATGCTGTTTGGGTAACTATTGCCTTGTAGTACATAATTGTAAGTCAGGTAATGTGATACTTCCAGATTTGCTTTTTGCTTAGGATTGCTTTGCTATTTGGGCTCTTCTTTGATTTCATATGATATTTTTTCTCATTCTGTGAAAAATGACATTGGTATTTGGTAAGAAATGCACTGAATCTAGATTACTTTCGGCAGTACAATCATTATAACAATAGAATCATTATAACAATACTGATTCTTTTAATGCATACACATAAGATGTTTTCCTGTTTGTTTGTGTTATATACAATTTCTCTCATCAGTGTTTTGTAGTTCTTCTTATAGAGATCTTTCACCTCTTTAGTTAAGTATAGTCCTAGGTATTTATAGCTATTGTAAATGGGACAGAGTTCATGATTTGATTCTCACTTTGGCTGGTATTGGTATGTAGAAATGCTATTGATTTGTATATGTTGATTTTGTAACCTGAGACTTTATCAAATTCATTTATCAACTGTAGAAGTCTGGAGAATTCTTTAGGGCTTTCTAGATGTAATGATGTAGTAACAGCAAACAGAGAGGGTTTGAGCCCCTCATTTCCATTTCTTTCTTTCTCTTACATGATGGCTCTGGCTAGAATTTCCAGATGATGATGACTAAGTGGGCATTCTTTTCTTCTTCCAGTTATTATAGTTAATGCCTTCAGCCTTTCCCCATTCATTGTAATGTTGGCTGTAGGTTTCTCAGATATGACTTTTATCATTTTGAGATATATTTCTTCTGTGCTGAGCTTGTTGAGGGTTTTTATTATGAAAGGAGAAAATATTCACAAACTATATATTTAACAAAAAACTAACATGCAGAATCAATGGGAATTCAAACAAGTAAGAAAGAAAAAAATAATTCCATTAAAAAGTAGGAAAAGAAGTTGTACAGACACTTTTCAAAAGAAGATATACAAGTTTTCAACATATGAAAACATGCTAAATATCATATATCATCAGAGAAATGCAAATTAAATGCCTTAGTAAAATATTACCTTCCCCAGTCAGAATGACCACTGATAAAAAACAAACAAAAAAAAATATATATATCTATATATATATAGATATAGATATTGGCTTAGATATAGTGAAAAAGGAACATTTTTATACTGTTGGTAGCCATGTAAATTAATTTTACCTCTATGAAAAACAATATGGAGATTTCTTAAAGAATTAAAATATCTACCATTTGATTCAGCAGTCCCATTACTAGGTATCTACCCAAAAGGAAAAGAATTTGTTATATCAAAAAGTTACCACCACCCAAATGTTTATCACAGTACAATTTACAATAGCAAACATATGAAATAAGCCTGTTTGCCCATCAACCTATGATTAGAGAAAGTAAGTGTGTTATATGTACATACACCATGGAATACATCTCATCCATAGAGAAGAATGAAATAATGTCTTTTGCCACACCTTGGGTGGAACAGGGGACCATTATCCTAAATGAAGTAACTCAGGAACAGAAAACCAAATACCACATGTTCTTACTTGTAAGTGGGAGCTAACCTGTGGGTGAACATTGTCACATGGAGTGATATCGTAGACTCAAAAAGGAGAGGGTAGAAAATGGGTGAGGGCTGAAAATTTTCCTAATGGGTACAATGTACACTATTCAGATGATGCACATTCTGAAGGCCTAGACTTCACAAACTATGATTCATCTATGTAACAAACTCCACTTGTAATCCTTAAAGGTATTGAGTAAATAAATACATACATAAATTTCTAGGAATAAGGCAAAAAAAAAAAAATCTCCCTACATGTTTGAAGCAAACATATGGACTGTTAAGAGTCATCCAAGTAAATTATTATTGAGATATTTTTCTACCTAAAATGACAGTAACTGATATAAGTGCAAGTAATTTAGACAAAGAATTAATTTTATGTGTGAGAAGTTGACTAACTCAACAGGCCATGTAGAAAACAATATTAATATGACAATGACTTCATTATTTAAATAGATGGGATGCTCTTTAGAGAGAGGGATAACCTCAAGCATCAGTTAAGTGGAGATAAACACATTAATAGATGCTAGCTGGTTAGTGCTGCCAGGAGCGACACTATAGGAGCTAAGTTTGTAAAAAGGATAAAGTTGTAGCCATTTCTGAATGCCCCCATTCTAGGGTATTCTGAATACCAAATGTGTGAATATTCTTAGAGTTCTTATATTCACCTTTGGAGTAGCAGCCTACTGTGCCAATCTTTTTCAAATTATTTGGTTTCCAGAGGGCTTCCTTTGATTATGAAAATATTGTAAAAATTCATGAAGCCTTTTACAGAAAGATAATTTTAAGGTATTTTTAAATATTATATTAAGTTTTAATCTAACAACAAAAAGTTATTTTTACTAAGATTTTTATAACTTTGTTGTTAGGTGATGTTCTTTCTCGTGGGGAGAGAAGGATGGCTTGGCCGCGGGTGCAAGCTCTCTCCTAGAATTGTTTAAAAGCAAGAAATGACTACACACTCTTAGGTGGCATGTAGCAAAATGTCTTTATTTTCCACTCCCCTTTATTGGGAGCTAATCACGCACACCACATTGATCAATAATCCTAACATCCTCATTTCTTATCTTAAACTATAGAAAAGAAAGAAAGTCTGGGAAAGTGAGATAACCATCATAAGATTAGCCTAAAGAAAGAAAGTCCGGGAAAGTAAGACAACCCTCTTAAGCTAGCCTCAGGCTGTTCCTCTCTGAAGACCTAAAAGAACTATACATTATCTGCCTTCTATTGTTGAAGTTAAAGGTTCGGATAAACAGAGGAGTAAAACCTTTCTCTTCTATGTACTCAATTAAATTTCCGAGAAACTGGCTTCATGACTGTTTTTTTATGATATTGGAGACCCTGCAGTTACGATGGAGTATTTCACTCACATCATTACGATAGAGTTTCTCTTTTTAATCATATCAACTTTTGAGTCATGTCCTCTGCACAGATGGGCCGTTTCAACCCTTATCTGACAGGCTGACTTGACTGCACAGCTGGGGTTACCTGTAGGAGGTTTTTTACGCCTGGCCTGCAGGCCCCCACCGTGTTTTCCCAGGTCGCTTAGGTCTCGACAAAAGCGCATAATACTCACAAGTCTTTTCACTCAGTTCTGGAATTAAAAGAGCACATTTCATTTAATTTTTGTGGGGGTTTACCCCACACTTTGTAATATAATTTAAAATATTTAGCAAATTAAAATATCCTTTGGGGCAAGTAGAGCAAAACATTATATTATGATTTGACGGTAGAAGTAAATGAAATGTAATGTCTTCTATGTGTGTCTACAAGATTACTAGACTTCGTTTTATTTTTATTCTAACATAAAACATGAAAGTAATTGAAAATATGTGAGAAAGGCTGAAAAAATAAGTAGAAAAATGTATGGTATGTAGACTTCTAGGTTTTACTTTCCTGTATTCACTTTCGGTAGTTTTACTTGTTCAGTTTTGTAGCTTTCATGTATTTACTATTTGCATGTGCTTTGAAGTTAAATTTGTGCAGTTATTTGGTGCAATAGCTTTTGTAAATACAGGAGAACCGCTGTAATTTGACCACTAGGGGACTGTACCAAACTGGTCAACACACAGAGGTGGTCAACATATGGAACTAGGCCTGCTGTACTGATACGTACATGTGGTGCATGTCTGATCTATAAAAATTAGGTCAACTTGGGGAGGTGGTCAGTGTAAGGAGGTGGTCAACTATGCAGGTTCTACTGCATTTCAATTTTGCTTTCTCCCTATAGAAATCTATTAGATGATATTTAAAAACAAAACAAAAAAGGAAACTCTACAATGATTAATTGTATAAATGAATGTGTAATTCTCCATACTTAATCTAAAGGGAGACTGAATAGTTTTTTTTCTTTTTTTTTTTTTTTTTTGCAGTTTTTTGGCTGGGGCTGGGTTTGAACCCACCACTTCTGGTATATGGGGCCGGTGCTCTACTCCTTTGAGCTACAGGCACCACCCCTGAATAATTTTTAATAACATAGAGATATTTAGTACTGGATTTGAAGTTAAATTAGCACAGGACTGGCTCCTGGCTCTGTCACTGACAGGCCATGACCTCTAGCGAGCCATGCAATCTGTCTGATGCCTAGACAGTGTTATGTATATTGATGATCACAGTAATTATTCATGAAAAATAGTGATTCATAGTAGCAATGCAATTACTATTTCTTATCTTGAATGCAAAACATTACAGAACTGAAATTTTTTGTTTGTACTAGGCATTTAGAAGCAAGGATATACCTCAAGAAAGAGTACACTAAAGCCTCCATAACTTTATGAAGGGAAATTTATTTATTTTTCAAGCATTTATTCTTGATCTCCAAAGCTGTACTCAGGGACTGTACTGGAGTGAAATAGGAAGGAAACAAGGTGATCAACCCCATTTCATTTTATATTCACCCTAACTCAACATTAGATGACTCAAAACCCTCAGTTGCTGAGGTCTTAATAATTCAGTCATGAGAACTAGCTGGCGGGAGTAAGCAACAGCTAAATGCGTTTTCTGTAGCTGCTGTGGGTGACTGCTCATGCGTAACTGCTGTTCCAGAAAGGCACCACTCATTTCAGAAGGCAGTCAGGCTACAGTCCCCTGGGACAGTGCTTTGCAAATTTCAGTCATTCTCATTACGAACTTCCCCAATTTGGGGCTACTCTACTCGTACTGTTGTTTAAAAAAATTTTTTTTCTTAGACTTACTTTTTTTTTTTTAGCTTAAATGTAACACAATTTAAAGGAATATTTTATATCACTACTGTAAGTGAGAAACCTTTCCCACCATAAATAGACAATAACTATACAAATGTACAGATGAAAATAAAATAGTGTTGAAAAAATTATAGCTAAGGATAGACACTGGGCCTGGAGATTGCATCTCACCCACTGGCAAATGCTGTTCTCCAAAAGCAGATTCACTTTCCAGAACTCTGAAAAAAAGTTTTCTTTAGTGGTTACAGGTTTCAAGTACTATGATAAATGCTTGAAGTATTTTAACTCCCCTGATTTTCACAACATTGATTTTATAGGTGGATTATCCACGTTTAACAAATGGGAAATGCAGAAACAGAGAGATTAATTATTTGCTCAGTCACGTAGTTAATGAAAAATGGAGCTGGATTTTTGAATCCAGGACAGCCTGGCTTCAAAGCTGGGTCTCTTAACCACAACGTGTTTCTGTGAAGTAAGCTCATTTTTTCTCACACTAGGGGGAACTAGAGATGAAAGCAGTGTTCTGATGGTGTGGCAGACAGAAAAATGGTACCCCCAAAATGTCTATATCCTAATCCCCAAATCTATGAATATGTCAGTTTACATGGCAGAGGGGAATTAAAGTTCTAGATGGGAGTAAGATTGCTAATCATTTTACTCTGAGATGAGGAGATTATCACAGATTGTCCGCATAGGTCCAACTGGACCTCATGCTGCCATCTCTCTAGTCCTCCCTCTGTGCCTCCTCTTTCTGTCACATAGGTCCAACATGTGATTATAACATGTGATTATATATTATTATATTATATATTATTATATTATAATATGTGATTATATATATTATTTTATATATTATAATATGTGATTATATGTAATATAATATAATATGTGATTATAATATAATATTACATTATAATATAATCACATGTTAGACCTATGTAACAGAAGGAGGAGGCAGAAGAGGGAGGACCAGAGAGATGGCAGTATGGAGTCTCAGACCAATGTCACTGCTTAAAGGTCGAGGAACAGGGCCATGAGCCAGGAACCTTAGAAAGACTCTAGATGATGAAAAATACAAGCAAATAGATTCTTCCCTAAGGCCGATATCCTCATTTTAGGCAAAAGAAACCAATTTCAATCTCCTAACTTCTAGAACTAAAAATATAATACACGTGTGTTGCTTTAAAGCCACTAAGTTTGTGATAACTTGTTATAGCAGCAGTAGGAAACTAATGCAGATTTCTAAACACATGTGGGTCCAGCAAAGGAATATTAATATCACAGATAGGACCCTGGCTTAAAAACTGCATGTCACCAAGGAGAGATATGCTTTTATAAAATATGAAGAACATGTCAGTGTTACCCTGAAGGAAGTCATCTTCGGCAAGATGTGCAACACTTATTATGATTGGAACATGTTCCTGAAATTCACTGTGGTAAGAGTTGGATGATAAAATCTCATTATTACTTATTTACATTCAGTGGTTTTACCTGGTTAATAATCCTTGTCAATAGTGCTTTTGGCGGCTGCTGCTATTACAATTCATTCCAGTACAAATATATATGTATTATATTGGTGCCTCATTTACCACAGTTCAAAATGGGATAAGAAGAGCATAGAGTTATTGAGGTTAAAGTAAATTAATGCTTATAAAATGCCAAAATGTTCACTGGCACATTTTAGGCATTTACTATTAATGCATTTCAGTAGCTTTTGTTTTATATTTACTCTGTTGATTGTATAATTGGCTGTATATAAACTTTATTTTTTTAAATGTTTATTTATTTATTTATTTTTGAGACAGTCTCACTATGTCACCCTCAGTAGAGTGCTGTAGTGTCACAGCTCACAGCAACCTCAAACTCTTGGACTTAAGTGATTCTCTTTCCTAAACCTACCAAGTAGCTGGGTTTACAGGTGCCTGCCACACGCCTGGAGATTTTTTTTTTTTTTTCTTTTTTACTGTAGTTGTCACAGTTGTTTAGCAGGCCTGGGCTAGGTTTGAGCCCACTAACCCCAGTGGATGTGGCTGGTGCCCAACCACTGAGCATGGCGTGAAGCCTGCGGAAACTTTTTCATTTGTTTATTTTTGTTGTTGTTGTGATTATTGTAGGGATCTTCTTCATAAATTCTTTCCCTAAGCTGATATCTGTAAGAAGTTTTCCCAACATTTTTCTTTTAGAATTCTTAGAGTTCCATGCCTTAGGTTTAAGTCCATTCCCATCATGAGTTAATTTTTGTGAGTAGTGAGAGGTGCAGATCCTGTTTCAGTCTTCTACATGTACATGCAACTATCCAGTTTTCCCAGCAACGTTATTGAATAGGGATTCTTTTCTCAGCTGTTTTTATCAGCTTTGCCAAATATCAGATGGGAATATCAGAACAGTTTCATCTCTGGGTTCTCTGTTCTAATCCATAGGTCTATGTCTCTGTTTTTGTGCCAGTATTATATTGTTTGGGTTACTATAGCTTGGTTGTATAGCTTCAAGTCTATACAGTGATGCCTTCTGCCTTTTTCTTACTACATAAGGGTGAATTGGCCATTCTCGGTCTTTTCTGGTTCCACACAAAGGTAGAAATATTTTTTTCTAGATCTGCATAAAGGCATTGGCATTTTAGTGGGAATTGCATTGAATCTCTAAATCATTTGGGGTAGTATTAGCCATTTTAACAATGTTGATTCATGAGCATGATATAGTTTTCCATCTGGTTACATCCTCTGCAGTTTCTTTCCTCATTGTTTCATAGTTCTCCCTATAAAGGTCTTTCACCTCCTTTATTAATTATATTCTTTGCAACTATTTTATTTTCTTTATGGCTACTGTGAAAGTATTGCATCTTCAATTTGATTCTCAGCTTGACTATTACTGTGTATATGAAAGCTACTGATTTATGCACATTGATTTTGAAGACTGAGGCTTTGCCAAATTTATTTATCAGTTCCAGGAGACTCTTCATTGAAAACTTTGGATTTTCTAGACATAAGATCATACCATCAGCACAGAGCGATAATTTGAACTCTTCTTTCCCCTTTTGGATACCATTGATTTCCTTCTCTTGCCTGATTGCTCTGGCTGAAACTCCCAGCACCCAGCACTATTTTGAATAGAACTGGTGAAAGTGAGCAAACTTGTCTGCTTCCAACTCCAAATGGGAATGCTTTCAAATTCTCCCTATTCAATATGATGTTGGCAGAGGGTTTGTTGTATGTGGCTTTTATATTTTTGAGTATTCCCCATCTATACCAATTTTGTTAAATGTTCTTATCATAAAAGGATGCTGAATTTTGTCAAATTCTTTTTCTGTATCTATTGAAAGAATCATATGGTATTTGTTTTTGCATCTGTTTATGTAGTGAATTGTATTTATAGATTTGCATATGTTGAACTATCCTTGCATCTTTCCAATGAAACCCACTTGGTTGTGATGACTTTAAACTTGGTAGAGAGTATTTTGAGTCCATGTTTTCATAATGATAAGATTTCAGTTGGAGTAAGACCATATGGGCTCATATGGCAAAAATTATAAAGTATTTTCTTATAAAAATAAAATACATGCATTTTAAAACATTTGAAGAATAGGGAGAGAATAAGATAAGAATAAAATTATGCTACATTTCTTTACTCAAAAATACATATTGATATTTGTCTTGAATTATATGACATAAAGGAACTGATTACTATGTTGATGATTTTGTAATTTTCAATGTAGTGTACACGTGAATTCATGATGCATTTCAGTTTTTTTAAATATCAAATTATAAAAAGCACCATTTGTCCAACAGGGACATTTTATAAAATTCAGATCTTTTTGATTTGTAAACTGTCCAATTCTGTTACTTTGTGATATTGAAGGGTTTATAAACACTTTCCTTCCAACATTATACTTTTATGCTAACCCTTGAATAAAACAAGATTAAAAATTCCTTAACCACAGATTTTAATGAGATACTAAACTCCTTTGTTAAAGTAATTCATACAAATCCATTGCCTTTTTAAAAATAATATACAAGTCTCTCTAAAGTTAGGAATTGTGTTTTATGATCTTTTATCTCTCAAAGTCTTAATGACTTTTTTTTACAATAATCATTAAATGACTGTTAAACATATAAACAAAGGTTTAAATGATAACAGACTTTACACTGAGGTCACTTTATCAACATTGTAATACTTACGAATTTTAAGGTAAATTATCTTGTTGAATTTCAAAATACCTGACCTAGAAATTCAAGTGATGAGTGACTACTAAAAATGTTAGGATAGTGACAATTATAGTTAGAGAAGGGTGAGAGAAATCTATGAAATATAATTGTCTGGAAGCTGTAAAAATTTCCAATGATTGAACTGCATCATCTAACTATACTAATTAATATCTATATTTTAAGTGTCTGTTGCTAACTCTCAGCTTCAATTATGATTTTAAACTGTGTTAACCTGTAGGACTATCTTCAAGTTCAAGTGGTAAGAATTTTAAATACTAGTCATGTCTATTTTTATAAACTGAGATAAAAAATTTATGTCTAGGAACAAAGTTACCATTTATATAGCTATTTCTCTATGCTACATTTAAATGTAAATAATCAAGCAAGCAGATTCAATAAATAAAATGAATTACTAAAATTATTTAAGAATAAATCTCAAACATAGACATAGCTGTACCTTTAAAACTTTTATATGGTCCAAACCTTCAGTGTTTGATGTTAGTGTCCTATATATTTTAAAAGGAAAAGAGAAAATATAAACAATTGGAATATTTATTTCTTATTCTTCCTATTCTAAAAACTTATTTCTTTGTCTGGGAGTTCAAATGTTTATGAAAATTATGCACAGGTCTTATTATTTTACATACTTTGAAGAATCAAATGTTAATAAGAACTACCCATCAGGAATTTCCAATACTTTCGTTATTTTAGTATAGAGAAGAGTTTGACATTCAGTCTAGTACCAAATATCAGCCATGGGTAAAATAATTTAATTTTAATTTTTTTAACTTTGCTTTTTACCCAATTTACAAAAGTCATGAGTTATATACTATATATTTTCCTAATATGACCCCTGGAATGTAGCAACTAATAATAATACTAAAAAGACAATCTGTTTAAAAGTTAGAATGAAGTAGAATGCTCTTAAAATTGCTTTTAACCACATACATATTATAAAATTCTTCCTCACCATTTATATCATTTTTTATAGTTTTAAACATCATAAGTATAATATTTACTTCAGAATGGCAATTTAAATGTTAGAGACATAATTTTAAATACTACGTTCCTTATAAATAGATGATCTGATTCTCATCTGACAGACAAAATCACTCTAGTGAATTAAAGTATATTACTGATTATAGTCAGTTGAATCAATCACATGCATTTGTTTCCTTAATAAATAACATTTAAAGCTATTTGGATTTTTTTTTTTCTCAGAGGAAAGACTAAAATATTTGTTTTCCTTCTATATATCAGCAAAACTTGAGAGATAAAAATTGTAGGTGTAATTATCTACTATGGTACTAGAAATATCAGCATGGAAAAGACATTACAATGATTCTCCAACTTGAGTGGACTTCAGAATTACTCAGGTGCTTAGTGACACGATGATCCTTCTGTGCCCCAGCGCTGGAGATTCAGACTGTATCAAGCTCTCAAAGGTAATCCTGATGCAAGTGGGCACAATATAAACAAGTACATTCCTCTCATGTTGACTACACTGTATTCATGAGAAGACTGTGTTGTCAACTTGAGAGGAATGTACTTGTTGTCAAGTGCTGTAACAGAGTTGAAGATTCTTCTAGAGCTGTCTAGTATTTTGATCACTGCCTATCTTGAGAAATCTAACCAGAACACCTGTTTACTGTGAGCATAATCCCCAGGAGACCTTGTGGAGCTTCTGTGGGTAGGAGGAGACACACTTTGCTGGGTCTGCTATTTCCCTCTGGTCAAGAATGGCCACAGAGGATGCAGCCACCAGGAAGGGGGAGGGCACTGCTCCCATGCTGGCCTTGCTTGCTTGCGTTAAGTGAGTAGAAATTCATGCTCTTCTTCATTTTGGTGTGCATATATATCTTCTGGCATATGGCTTTTTTTAAGGTAACTTGGAATCTCCACAATAGGATGTAAATTTTGAGATGATAATTCTACAGAGGGCTTTGCTGAAGTTATGTTCTTAATCATTATTTCTCAAATTGTGACATCATAGGTAATTCTGCACGTAACAGAACTATAGAAAAATGGTGCCAAAGCTCTAATAAAATACTTGGCAATGTATCTAAATTGCAGATTCCTTTGGAGTTGGGGGACAATCTGCATGGAGATACCTTAGTAGTACGCATTAAAAAGCATTCGTTGGTACTGCTAGATCTGCCTATGGACCATGACAGGAACTCAGGAAGGAAAACTAATTTGGGTCATTGTTGTCACGATGAACCATGCTGTTTTTTTCCCACCACTGCTGCGATCCTATTTTGCTCTGGAAAGAAGAGGTTGAACTGAACTGAGAGGAAGCAATGCAGCGAGGAAATGCCAACACAGTTTTCTTTTGCTCAGAACTAGGACAACAAAATTAGATTTGCCAGTGACACTGAAGTTATTTTCTTTTTAATCTGATCAACTGGTCATAAGTTCTTATCCACTGGGAACCCCAAAGAAGGGACTGCAGCTTTATTTCATTTTGTCTATAATATTGCCTGAGGAATGGTTAGATTCTTGAACCAGAGTTGGCAGTAGATGAGGTGAATTTAAGTCCGGCTTTATGGCTTACTGTTAGTATGACCTTGGTCAAGTTTCTCAAACTTTCTAGATGTGTCTTTCCAAGTTAAAAGTTTTTTTTTTTTAGTTAAATGGAGTTAAAACGTTTTTCTTGGAAGTTTCATACTCTAAGAATAATATAAAACGTGCAATGCTATTCGTGTGAATGCACTTAGTATAGAGTCACGATTGAAGGGAATTTCAGAATATGTTACTTTGAAATGTGTCACATTTACAAGCAAATGTTGCACCATTTTTCAGCAAATAACTCAGGGATGTTTGCTAGGATAAGGGTGAGGATGGAGGCATAAAAATCCTCTCCTGTCTGAGTTTGTTAAGCAACACTGAGAAACAGAACAAAAGAATACAGAAGAAGGGATCAAATATTGCCTTTATTATTGGTGAATTTGATATTGGCTAGGATGGTTTATATCTGTGATAAAGTGGAGTTTGTAATGTGAAATCTCAGAATTGGACAGATAGACCCTCCCAGCCACAGGAGACCTAGGTCAAAAGCTATCAAGACACATGCCTTAAAACACGATTGCAGCTGAACAAAATGACTATAGGTAAGAATTGGGATCCTGACTACAAGTTTAGTCTGAGCCCAGACTCCCAGGATATTCTCCATCTTGTATACTGATGATAAAACTAGAACTATAAAAATTTGAGGGATAAGTAGAAATTACTGCTATCTACTACAAAATAAAATCGTAAATACAGAACCCAGGATTTTTAAATGTACTTCATTTTGAAATCTAAAGGCTAGAGTTTACATTATTATTGGTAAAATGTCACTTGGGATTTCTTCAAGAAATAGTTTTGATTTTTAAATTATGCTAATATTTACCAAGTCATTTATAGAAGATTCACACTTCAGATCAAAGATGTACTGAATTATTACTGACTGATATAACAGATTTGTATCAAATCCTGACTTTATAGATTTAATATAGATTTAAATAATAAAGATTTTTGTATTAATAGAGTTTAAAATATATTTTAAATCCTTTCATTACTCTATTATGGAGATGCCACCATGCTCTGGATGTTTTTTAAAGTCAAGTGTAACAACTCTTAATTTTTGTCATGCTCTTTTTGTAATAGCCAAGAATATTGAGGTACCATCTGCATAAATAAAATTCACTTTTTAGTGTACTGTTCCAAAGATTTTTACAGATCTATATACCCTTACCAAACCAACACAGATACATAAATTTACTCTAGTGGCATTATGATAATATCTGTGTTCTGTGTCTTCAAAATATCTGCCCTCATTACCCTAACTTTTGTGTAATTAAGGTTTTTTCCTTGAAATGAATTTTATGTTGTGGAAAGTGCTTTGCCACATGGCAGTGAGTTTCCAAGATGGATTTTCTTAGAACCACATAAAACTTATAAAGCTTTGATCCTGTTTCAGGCTCAATTGTAACTCTAGAGAATTTTCAGGCAAGCATTTGTTGATTACCAATGTGACCGAAAGCCTATTATGCAGGTTTAATTACTCACAAGGAAAAACTGGGAAACATTAATGTGCCTTTGTATATCAAGAAAGCATAAGGAAATCATTATGTGAAAGAATGTAACACGTGGGCTCCTATTTCCCAGCTATTTGTTTCTTATTTAGTAACATAGTTTGTGTACTGAATTCTGAAATGAAATGAATTATGTCCTTTCCATTCTTTCTTCCCCTTTTGTTCAATGTAGATCCAATCAGAGTTCAAGCTTTCCTTTCTTTAAATCAACGTGAACCATCAAATATATTTCATGAAGTTCTACCAAGTGGAAGAAGTTCCCTTCCCTACTGGTCTTTCAGAGACATGCAGGAGAGGTGCTGTGAGGTAGTAACCATTTATTTGGCCTGGCGCTAGGACATTTTTCAGACCCATCCAGACATTACTGTCATGCTTCTTTTTTCTCTATTAACAAGTTAAGTAATTTTCCCTGATGCTATAGAAAAATATTGAGGGAGAGGGAGGAAAGCAATTTAAACTCCAGGCTCAGGGAACTTATTTTCCAACTACACCTGCATGAGTCTGGTTTTATATAGATCATATCCATGTTCTGATGGAATGTCATTACTCTCAACCAAATTTATAATTTGGTAAATTGCAGAACACCCAGCTTATAAATAGCCAGTTAGACTATGTAAACATTTAGTATCCTATAAGCAAATATTAATCTCTATCATGACCCATTAATTCGCAGGTTAATCCTATGTGGCCCACAAATCCTGAAATGTGTAGCATTTACCATCGAGCCTTTTATAAAAAGTTTTCCCTATGAGCCCAGGTTTATCTCACAGCAGGGAAGTTCTTTCATGCAGCCTCATTTACTGTAGGCCACTATGGAGTCCAAGTTTTAATTAACAGTTATTCTATTTGACTGTTAATGCTACCCAGGTACTCGAGATAGCATGTTAAATCCTTAATCCTGTAGGAAGATGACCACATCAATAAATTAAGTCAGATTCAATCTTCTACTTGGCCTTCCTTGATTTAATAAACCCTTAAAATTCATTCTAAACTCATACTTGTACCCATTGGCAAGAGCAAATAACACTTTCTAAGTATGAAATAGTTGTCCTGAAAACTTAACATTACTTCTAAGCAATTGTCTCAAATGCCTCAGCATTTAAAAAAAAAAATGTTTCTTTTTGATTTTGGTCTTGTTTGCATGTTTATTTTATAAGGAAATACTGGTTCCTTCTGTTAAGAAAAGGGGCTTTTGGAAGTTCTAAGTTCTCTGCCCCATAGTCCTGTCTCTAGTGTTCTGATTCCATACTTTCCTAAACAGTGCTTTTGTTCATGCATTGATGTAAGAATTCCCCTGGGATGCGTTTTACTGGCTATGTGGGAGTTGTAAGTATATTTGTACCCCTCATGCTCTGTAGGACAGTAAAAGCAGCAGTTATTCCCCACCCCATCCCAAACCTCTGTAATTCCTTTTGCCCCCACGTCAACTGCATTCCATAGACATGTGATTTCCTAAACTTGCTACTTTACTGCCACTTTGTCTGAAATAATCACTGATGGAAATGTGTGTCCTTGTGGTGCCTCTGTCTGCCATAAATTGCCAGGGTACTATTTCCACCTTGGCAGGGGGTTGTGTACTCCACAATTACGAGAGAAATTTAATTTCAAAATCCATCTTATAGAGTCTATTTCCTGTGGGCACACCCTGTACCTATATTTTATCAGGATCCTGGCAGGAAACAGATGGTTTCATTAAAGATTTTAACTGAAAAGATGTAATAAAGGGATTATTTATTGAGATGTGCAGGGCTGAAGAATCTAAGGAGGGATAATGAAGCATCCAGACAGCAGGGATCTTTAACTACACCTGTGAGGAGGGGGAGGAAAGATGCCCTGGTGCAACAGGAAAACTGAAGCCGTGAAAGAAAAGTCACAGGAAAAGGGGCGAGTGAATAACCCACAAATAACCCAGGCACTCCTGCTTCTCATCTCCTGCCCTTGAGTGAAGCTTTCCACTGAGGAAGGCACGGGAACCTGGGTGGTGTATTCCACAGGACCAACGTCCAGGAAAGGAATTAATCTGGGGAGATAAGAGAAAATAACTAGGGTCTAAGAGATCATTCTGGAGGGTGAACTGGGGAAATGAAAGCCTTTAGGAGACTGAGTGAGATGGTAATATTACTATACCTCTTGGATTCTACTTTTTTTTTTTTTGCGATTCAAATCTCACAAACTAAAAATATATCTTTAAATGTGTAATTTAGTTTATTTGATCACATTATTCTTTTCTTAAAGAAACTCAAAATAATCAGCTGTTGCATGATCAACATTGTCTTAGAATCAATAATCTATCGCATAATAGCAATAAAAGTAGAGGAGCAATAAAAATATGTCAATATGGCAAGAATTCCTCAAACGTGCACTAAATAGGAAGCATTTTTAAACTTCCACGTAGATCTAGAGTCTTTCATGTTTATACATTTTTAAATGAACTGTTAATAATTTGTACCAGTTGGAGCCTCAATATTCTAATCTACTCTGTTCTTGTGTAGATTGATGATGCCTAAAGAACTATAAAAATGCAGAATGGAAAAGGAATTTAGCTAATCTACATTCTGTAGAAAGGAAGACCTCAGGGAAATAACATATGTGCATAGAGATTATATGCATAGAGGTTATAGTTCAGTCACAGTTAAAATAACCGTTGAATGATTCATCCTGAATGATTAAGGGGACTAGAAGGGCAGGATAATAGCTGCGTTGCATTCGGTGGCCTGGCTTTGAATGTCAACTGAGCTACTTATCATCTGTGTCAATCTTGAGCAAGTTCATTAATGGATGAGTTAAGCATCTGATGTGTCCTTATCTGCAAAATGATTGTAAAAATGTTATAGACCTCATTGTTTTTGTGTGAGGATTAAATAAATCTTTTAGAACAATCCCTGATATATGGTAAGAGACTATAAAACTTAGTTGCTGCTGTTATCATTATTGTTTGGTTTCCAAAGTACAGTCCAGACATGCTCTTAGATACCCAAAAGCCATTTCTAACACAGTACATTTCTCAAATTGTCACTATCTCCTTTCTTCTTTTAGTATAATTTATCTTAGAAACTTCAAAAGGACCCAGATATTCTTACCTATGATATATATCTCTTTATATATAGAGAGAGAGAGACAGAGTTTTACTATGTCACCCTTGGTGGAGTGCTGTGGCATCACAGCTCACAGCAACCTTAAACTCTTGGGCTTAAGCAATTCTCTTGCCTCTGCCTTCCAAGTAGCTGGGACTACAAGGTGCCCAACACCACCACACCCGGTTATATATTTTTTTGCAATTGTTTAGCTGCCCAGGGCCAGATTTGAACCTGCCACCCTCGGTGTATGTGGCTGGGTGGCTGGCGCCGTAACTACTGTGCTATAGGAGCTGAACCTATAAAGAAATATTTTTTAAATTTTTCATTTAATTCCCTCTCCAATTTCTATAAATAACACAGGAAATAAAGAAACTTTGGAAATAGTAACTTATTTGAAGAACTATTATGTTTAATCATTTGTGTATCTGACTAAGGGTGTATTTTAAGAAACTTTTGAATATGACTTATGCTTTTATTATGTACATAGTTTTACTGGAATAATTTAGTATTTTTTGTTTTGTTTTGTTTGAGACAGAGCTTCAATCTATTGCCTGAGGCTAGAGTGTGGTGGCATTATAGCTCACAGCAACTTCAAACTCCTGGACTCAAGCAATCTTCTTGCCTCAGCCTCCCAAGTACCTGGGACTTCAAGTGCCTGCCGCAACACCTGGCTATTTTTCCATTTTATTTTAGTAGAGATAGGGGTCTCACTCTTGCTCAGGCTGGTCTCTAACTTCTGAGCTCAAGCAATCCACTGGCCAGAGTGGATTACAGGCGTGAGCCTCTGTGCTTGGCCTCTAATACTTCTTGACTCCTATTTTCCATTCCTTATGATAAGCACATATATGCATTTTTTTTCAGCTAATACTCTCAACAACCATTAGGTACTTGTGTTTTTTTCAATTTTATAAGTGGGCTTGCTAGGCCTGCAAAGTGTTCAGAGGTAGGAGTTGTACATTTTCATTTTGTATATGCAGGGTTAGAAAGTCTTTGCAAAACAATCCTATAAAAATTAATGCCATACACCTTCTCTTTTTTAACATAAAGGGAAAAGATTTTTCTAACGTGATTGTTCTATGGGGCAGAGAAGTATTTGTTTTCATCTTAAGAAGAAGAAAGGGGAAAAGTTCTGAGTTTGTACAAAAATAATTTTTGCTGGTCATTCTTTCCCATAGCGAAAAAGCACAATCTTAAAAGTATGTGTTGGTGCTTTCCGGTATTTGAAAGGAAGACCTACGGGAAATAAGGGCGTGGGTAGAGATTTCTAAAGACTCTGAGAAACGGACTTGAGTACCAGTAGTTTGAGGATGAACCCCAGAAACACTGGTGAGAGAATAAGGAATATGACACAAGGGAGAAGAGGCAAAGATGTCTATCTTAATACGCAGAATAATGGAATGAGCAGATACGATCAGTACCGCTGGGGCTCTCTGATTACTGAGTCCAAGACGTCTCAGCTTTGCCCCACTGCAGGACGCAGACGCTGAGTTGTTTACGCATTGGCTTCCAGTCCTTATGGGCTCAGCTTGCCCCCCACCGCTTCGTGCACTAAATCCCCAGCACTTGTGAGGTGCTCGGCAGTGCACAGGTTCCCAAGTCCTCTCTCAGCGCCAAAGTCCGCAGGCAGCAAAGCAGAGGTCAGGGGTGGTCAGTGTGTTTAATACAATAACCGAGCACTAAGCCGTAGCTGATCAGGCGGGAGATGTGGGCCAGGCACCAGCTGCGTCCCCTGCACAGACACATACAGATTGTGCAGAAACAACTTCATAGCTTTTGCCTCGATGAATGAGTGGAATTAACCAACTTTCCGAGAGGAGAAATAAGAGTTACAGTGTGTTTCACTGCCTTCACACCTTTGAAAAATCCCCAGTTTCGTTCCCCATTGAGCTAGAAATAACAGGCAAAGGTTGGAGTATTTGAGTTATGCTTAACTGCATAATTTAAATAATGATGTGTGTATACGTGTGTGCGCGATTATATCAAATTAATGTTTATGTTATCCATACTGAATTTGTTATTGCCATAACATATTTGGGGGAGGGTAATTTTCTGCTTTCTTTTCTTCTGCCTCCTGGCTACCGGTTAGAAAAATGTAATATTAAAATAGACATATCAGGCAGTCTCTTTCCATTATGCACAATCAAAACATGGGCATGAGATTGGATCTTATTCAAAAAGGAGAAATCTGCCATTTGAAGGTGTGCATATGTAATGGGAAGGATTTTGATTTGTATTTAGTCTCATTCTTTTGGTAATTTATAGTACGGCCTGTTTTCAGTGGAAAAGCAATTATTGATTTAAATTACTGATAAGCATTTCCTTCAGGTTTAAAAATTTGTTGTCGTGTTTTGTAAGATAAATAAATAAGGCCCCATTGAATGTGAAAGAATTTTTACAGCAATTTATAAACATCAATCTGGTTGTATCCTGTTCCTATAAAACAATTGTATTGTGCTGTCATTTATGTTGCTGGGCTCAAGATGTATATTTGAAATAATTAATTTGCAAATCTTGATTCCATCTACAATAGTAATGTCTTTTTGTTATGATGATGTTTCAAGGAATGAAAATTTTGTTTTATCACTTATTGTTTCTTTCCACAGCCTGTGATTGTTGGCCAATCTTAATGACAACAACCCCCCTTAAATGGGGAAAATAATATATTAGGTTTGATTTAGTTGAGGTATACAAAATGAAGGGCATCGCGAGACACTCTTGAGAATTCCTAGAGAACTATTGTGGGGCATGTAGCCTATCAATATTACACAAGTACAAGCTTCTGTTTTCTAGGACAAAGGAAAAGAAAATCATTAAGATGACTATTAACTTTCATATCCTGACTGAACTTAGTTTCATGTTTAAAAAATGGAAGGTAGCATAAAGATCACTGATTATCTTTGTGGCTCTGACAAGTTATTTAATCTCTCCAAGGCTCAGTGTGAACATCAGTAAATGAGACTGATTAGACTAACTTCATGGAGTTTTGTGAGCATTAAATGAGGTGATACGAGTTTACAGCAGAGCATCACTCTCAATACACGGGAAGCATCAGTAAATAATACCTGAGAAAACTGAAGATTAAAAGACTGAAACGACATCATCTGTAGACACAAAAGGGATGACATCTAATGTCATGTTGGGTTTTTGGAAATTGTCATGGAGAGGTTATTGACATAGTATAAAACAAAATATAAATTTTACCACCCTGAGGCAGAGCCCGCAGGGCAGCTCTCCCTCAATGGCAGCGCTGGGCACACAGGTGACCATTGATAGCTCCCCTCTGGCCCAGCAGCTCAGTCCTGGACCCTGGAAAACACTAACAAACATATGAAAAAATATTCATCGTCCCTAATTATTAGAGCCATGCAAATCAAAACCACCCTGAGATACCATCTAACCCCAGTGAGAATGGCCCACATCACAAAATCTCAAAACTGTAGATGCTGGTGTGGATGTGGAGAGAAGGGAACACATTTATACTGCTGGGGGGACTACAAACTAATACAACCTTTTTGGAAGGAAGGATGGAGAATCCTCAGAGAATTCAGTCTAGACCTCCCATTAGGTCCTGCAATCCCATTACTGGGCATCTATCTAGAAAGAAAGAAAAAATCCTTTTACCATTAAGGACACTTGTACTAGACTGTTTATCACAGCTCAATTTACAATCACCAAAATGTTCAAACAGCCTAAATGCTCACCAACCTAGGAACAGATTAATAATCCATGCTATTTGTATACCATGGAATACTATTCAGCCATTAAAAATGATGGAGTCTTTAAAATCCTTTGTATTAACCTGGATGGAAGTGGAACACATTCTTCTTAGTAAAGCATCACAAGAACGGAGAAGCAAGAATCCTATGTATTCAATTCTCATATGAGGACTGTTGATGACCTGGTACATGGTGGGGGGTGGGGGAAAGGGAGAACTAAGAGAGGGAAGGAGGGAGGGAGGTGGGGGAAGGGAAGAGCAGAGAGAGAGCAGTGGGGGGGTCACAGTGTGTGACACACCTTTTGAGGGGCAGAACACAATTATGAGAGGGGACTTTACTTAACAAATGTAATCAGTATAACTTGGTTCTTTATACCCTCAATGAATCCCAACAATAATATATATATATATACATGCACATAGGTTTAATATTCAACATATGTAAAAATAGATCTAGCATGTTGAGAAAGACTACCTGTATGATTTTCTTGGGAAATTTTAAAAAGTAACATGATTATCTTGAGAATTGATTTCATACAGGTTGTCTGAAACCTGTAATGAGATACATGAATGAGGGTATTCATTTTGAACTTTAATATGTACTTATAACTTATTCTATAATTTTATTGTTTTAAATTTTAAAATCAACAGGTCAATCCTGTACATTCTTTATGGGTAATTGTACCCTTGGTGTCCTTCCTATATTCTATTTCTTCTTTTTCCTTGATAGGAAACCAGACTCTCAGTTTCTTCAGCTTTCACATTCTTTGCAGGCTTTAGATAACCTCCTAGGCTGCTTAATATTGACTAATCTAATCCACATCACTATAAATAATCCAATCCATTTTAATCGTTTAAATAATGTCATTGTGTCCTTTGCTGTTAAATGTTAAAAGTACAATATATAGAGTAGGCTACCTGCATTGGAAGGCTGATTCTAATACTGTTTAAGTTTTAACATCTATAAAATGGGACAAACATGGCTTGGCTCAGTGGCTAAGGCACCAGCCACATATACCAGGGCTGGCAGGTTCGAACGTGGCCCGGGCCTGCCAAACAACAATGACAACTACAACAAAAAAAGAGCTGGGCATTTTGGCAGCCACTTGTAGTCCCAGCTACTTGGGAGGCTGAGGTAAGGGGATGGCTTAAGCCCAAAAGTTTGAAGTTGCTGTGAGTTGTGACAAGACAGAACTCTACAGAGGGTAACATAGTGAATCTCTGTCTCAAAAAAAAAAAAAAGGAAGAAACATTAGGATAATTTTGATAATCAAAAGAAATAGCATATGTAAAGCACATAGACACCTAGTTTGATTGCTTAATAATTTTGAATATTTTAAGTTTGATTTTTATTCTAATTATTTTGTAATATAGATTATCTTACTCTGGCTATATATAATATAAAGAAAATTCTTCCTCTACTGTTCCTTAAAAATACTGAATTGTGACATCATGTTTATGTTTGTTCAAGAATATTTCTATAATATCCAAGTTGGGTGAGACATTCCACACAAAATAACAGAACTGTACTGATGATTCATACCATACACAACTTGTCTGTGATTCCCATGCATTTTCCTCCAGATGTTTTTTTTTTTTTTTGTAAGCAGCATTGGTTCATTCTTTTTTGTTCTGCAATATTTTATAGTAGGAAAACAGTATATAAATTAGTTTTGTAAGAATCTTCTTATAATCTATCCTTGAAAGAAGGAGGAGGGAGGAAGAAAGAATCTATCCTCTGAAGAAATCAAGGCCAACGTAATATTTTTCTTCTTGTTGGTGACTTGCTTTTATCTGCTGGATATGTGAAGTTTTGTAATGATCATTAAATCAAGGACAAATTAATTAAGATATGCTTTTCTTAACAGTTTTTCTTGGAATCTGATTGAATCCAATTGATTCATAGAGCTGACCCTTTATCTTTCTTATTTCAATGATTTTTTTAAAACTATGAAAGTGTATAGACTATTCTGCAGTATTTTACTCTGTATTTAGTTCTCCTCTGCTTAGGAGTTTTTGTTGATCCTATGTTTAATCTTTTCTTTTTTTGACTTGGATTTTGGTATGTTAATTTTTCACCAATTATGTTAACCTTGTTCTATTTTTTTCTTTTTGCATTTACTATGAAAATATCAAGCTTTTGCTTTTAGCCAGAAATTAAAATATTGTCTGTTGTCTAATCTAGTCATTGCTCTTCCTACTTCATTTACTATCGGGGTAATAATATTCTTTGGACTTGCAACTTATCTCCTTATTTATTAGATTGTTTCATGTTATTATTTTTTAACCAAATCAAGTTATCTTTGAAATTTGGTTTTATTTAATCTATGGT
>NW_003852498.1:1403141-1425289 GCF_000181295.1 Otolemur garnettii
CTCTGCCCACAATGTAGTTGAGTTTGTGAGGTTTGTTTAGTTTTCCTGACTGTACTTTGAGCTCCAACTTGTGGAGGGTACTAACAGGTTTTCCAGCTCTACAGACATCCCATGATCTATTTCCAGATAGGGAAGAGATTCATGAGCACGCTGAGTATTGAGTGACTCAAGTTTCTTCATCACTATTGATTATGGAGAAAGAGATACATTACGATTCTATTTAGAACCTTCTATTTATTTCATTGGCATCAACTGTAATTTAGCTTATGACATGATACCTTTGTTGGGTTTCTGTTATTGAATTTATTTCAATTTTTTTAAAAAATATATATTATATTTTGTTGGTTATTTGGGGATTGAAATTCTATAATCTGAGTTTATGTATATTCATCTACACCTGGAAGAAAAATTTTAAACTCCGTTAATGTCAGTTTTTACATTTCTTCTCAAAATAATTTCATTCATTAGGAAAGGCTTATTTTTTAAAACATTTAGCAGAAAAAGAACCAATGGCTCAAAGGAGTGAAATACCATAATCTAGGTAATATTTGGGTGTTACTGGCAGAGCCGTGCCCAGAGCTCCTAATTTCATAGTGTATTTTGTTTAGACTATGAGGTTTCTTACTACTTTTATTGATCATCCTTGATACACATTTTAAAAAAACTTTTTGAGGAAAGGCAATACTGTCTTCCATGGTGACCTACAGTGAACAAGTCTCTATTTCTCTACATCCTTGACAACATTTCCTATTTTCTTTTTGTCGTTTACTTTTGTTTTGATTATTATCTTCCTAATGGGTGGGAAGTTTTATGAATCTTCAGTCTGATTTATTACTTTTTTTATTGTGTTTATTGTACCTGTGGTCTGAGCTTCCTTTAGCTTAGACCAAATGGGTTGCCGTGTAGTTTGTGGGTCTTTTAATATATAATTTTTGTCTTATAGCAAGAATTTTTTTTTCAGGGTACAAATGATTAGGCTACATTGTTTTTTAAGTAGAGTCCAAGTTGTAGTTGTGTCCCTCACCCAGGAGGTGTGCCATGTACCCGTCCATTGTCCCTGTTAATTGAAAGGACACCATTCCCACTCCTCCTCTCCCTTCTCCCCCACTTGAGTTTAATTGTATTTTTTCTTGTGTGGGTCTGTAGTTATTTGTCTTCTGGTTTCATATTAGAATTGAGTATGTCGGATATTTGCCTTTCCATTCATGTGATACTTTACTGAGTGGAATGTTCTTCAGCTCCATCTAGGTTAATACAAAATATTAACACAAAATAAAAGTCTCCATCTTTTTTAATCCCTGAATAGTATTCCATGGCATACTTAATCCACAGCTATATAATCTAGAATCTATTCATGTGTTGATGGGAACTTGGGCTGGTTCCACATCTTGGCAATTGTGAATTGAGCTGCAATAAACATTATAATGCATAAGTCCCTATGGCAAAATGATTTTTTTTTCTTCTGATAGATGCCCAGTAATGTGACTGCAGGATCAAATGAAAGGTCTACCTTTAGTTCTTTATGGATTCTCCAAACTTCTTTCCAAAGAGACTGTATTAGATTGTAATCCCACCAACAGTGTAAAAGTGTTATGTTTTCTCCATACCCTCACCAGCATCAGAAGCTTTGGGACTTTGTGATGTGGGCTGTTTTCTGGGGGTAGGCTAAATCCACATTGGTACAGTGAATCCAGAGTAGTCTCACGTGAAACATGAACTGTGTTTCTTATTATTTATTACTTTAGTCCTATATGATAATGATGGGGCTAATGTGAATTTATTAGACTCTGATATCAACAAATTAATATAGGGCCTAAAGAGTATATTGAAATTTTTGAGAAATAATAATCTAACCTTCTGTTAGCATTAGAAATATAAGAAATTTAAGATATAATTTTTTTCTTTTTTTTTCCCCAGGAAATACGAAAGACATCATAATGATATATGAAGAAGATGCTGAGGAATGGGCTCTGTACTTGAAGGAAATTTTTTTACGTGTTGTGAGAAGGGAAGCGATCCTGTTATATTGCTTAGAGAATTTCTCTCTTTGGCATCTGGAATTGCTGGACTTAACCTCCTACAAATGTAAACTTCTGATATTATCAAATAGCCTGCTTAAAGACCTAACTCCAAAAAAATGTCAGTTTCTGGAAAAGATACTTCATTCACCAGAAAGTGTAGTTACTATGCTTTGTGGAGTGGACAGTTCAGATCAACTCTATAAATTATTAAATATCTCTGGAAGCAAATGGGAAATCTCAACGGAGCAGGAGCCGGAAGACTACATCTCTGTAATCCAGAGTATCATATTCAGAGGTAGTGTTGCCAAATCTTCTTTATTTATTTTTATTGTCTTATGTTGCAATGTAAGAGTTGAAGGTTTTTTAAAACAATTAATATCTAATGTTAGGATTAAAAAGAAGAAAACTGATATACAATTTTATTTAACAGTATGTTGTACTTTCCTTGAAATGCAGTAAGGTTCTTAATTTTTAGATTATTCCATGAAAGCTCATCAGTTGGTTTAAATCTAGTTCATAAATATATTTGTTAAGTAATTTGGATGAGACCCTGGTGGAACAAGTATGGTATGTCAGGCCGTGTGCCAGTTTGGTTCTGGGAGCTGGTTTCTTTAATTACTAAGATTTAAGTAGCAGTTCAAAGTTTGAATATCTGCGTTAAAATCCAGAGCTTCTGTTGTGCTGATAATTGTGTGGCATCTACTGGTAGAACAAACTGTTATTTTTATTCATTTTAAATGGGTAATTTAATTTTAAGCATATAATGTTTATATAAAAGAATGGAATACAATGTCCTATTTATTAATTAACTACATGTCCATGAAATGTTTAAAACTCTGAAGCCAACTGATGTTAAAGCTTCTCCCTCCCACGGTCTGTTTTGCTTGGTATGAAAGGGCTGCTGCGGTCAGCTACTTCCCTGGTTTCCCTAACCTGCACTTTGCCTTCAACTCCCAGTCTTCCAGCTGTGGTTTCATTCCTGTAGTGAAGAGGTGGGAGGTTCTGGGTCAGGGTATGTCATGAGAATGTAGTCAAGCCGTCCAGAGCTACAATCATCTGTGAGCGTCACTGGGCAGGATCTGCTACTAATACAGCTCACATGATTGGCAATTTCTGCATTTTGTGTTATCATAGTTTCAATAATCTCTTGGTTGGCTAAAGATCACTTCTAATCGATTCCTGAGAAAGGAATCCCTTGGAAGCAATGTTTCTGAATTCCTGCATTTTCAAAAGTGTCTGTCCCTTGCCTCAGAGTTTACTGTTGTTTGTCCTTCTTCTGGCATTGTAGGATTTAGAGAATTTGTATCTGCCTGGATGAATAAAGGGTTCATAACTTACAGTTGAAGTCTACTGACTCTGGAAGAATGTCGTTTTAGTGCCGAGTGTTCTGGATTATTTTACCCAGGGACATACTTTTTGGATTAAAAAAAAAATCCTTTTTCCAAAATGTAGATTCAAATTGTCTTTTATTTAAGGAACAACTTCTTAATTTTTGCCTATTTGCTCTGTCTTATTATTATGGTTATATTTTTCCTCGATTCCTTTTACATGTATTTTGAATGTATTTTGTCTGTGATACACTCTATGATTTTACTTTAATCATTTTAAATCTTTCTTTATATCTGACTCCCTTAGTTTGCATTTTCACTTCAATCTTTGCTACCTTCTTATGCTTTCAGTAGTCTCCCCTTCTCTATAGTATTTCCATTTTCTCTTTCTTATTACTTCTTTTCATTATACCATTTGATTGAGCCCTTGAAGCTTGTAATCCATCTCTTGTTATTTTGTTTATCTCTCCCTGAGCCCTTGCATTTCTGCACCATACAATTCCTTCCAAAAGGTGATTGCTGGACATTACAATGTTTGGTCAAAAATATTCAACTTGGTTTATGGTCCTCATATGCCCTCCTCTTTTTCTTCTTCCCTCTGCCTTCTCTCTCTCTCTCTCTCTCCTACTCTCACTCTCACTCTCTCTCTCTCATTCTCTCACTCTCATAGTATCTTTATATGATCCTCTGCTGATTCAAATTTTCTTCTATTTCACTAACAATGTGAAGTGTCTTTGTTTTTGTTTTGAGACTGAGTCTCCCTTTGTCACCCTGCATAGAGTGTTGTGACATCATAACTCACAGCAACGTCAAACTCCTGGGATTAAGAGATTCTCTTGCCTCATCCTTCCAGGTAGCTGGGATCACAGGTGCTTGCCAAAACACCCAGCTGTTTTTAGAGACATGGGGTCTGGCTCTTGCTTGAGCTGGTCTCAAACTCCTGAGTTAAGGCAGCCCACCTGCCTCAGCCTCCCAGAGTGTTGGGATTACAGGCATGAGCCACTGCACTGGGCCTGAAGTGTATGTTTTGTTTTTGGTTTTATTTTGCTATTATTGTTTCAGTGAAATACTTGACTTCTCTGCTTCCACAGATGCAAACTGCTTTGTTATTGAGTTTTCTTGTTAGTGCTTTTCATTATGTGTCACTAAGAAAGTTTTAAGATATACAAAAATCAAGAAACATAAAATCCATGTGGATGGAAGCAAATGGAGCCCTCTCAGCAACACTGATCAGTTCAGCAAATTGAAACTTACATGGGTGAATCAGATAGGATGCATCTACTATGTTTCCTGGATGTGAAATAATGGACCACATTGCAGTCTGTCTCAAAACTTTAGGGATCCACACATGTCTTTTCTCCCTAGTTTCTCATTTAGTCTTACTTTTTTCTACTTTTGGAACCTAACTGCTTCCACAGATTCTTCTTTCTCAAACTTTTACATCATGTCTGTAATTCAAACAAGGCATGCACTCCTAGCCTTAGAAGGTGTATTTCTTAGCTCTTTTTAAAATATGCACCTTCTGGATTATTTCTTTATCTTTTTTTCTGTTTTCTTCTGCACACCTGTCTGCTCAGTCATCAGTATCTTAGGAACAATTCCATTGATTGTGGGGTCTAGGATTTCAATGTTTCATATTTTCATTAAATTATTTGCATGATTATTTCTCATTGTCTAAGTGTTGGGGTGATCTCCAAAAATAAAAAGGGGAAATAATGACTATACACCACAATTCTCAAACTGGAAGTTTTCAAGTTCCTTATGATTTCTCTCTTTTGTTTGTTTTCATTGTTTTTTTTTTTTTTTAAGATTCCTCAATTACCTTTACATTAAGCCTTTTATGGTTGAAAAGAAAAAATGTTGCAATTGGAAAATTATAAAAAAAAAAATCACCATAATGTGCATAGAAAGTTCATGTAATTGTGCACTACTGTTTCTCCCCTGAGACAGAGGAGCCTTGAAGATTGTTGACAGCATTTTTAGATAGTCCCTCACTCCCATGATTTCTGTTTCCTTGGAAAACTCATGTTGTTTTGGCCACTGAAAAAGTGACGCCATTATTATGTAAAAATATTGAAGAAATGTCTTTTTGTTATTTTAGTTGTTTTGTTCTCTGATGAGTACCTTTGAGTAAATATGGAAGTAGTAATCTGCTTATCTTCAAATTATATTTCTATTTGTATTTGGCAGGAGAAAAGCTTATATGTTATAGACAACACAGCACTGTTCTGAAGACACTATAGTTTTTGTCTTCCCACACTCAAATTTTGGATTCTAATTTTTTAGAATAACTTAGGTATATCAAATGGAAAACATAACCATCTTGTTTGGAAAAGGGTGTTCAAATGTGGTATATTTGTCTAAGTTATAAGAATGCAACCAGAATGTAGATGTGTAAGCAATTTCCAAGCCATACATAAAACAACTTTTATATATGGGTTGTGCCCATATATAAAATTGACAAAATTAACATGAATTGCTATAGTATATCCAATAAATTTGGTTTAATAAGCAGCTTAATTGGTCTGCTGAATTATTTTAACTTTCATGTTGTCATTCATGTTCAACATATAAACTCTAGCTTTTTAAAATTAAGATTAGTGTAAAAATAGGTGAAATAAAGCAAAGGATGTGGAACTCAATCTCTCTCATTTTCTCCATTTCTCACATCCCACAAGAAATTGTTTAAAATAAAAAATTGTGTAATATAAACAGTAACAGAAACATGCCATGATGAACTGAATAATAAAAATGCCAGGAAAGTGATGACAACGATTAAATGCTCAAATACATGCACATAACACTGAGAAAAATCAGAGGAATTTTAAAAACCCTTGATGAAAGAGAAAAAGATTTTTTGATTAATCAAAGCTCCAGAGAAAATGTTTAAGGAAAGATGCAGTAATTCATATTTATCTAAGGATTTTATTTCATTTTAAGGAATTAAGAAAATAAAATTTCCCATCTCCTTAATTCTCAAATTGAGAATAATGAACATTTAGACGTGTTACCAGCTTTCTGTGTCTTTATAACCATTTTGATGATGGTCCTTCCTTTTTCTGTCTTCTACTTCTCTATTTTTGGGTTTTTACCTAATTTTTTCTTCTAGTCCTTCCACATTTGTAGGTTTCATGCAGCATTGTTTATATAATGAATTACACAAATATATAAAGCATTATTATATGTGTAGTTATTCTAATCTCAAATTTACATAAAATCAACTAACGTTTTGAAATACCAGCATCGTATATTACTCTAGTCCTCTCTTTGCAAAAACAGATGTTTACCAGGATCTGTGAATGTGGCATTTCTCCTGGGCCTTGCCTTCTCTTGCTTTTTGTTCTTGACTCTGCCATGTTTTGCCTCCAGACCAGTCACTCTAGTTTGTTCTCGACACCTGTCTACCATTCACCTACATCTCTCCCCATGGTTGACATTCTTATATTTTCATCATTATCAAATGATAAGAAAAACTGCTCATTTTTTCATGAGGAACCTTAACATTTCAATTTTGCTCTCATATTACCAAAACAAGGATTTCAAATTTTTAGCTGTATTAAAACTAAAAGCAGCAGCCCAAAATGAAGAGTGGCCAAGTTAACAATAGAGTTATTTGAAAAACAAAGCAAAACCAACACCACCACAAATAACACAGCAGAAACAATCAGTGCAGAAGTCCTGTTGCCTTCCCTCCTGTGTGAGAGCTGTGTTTCTGTACCTGCTCTGGTTCCCTAGGCCTGCTCAGAACCATAAGGCTTGTCCAGTGAAGTCAAAGTCTTTCTGCATGGCTTTGAAGGACTGGCTCCAGCACAGTTGTCCAGACCGTTGTCATAGTTTCAGCGTATGCAGTATGCTGCAGACAAGGGTGACTGCATGGTTCCCATTGAAGAAACACAGCCATCGTGTTTCTGCCCTCACACCACTGTTCTCCTTCTCTCTCTCCTGGAAGTCTCCTTCCACATATTTTAAGTTGAAATCTCAGCCTTCCTTCCAAGTCAGGTGAAAAGTTGCCTTACCAACAAATTCATCTCAGATCCTTTCTGCTTGCAAAGTATTTTCCTCATCTCCAATTCTATTAATTTTGACTATTGTTAATATCCAACGCTGATGACAACCTGTATTCACTGGATCTATTTTTTTTACCATTTCTCTTCTTTTCCTTATTTCCTTCTACTTTAAAACTGTGATGCGATGAACTTACTTTTAAAAACATCAAAAGTAAAAACAGAAAAGGCAAACTGTGTTTTTAAGAGCAGGTTTATAAATGTTGATGGCACCCTTGGGCTCTTCACTTTGTTGACCTCTTATAATGACAAGGTTTACTATGGTAGTCTTATCAAAAATTCATAACATGAATAATCATGAGGAAATATCAGAGAAACCCAAATTGAGGGAGATTTGACAAAATATTGTTTTGTATTCTTCAAAAATATTAAGGTCTAGAAACTAAAAGAAAAGATGAGTTACTGTTCCAAATTAAAGGAGTCTAAAGCCGTCCCCCCAGAGCTATCAGGGAGCTCTCCCTATCTCCCACATTCACATATTTTCTGTATTGTAGGAATGTCTCTACTTTCCCATTTTCCTCCTGTTGGTCTAAACCTTCATCTTCCTTTTGGCAGTCTATTGCTAGAACCTCCTAGCTGGTGGCCTATCCTCTCCCTCTCTACTCTCCTACACTAGCTTATGGACACACACTAGCTTATGGAGCTCAGCATCCCCTACAGAATAAAGTCAAAATGCCTTAGAGCAGCAGACAAGGCCTCTCAGCATCAAATGTTACACAACCTGTTTTTAAATTAGTAACAAGATTTAAAACACCCACATTAATTTTTCACTAATTTAGACAAAAATTAATCAATTCTAACAGTGACTGTGGAATGATAACTTAATATATTTAGGACAAAGGCCAGTAGAACTGTTTTTGTACTTCTAGAATCTATTAAGGTTTGAAAAATTATTAGCTGCCAGCTTTCAGATTCAGGGATTGAATATCCCCTTTTTTTCTTTCTCTAAGAAACTAATAGTTCATTATATTTTCAGAATTCCAATTAAAATGATGGATTGTTTGAAAAGTATATTACTCAAAAAGTCTGTATTATAAATGTGAATTCAGGTAGCTGATGCTTCACACTGGGGTTTTATTTTGCCCCAAAGAATTCTCTGGCTTGCATGATTTAATGAAGGAGATCAAATTGTTTCTGAAGCTGTAAGGACTAAGGTTCCAATATTTGGGGGTTTTTTATTCCCTCAATGTATAATACATATTCAGCTTTTCTTTAAAGAAGGTTATTTATTTAATTTATTTTTAAAATTTATATTATTATTTAATTTTATCTTCTAAATGTCCTTTCTTGAGAATTTTTGCATCTATATTCATTAGTGAAATTGATCTATAGTTCTCCTTTTTAGTTGGATTTTTTCCTGGTTTTGATATCAGGGTGGTGTTTGCTTCATAGAACGTGTTGGGGAAGATTCCTTCCTCCTCAATTTTTTGGACTAATATCTGCAGTATGGGTATAATCTCTTCTTCGAAGGTTTGATAGAATTCGGGTGGGCAGCCATCTGGACAAGGGCATTTTTTTAGTCAGGAGATATTTTTATTGTTTCTTGGATCTCAGTGCTTGAAATTGGTCTGTTCAGAAGATTTATTTCCTCTTGATTAAGTCTAGGGAGAGGGTGTGATTTCAAGTATTGATCCATTTCCTCCACATTGTCAAATTTCTGGGCGTAGAGTTTCTCATAGTATTCAGCAATAATCTTTTGTATCTCTGGGGCCTCTGTTGTTATTTCCCCTTTATCATTACTGGGGTTACTAGGGATTTTACTTTTCTGTTTGTAGTTAGTCTGGGCAAAGGTTTATCTATTTTATTTACTTTTCTTTTTCTTTTTTTATTAAATCATAACAGTGTACATTAATACTATCATGGGGTACAGTGTACTGTTTCTGTATACAATTTGAAGTACTTTCATCCAACTGGTTAACATAACCTTCATGTCTTTTTCTTAGTTATTGTGTTAAGACATTTATATTCTACATTTAGAGAGATTTACATGTACCCTTTGATGAACCATAGGTGTGATTCTGCCAATCACCCTCTCTCTACCCACCCTCTCCCCTCTGCTCCCCTCCCTCTCCCCTCTCCCCATGTTCCTGGGCTAAAATTGGGTTATAGCTTTCCTGTGAAAGCTATAAATTAGTTTCATAGTAGGGCTAAGTACATTGGATACTTTTCTTCCATTCTTGGGATTCTTCGCTAAGAAAAATATTTTCTAGCTCCATCCATGTAAACATGAAGGAGGTAAAGCCTCCACCTTTCTTAATGGCTGCATAGTATTCCATGGTGTACACTAAGTTTTGGTTTCATTAATTTTCAGAATGATATTTTTTTGTTTTCAATTCCATTAATCTCTGATTTAATTTTGGCTATTTCTTTTGTTCTGCTAGGTTTAGGATTACATTGTTCTTTTTTGCCCTGTTCCATAAGATGGTTTGTGAGTGTGCTGATGCGCTCACCTTCTGTTTTTTGAAGGTAGGCATCAAGCACAATAAATTTTCCTCTTAGGACTGCTCTTGCTGTGTCCCAGAGATTTTGGTAACTTGTGTCTTCATTATCATTATGTTTAATGAAATTAACAAATTTCTCTTTTATCTCTTCCTGAACCCAACTATTATTTAGTATAGTGTTGAGTTTCTAAGACTTTGTGCAGGATGAACATTTTTGTTAGAGTTGAGCTTCACAATTATAGCCTTTGGTCTGAGAAGAGACATGGTATAATTTCTATTTCATTAATTTTGCTGAGCCAATAGATTATAGTAGTATAATCTACTATATTAAGATACTATAATAATCTACTATATTAATCTATATATTAAGTAGTATAGATTATACTATCATTTAAAAAGCCATACATCGGGTGGCATCTATTACTCAGTGGGTACGGTGCTGGCCCCATATACTGAGGGTGACGGGTTCAAACCTGGCACCGGCTAGCTAAAACAACAGTGGCAACTGCCACAAAAATAGCTGGGTGTTGTGGTAGGTGCCTATTGTCCCAGAAACTCAGGAGGCTGAGGCAAGACAATTGCCTCAGAGCTGGATGTTGCTGTGAGTTGTGACGCCATAGCACTCTACTGAGGGTGACAAAGTGAAACTCTGTCTCTAAAAAAAAAAAAAAATCATGCATCATGATCAAGTCATCCCAGGGATGCAAGTCTGGTTTAACATACACAAATCCATAAATGTAATTCACCATATCAACAGAAGCAAAAACAAAGACCTTATGATCCTCTCCATAGATGCAGAAAAAGCATTCAATAAAATTCAACATCCTTTTCTAATTAGAACTCTAAAGAATATAGGCATTGGCAGCACATTTCTTATACTGATTGAAGCCATCTATGACAACTCCACAGCTAATATTATACTGAATGGAGTAAAACTGAAAGTTTTTCCACTTAGAACTGGAACAAGACAAAGTTGTCCTCTATCACCACTACTATTCAATATTGTGCTATAAGTTCTAGCCAATACAATCAGGCAAGAGAAGGAAATGAAGGGCATCAGTAGCCTTTGTATATGCCAATAACAGCCAAGATGAGAAGGTAATCAAGGATACAATTCCATTCTCAGTCATTTCAAAGAAAATGAAATACCTAGGAATATACCTCAGAGAAGAGGTGAAGGACTTCTATAAAGAAAACTATGAACCCCTAAGAAAAGAAATATCAAAAGATATTAACAAATGGAAGAACACACCTTGCTCATGGTTGGGAAGAATCAACATTGTTAAAATGTCTATGCTTGCCCCCAAAATCTACAGATTCAATGCCATCCCCATTAAAATACCCAAATCATACTTTCAAGACTTGGAAAAAATAAATCTTGTATTTTATGGAACCAGAAAAAACCTGTATAGCTAAGGCAGTTCTTAGTAATAAAAACAAAGCCAAGGGCATCACCATACCACACTTTAGGCTGTACTACAAGGCCCTAGTGTTCAAAACAGCATGGTACTGGCACAAAAATAGAGACATAGACATTTGGAACCAAATAGAAAACCAGGAAATCAAACAAACCTCTTACAGCCACCTAATCTTTAATAAACCAAACAAGAACATACCCTGGGGCGGGGGGGGGAGAATCCCTGTTGAATCAATGGTTCTGGAAGAACTGGATATCCACATGTAAAAAACTGAAACTGGACCCATACCTTTTTCCACTCACAACAATTGATTCAAGATGGATAAAAGACCTACATCTAAGGTACAAAACAATTAAAATCCTCAAAGAAAGTGTGGGGAAAACACTTTCAGCCTGAGGAAGAACTTTATGCGGAAGATTTCCACGGCAATTTCAACAACAACAAAAATAAACAAATGGGACTGGTGACAACAACCAAAGCAAATAGACAACCTACACAATGGGAAAGGATATTTTGCATATTTTGAATCAGACCAAAGCTTGATAACTAGGATCTACAGATAACTCAAATTAATCAACATTAAAAGAGCCAACAGTCCCTTATATCAATGGGTAAGAGAAATGAATAGAATGTTCTCTAAAGAAGACAGATGAATGGCTCACAAACATATGAAAAAATACTCATCATCCCTAATTATTAGAGCAATGAAAATCAATCCCATCAAATCCCATCCTGAGATATCATCTAATCCCAGCAAGAATAGCCCACATCACAAAATCTCAAAATTGCAGATGCTGGCATGGATGCGGAGAGAAGGGAATGCTTTTACATTGCTGGTGGTACTGCAGACTAATACAACCTTTTTGGAAAGAAGTATGGAGAATCCTCAAAGAATTCAAAATAGACCTCCCATTTGATCCTGCAATCCCATTACGAGGCCTCTACCCAGAAGGGAAAAAATCCTTTTGTCATAAGGGCACTTGCACTAGACTATTTATTGTAGCTCAATTTATAATCACCAAAATGTGGAAACAGCCTTAATGCCCACCAACTCAGGAATGGCTTAACAAGCTGTGGTATATGTTGGTCATGGAATACTATTCAGCCACTAAAAAGATGGAGACTTTACATGTTGTGTTGTGCATTAACCTGGATGGAAGTGGAACACATTCTTCATAGCAAAGCATCACAAGAATGGAGAAGCAAGAATTCTATGTACGGAATTCTTATATGAGGACAATTAATGACCTAGTATACAATGAGGGGTGGGAGTAAGAAGAGCAGAGAGTAGGAGGGAGGGAGGGAGTGGGAGGTCACATTGTGTGATACACCTTTTGTGGGCAGAGCACAATTATAAGAGGGTCTTTATCTAACAAATGCAATCAGTGTAACCTGGTTCTTTGTATCCTCATTAAAAAATTATTGTCCTTTCATGATGATTCTTATATGCTAAAGAATAAAACTCAAACATTAAAATTATTAGTAAAAATGTATTAGTCCTAGACACAGGAATATATTTTCATTATAATTTGTTGCTAATAAGGTAAGATAAGGACATTTGATCTGGACATTTTTATTGTATTCATAATGACATTCTATACAATACTCTGGGTGGCTTTTAACCACATCCACATTATGAATGTAGTGCCCTCTATCCCAGATTTCTATTACTTCCCTGTTTTGAAGCAAAACTTGGCACAACGAAGGTATACTGCTTTACACTGTTCAGGATTATTGTGCTCTTAACTCTTCAGTAGCTACTTAGCTTAATATTATTCTTTACCTGCCACAGGGCCTACTCTTTTGAGATGATTTTCTCTTCATTTTTGCTGAAAGCCAATCTTTTCATAATTCAGTTCAACATAGGAAATGGGCTTCGCTTCATTAACAGAACCCACCAAAGCTTTTTTGAACATCCACTCTAGTGTTAAAGGGAAGAACCTATGTATAAAGCCATGAAAAATCCAATTTTTACTCTCTCTTATTGAATAAAATATCTACTTTCAAAATCTTGGCCAAGGTAGTTGGTGTCCTGATGTCTGAAGAACTGGAATCTGAAGTCCATAGAAATCTACCCTTAAGAGATGATTAAGCCATTGGAGGAAATTTTTACCTATGGGCTGTGGACTTACATGCACATTGCCCTGGCTGATGACCAGTTATCTGCTAATCTCAGTAATTATTTTAATAGTGAGACACTTTAAGTTTTATTTTCTTAACATCAGAAACATTTTCTCATTCGCACTTCGTGTTTATTCTGGAAGATAAGATATAGCATCCTATGAGATCAGCTAGCAACTTAAAATACCAGATGATGTAACTGACACTGCTGTACCACATTTTTATATTTCACAGAGGGAATCCAGTGAGGGACCTGTATGTTTTAAATTTATTCATCAATGATAAATACAGAAGGCAAGTTAAACTAAGTTATGAAATAAATTAAGGTTTAAAAAGTCAGACATTTTGTGATACCACCAAATGAGAATTCACTTACTCTTGTGTATTGAGGATATGTATTTTTGGCCTTAAATTTTCATGAGCTATTTCAAATTACTTTTACTAATGTCTTAATGTCCCCATACAGTGAGAAAGCTGAATTTTTTTCTTAAATTCCTCTTTATAAATTGCCTAATAGCAGAGTTAGAACTACCTGTTTTCCCAGGAACTATATTTAAGCATTAAATTTTTATGGTTGTACTCTCTACTAGGCAATTACAATTTCCTTTTGAATTGTAATAGGAATGTTGGGATAGATGGGAATCAACACAAGTCCTCTTAAGCTCATCTCATATGTGTATATATACTTCTTTTGGGTTGTTAATAGTATCGTAATGCTATAAAATGTATTTGTAGGAATATAAGTAATGCTCATCAATCTCTTTAATAGTTTCCCATATGAGGAAGCTTAACTCTTATTCAACATTACTTTTTATTCAAGTACCTCAACAGGAATTCAATTTGACTGGAACATTATGGAAATTGAGAACATGTATTTTTCAGCCCTACTGGAACACTGTCTGATCCCCTAATAAATACTCTATCATCCGTTCAACTAATATGGAGGTTTCCTAAGCAAGGGGGATTTGTCTCCATCACTGTTCCATTATTCACAATGACTAGCACTATATGAAGTACTTTTGTATTTAACTAGCAAAGTTCTTTATAACTCATTAAAATGAGAACATGAGAACATATGATTTATATCTGAAGCATAGTTGTTTCTTAGTCTCTGAAAGCTGTGTAGAAACTAGGGAAAAGGAACTATAAGGTTGATTTTTCACTTTCCTTCTAAGATAATACTATATGATTTTTTCCCCCAGTGGTAAGATAAGACATTTATTAGAAGTTAGAAAGGAGTACAGAAGAAGTAAAAAGCACCAGAGTTTCTGGAAGGGGAAAAGAACTGAAGAACTCACTCAGGAATCTCCAAGTGGGCTCTTTTGTCTAGGGGTCTTAAGTAATACTATATAATTTTAAATACAGTATTTAACTTCATAGTGTATTTGAGCTCAACAATTACGTGATATGAATTTTGGATTATGGATAAAAATGTAAACATTCAAAATTATTTTATACTTTTTGATGTTTTTCCAACTATAAAAATCATACATGCTCATTGTAAGCAAATAATCATTGTAACAAAATACTTTATAGTAAATAAAATATAAACGAAGCAGGAAGAACTATCAGTTAGAATGACAGTACCCAGAGGCAATCTCTATGAGCATATTGGCATAGTTCATTCCTTAGATAATCTCTTATAATGTAGAATACAAGTTATTTAGAAGTAGAGAGAGTACTTGCCAAATATGTTCCTAGAACCATTTTAAAACAAACCATGACTCATGTTGGAGGAAAAAGTAAAGCATGAATGACAAGGATAGGGCTATACTTAAGTGAATAATGTTAAAAAAGAAAATTCTAGTTTAGTAGGCCCAGGCTGGGTTCGAACCCACCAGCCTTGGTGCTCTAACCATTTAGCTAAAGGTGCCCAGCCTAAAAAATATCTAAAGATAGGCCAAGATGTCAAATTTTGCCTTTGGCTCAATAATGATATCTTAATAACAGTTCCATGAGAAAATGAAAATCTCACCAAAATCAATGCTGTACTAACATGAAAGATTCTACTTTAGAACAAATAGTTCAAAATAATGAAACAAAATACTAATACATGGAAGCATAGATTCAAGTGGAAATGATGATCTTTATTACATAAAATCATGCAATCTGTTGATGTAGGGAGAGGCAAAAATAAATGTTTCAAAGAGAAGTTCTAAACAAATGAAACATTCTGAAACATAGAAATTATAAATTTGTATGAACATTTTTCCATTACTTGGTTTGAAAAATTAAAAGAAAACCTTTTGAATAAATAAATTATAGACTAGTTCCAGTTTTAAAATTGGTTTCAAACATCTTCTCACACATCATTATTTGACAGATGATGAAATTGAAACACCAAGACATTACATTCTTTGTACAGAACTCATAGTCCAGAGGAATCTGGAAAAATCCACTTTGTGCAGAGCCTGGGCTTCTCCCTTCCAAAGTCCAGACCTTAACTGGCAATGGCACTCACACAAGAGAGTATGTTACTTCTCTCCCATTGTTTGTTCATCACTGACCCATTCCTTTATTTCTTATATTAAAAAATATTTTATAACCTTCATTAATGAATTTCAAAGACCCAAGTGCCATTATAAGAACGCTATGCACATTTTAAAATCAAACCTCTCCAAAATATTAAGGGGCAAGTACTAGTACCATTCTGATTTTTAAGTAAAAAGACTAATAGAGAAGGTCAGCAACTAGTAAATGACAGAGCTGGAGGATGGACCAGATACTTCTAGCACTTGCATTTCAAATAACTACATTAATGAACAAATTTTGCTTTGACTTTGATAAAAATAATTGTTAGGGTACTTGGGGGGAGTACCAGGTCAGTTCTAATTCCTTAGAGGCATTCTCAAGTAAATCAGTGTGTTTTTAAAACTGTCCAGGATTTTATGTTTCATAGTCGAGGAAAAAAATCCAAGGTGGCAGCAATTGGGATGATCCTCACCAGCCACTGCTGTCAGAGGCAGAGATTCCTCCTCATCATCACCTGCACTTAACAGTTGTAGGGACGTCCTCCGCTTTCACGTGGCACCTCCACATACTAGATTTAACAAGGATGGCACAATTTAACATACTCAATGTCTTGGGCCCTGCATCTTCATTTACAAACTTGCAATGTATTTTATTTGAATATTATACACTTCTTCTAGTTCAGTTATCTTTCCCACATGAAGTGAGTTTTAGGAAGTTTTCTTCCATTTGGAATATACAGTAATACTTTGAGTAAATAACTTTCTAAATTTTCTATTTGAAACATTTTCATTTTTATTAAAAAATATTATTTTTCCTTTTAGGGATTGTATTTCAAAATTGCAAACAAAAATTAGTATCCACTTTTTCTAATTTGCCATCTTCTTAGTGTGTGTGTGTGTGTATATATTAATTAGTAGTAGTAGTAGTATTGTTAGGGAATCACTGAGGGCACAAAGAACCAGGTTATACTGATTGCATTTGTTAGGTAAGGTTCCCTTAAATCTTGTGTTGCATCAAGATTTATTTTCACATTTCTTTGTCAATATTACTTCCCTACTTTGCACTTTTTCTGATAAATGTTCTACCACATTAATCTTGAGTGAATGCCTTCTTCATCATCATAGTAATTATACCAACTTCTTCTGAGCACTATGCATTTAGACGTGTCCTTTGTATTAGCCTTTTGATGACAGGGATGTCTTTTCACATTATTATTTGAAACATTACCATCAACCGTTTTATCCTTTTCTCTTCATTGTTACATTTAGATATTAGAAATGTTTTTCTCATAACTGTGAAACTCATTTAGATATTAGTAATTCTTTTTTCATAAAGAAGAAAATTTATACTTTCTATATCTAGTATGTTTACCCACTTCCTATGCTAGTTAATAATCTCCATATAATTTATTTTACCTCATACTCAGCTTTGCATAATTTTCTCTTAAATCCGGCTCTTGGCTTTCAGGAACAATTACTTACCTGTGGTGTACACGAGTTCCTCTTCTGCTTGGCTGATTGTCCAGTGAATAATGGTTAGCCAAATCAACTGATTTTTATTGAGCTTCCACTGTGTGACAGGCAGGTCTTTGGCAATCAAGTGGAGTTAAGGTGGATGCAAAAATTATTAGCTATGGCCACCAAGAGCTTGCTACCTAATGAAAGAGATGGGGAAGTAAATAATATGATACAATGTGAGAGTGATTCCAATGAAGTGCAGTATGTCCAAGGAACTATTTTCATGTGGAATTTCAGAAAGGTCTTCCACAAGGAGCAACCATTGACATGAGTGTTGAAAGTTAATTAGAAGGAAAAATGGGATTAGACACAAAGGCAGTAAGAGGATAGCATGTATGAAAGAACGAAAGATTGTAATTACATTCAGGAGCTGGAAGGAGATTGCAATGGCTAGAATGGGAGTAGAGTGCTACCACCCTTGTCACACATGAGGTCAACACAGTGGGTCATCAGGGCCCTTCTTCACTCTTAACCCCACATAAGTCTGTTGATGAGCACATAGGGATGGAAAAGATCTGTGTGGCCCTGCCAAGGGTCTTTAACCCTCAGTGGAATATATAACTTTGTGGCCAAGAGCTGAGGGTTTAGAGTCAGACAGCCCTAGGTTGAGTCAAGCTTTGTGACCTATGCCAATTTATTTAACTTTTTATAAATTCAGTCCTTTTTCAGTAAAATCAGGAAATAATACTTGCATCTCCTGGGTTAATTGTGAAGATTACATGTGATTATGTATATAAATATCTACAGACAGTATGTGAGATAATAAAAACTCTATACATATTAGTTTTAATTTTTACCCCAAGCCCAAATAAATTTCTTTAGGGGCTTATCTACCAATAGGCTGAGCCCTATGGAAAATTCTGTGGACCTAACTGCAGAGAGTCCTTTGTTATTATTGTAACATATCCTACTGAGTAAATGGGGGGATCCAAAACCTATTTCTGCCTCAAAGGGGAGTCGACTCAGTTTCTATAATTTTTCTTTAACTTGAGGAAAGGTTCTGCTGATATATATTTCTGAGAAAGTGAAAAGAAATGAAAAGTACCACTTAAGAAGCTGCTTTACATAGGAGCAGATAGTTTCAAAATCATTTTATCCAGTAACATGAAAATATGAAACTAAAAACTATACCACATCTCTAAATGATTTACATACAGACAGCACTGAGATTTTGTTTTTAATTTATAAGTTAAAATAAAATCCTCAGGTGATGCATCCCTAACATTCTATGCAAATACTCCTCAACATGTCAGGTTGAAACATTGATTAAGATTTAAAATATGTGATATGCTAGTGGACATTGTTTTTAAAACATGCCAAAGGACACCTGTTGTCAAAGTCCAAGTCTTGCCTATCAAATAACGATGAAGAATTTGAAGATAGTTCAAGGGAAAAAACAAAAAACCCAAAAACCTCAGAAATGTCATCTGGCTTCTTCCAACCCATTTTAGACTGCAGAGAATTATTGCTACCTATTGATAAAGATTCCTCCCTTTGTACTGTAAAAAGTCATTTTCTCTTGCAGCAACAGCTAACCCAACCACGGATAAACCACCTCTGGGAATTCTTTGTAAAAGCCATTCTTCTGAGATAATTCAGTGAGAAACCAGAACCTATAAGCATACTCACTAACACATCAGCTACCATTTCTATGCAAATTAGCAATCCTAACTACAACATCAATTTAATGTCAAATAGGGTATAAACTTATGCAGTGGTAAAAATTAATTCCTTAGACATTTTCTCTAGAGGTTTGGGCCATATGTTGTTTTTTAGCAGCTCTGAAAATTTTGCATTTTTTATTCTATCCTATAATTCCTGTGATAAATTGACTGTCCTATGCATGGATATCACTGTGGGTTGGGAAACAGTGTAGTGCCATGATCCAGGTTCTCTGGAGTCTGACTAGCTAGTTCCTCTCCCAACATCAGCAATAACTAGCCAGCATCTTATTTTCTTCAGGAGGCCTGAAACAGCAGGCCTCAGTCCCTTTCCTTGCACTCCCTGTCAGCCTTCCTCGCTTTAATTTTATTCCTAGCACCGATGAGCTACACTGCATTGCCTGTCTCCACCCCATTAGACTGCAAGTTCTTGGACGGAAGGCTCATCACAGCCTCCTCAGCCTTCTGGTTGGCTAATATTTGTTCAAAGAATAAATGGGCTAATCTGTACAATTAGAATATTATTATTACTTGCCTAATAGAGTTAGTATTATGTGTTAATATATGCAAAGCACTATGAATAGCACTTGCCATATAGGAAAGTTCAATAGTTGTTAGTTATCATTCATATGAGTATTCCCAAGAAGTTTGTTCATAAAATCTTGGGTATTCATTTAGATCACATCCATATTTAAAATTCTTTCCCTTTTAGGCAATGAATTGATTAGAGTTTCTCTTTCATTTGCTAAGCTAGAAGTCATCATTAGTTTCCTGACAGTAATTTCAGGCTGACTTTGCTCTGTCAAGAGGAGAAAAGATAAGGTGTTAGATTCACTTGCTGGGATAATATAGTCATTCACTGAGGATAGGAAAGAAACTCAAGTCCAGTGTCAAGGGCATGGAGTTTAAAGTAAAGGGTAATATTTTTTGTTAATATTTTTCATGATTTTATTATTAATTTAATTATTCATTTATGGTAGTAAAAATTAACCAGAACAAAACAATTCTATCATTACTTAAACACAGGAAATTCCAATGTGCAGACTTTTTTCCTCGTTTTCTCCAAGGGTAGGGACGTCTAACCTTCAGATATTACAGAAGGCTGCACCTTCACTCTCTGTATTTCTAGGATCTTGTTCATGTCCTTCAAGTCTTGTCCTGGTCAGCTGCTGAGTCACTCTGCAGGTTCTGTTGACCTGGCTGTCTGGTGTCTTCTCTGCTGAGCCCCCGAGATGGTTGGGCTTCCCATATGGGCACGCTCCTTTCTCTTACCTCTCTGAACTTTCCCCCTTTCACTTGACTGAAGATATATAGAAAGCTACTAATGTGTGTATAGTGCTTTTTTAACCTGAGGCATTGCTGAATTTATCAATTCTTAGAGTCTTTTGATAGACTCTTTGGAGTTTTCCAGGTGTAAGTTTTCCCCAGGAAAAAGTGATAGTTTGACCTCCTCTGTCTGATCTTGATAGCCTTTATTTCTTTCTCTTTCCTGATTACTCTGGAAAAGCAAAGGAAAAGCTCTTGAAAGATTAAGACCACTATTACAGTGAACACACAAATAAGAAAATAAAAAGTTTTAGTGGTCTAGATAGAAGACCAAGTCAGCTACAACATTGCCTTAAGCCAAAGTCTAATCTAGAGCAAGGCCCCAACTCTCTTCAATTCTGTGAAAGAAGAGAAAGGTGAGGAAACTGTAGAAAAAGGTTGAAGCTAAAAGAGACTGTTTCATCACAGTTAAGGAAAGAAGCTGTCTTTATAATATTAAAGTTCAAAGTGAACTCTGGAGTTAAAGACTGGCCTAGGCAAGAGTGAGACTCTCTCTTACTCAAAATAGAAAAATTAGCTGGGCACAGTGGCAAAGTGCTGCAGGAGGCCGAAGCAGGAGCATCATTTGAGTTCAAGAGTTTGAGGTTGTAGTGAGCTATGATGGCACCACTGTACTCTAGCTCGACCACACATCAAGACTCTGTCTCAGAAAAAAAAAAAGTGCAAGGTGAAACAGCAAATGCTGATGTTGCAGCAAGGTATCAAGAAGATGTAGGTAACATTATTTCAACATGGATGGAAAAGCCTCATATGGGAAAAAGATGCATCTACGACTTCAAATCTAGAAAGAAGTGAATGCCTGGAATCAAAGATTCAAAGGACAGATTGACTGTCTTGTTGGTGGCAAATGCAACTGCTGACTTTTAGATCAATTCATTTACCACTCCAAAAAGGCTAGAGCTCTCAAGAATTATGCTAAATCTCTACCTAACAAATGCAAACATTGTAACCTAATTCTTTGTACCCTCAAATTAGCTAGAAACAATAACAATAAATAAATGAATGAATAAATAATAAAAATAATTATGCTAAGTCTACTCTACCTGTGCTTTATAAATGGAACAACAAAACCTGGAGGGCAGCACACCCACTCATACCATGGTTTACTGAATATTTTAATTCACTGTTTAGACCTATTTTTCAGACTAAAAGATAACTTTCAAAATATTGGTGCTCTCTGAGAACACACCGGGTCACCTAAGAGCTATAATGGAGATGTACAAGATTAATGTTTTTATGCCTTTTTCTGGACATTGTGGACCAAGGTGTCATTTTACCTTTCAAGTCTTATTAGTTAAGAAATACATTTTGCAGGGGGATAGCTGCCATCAAGAGTGATTCTTCTGATGGATCTGGGCAAAGTAAATTAAAAACCTTCTGGAAAGGATTCACCATTCTCGATGCCATTAAGAACATTTGTGATTCATAGACGAGGACGAAATATCAGTGTTAACATGAGTTGGGAAGAAGTTGGTTCCAACCCTCAATGGATCAGGTTACTGCAGGTGTGATGGAAATAACAAGAGAACTAGGATTAGCAGTCGAGCCTGGAGATGTGACTGAAATACCCTAAACTCGTGGTGAAATTAGAATGCATGAGGAGTTGCTTCCTACGGAGGAGCAATGAAAGTGGTATTTTGAGATGGAATCTAATCCTGTTAAAGATGCTGCAAACATTCTTGAAATGATGGCAAAGGATTTAAAATATTACATAAACTGAGTAGAGAAAGCCATGGCCAGGTAGAGAGGATTGAGTGAATTTTTTTTTTTTTTTTTTTT
>NW_003852498.1:1427550-1473149 GCF_000181295.1 Otolemur garnettii
CCTTCTATACCAATTTTCTTAAGTGTTCTGATCATAAAGGGATGCTGGATGTTATCAAAAGCTTTTTCTGTATCAATTGAGAGAATCATATGGTCTTTGTTTTTTAATTTGTTTATGTGATGAATTATATTTACAGATTTACGTATTTTGAACCATCCTTGATTGAGTGAAATTTTGAAAGGCGTTCTGCTGTGGATAAAATGCTATGGGGAAAGCTTTTGTGAAGAAAGACTCAGTTAATTAGGCATACTTCAGTGATGTCTTATTTTAAGAAATGTCTAGAGCCACCCCAATATTTAGCAACCACCACCCTGATTAATCTGTAGCCATTAAGACAAAATTCACCACCAAGGAAAAGATTACAACTCGCTGAAGTCTCAGATGATCATTACCATTTTTTAGTAGTGAGCTGTTTTTAAAATCAAGGTGGGGATATTGTTTTTTTCAGACAAAATTGATCACAAAGTTAACAGAGTGGTCTAACAATATGGTCTGTTACGTATAAACATAAATTTTTATGTGCACCAGGAAACCAGAAGGTTTGTGTGACTCCTGGACTGCAAAGTTTACTTGGTTGTGTTAGTCTGAGAAGGAACCCTCACTATCTCCACGGTAGGCCTCCAGTATAAAGGCTTATAGGGTAGATCTTTTTACAATGTCTCAAAAATATGTATGTGCAGGCTTAAGGCAAAGACTAGAATAATATTTACCCCAAAGTTGGCTGTGGTTATCTCCAGGAGGTAGAATTATAGGTGGTTTTATTTTCCTCTTTTTTCCTTTATGTGTTCTAAATTATACATGATGAATATTCATTACTACATAAAAATTCAGAAATTTGATTTTGAAAAATGGAATTGCTGATGTCCTCTCATCCAGTAAAACTGATAAATAATTTTTGATGATGTTCATTTTTATCTGATTGGAAAAGTAATATTCACGGCTGGTCAAAAGTCTGGTGCATATTCAAAAATGAAGAAAGTTTTTTGTGAAATTCTTTTTTTTTCAGTTTGAATCCACCACCTCCAGCAATGGGGCCGGCGCCCTACCCTTTTAAGCCACAGGCTCCACCCAGAAGAAAGTTTCTTAAAATGACTTTTAACAACTCAGAAATAATCATTGCTAACATAATGGTGATTTTTTTTCATTGTGAGTATATGTATGTGTGTCCATCTATATATACATATGTAAAACATAAAAACACAGGATATTTATATGTACATATACACACTTTATATGCATATATATATGTATATGTGCATATGTTTCCACGCACACACATTAATATCTCCTCTGTTTTATTCGGCTAATATTGTAACCAAAAAATTTTTCGAGCTATTACAACCTCACATGGAACCCTGCTCTATCTTATGACTATTCAGTTCATTCTATGCATTTTCTTTCTTCATTGTAATAAAAAGAATTAAAAAAAGAAACCAGAAAGTTGCTGATTTTCTGGATTGAGTGTGAATTACACTGAATACCTTAGGCATTTTTCAATGGAATGTTTTGTAAAACAGAAAACAGGAAAGTCACTCCTCCGTTCATGTCCCATGAATAATTTAAAACTCCAAGTAATAATCATTGGCACATTCACAAACTTTTCTTGAAGCCTACATTTCAAAAACAGAGCAACTGAAAGGAATGTTCCCCTTTACATTGTTCTTCATTAAAGGGGATAATTGAAAATCCGATGCTCAGTTTTTGTTTGAAATGCTATTCAGTACACCTTGGTTTTATTTTATTCTGGACGAGCCGCTGAAAGGGATTGCTGTTGATACACGTTGAACTTCAAAAATGATGTCACTAGGGTTTGTTTCATTAGAGGGTCTTTGAGTCCTTTAGCTTCGTGCTCCATGAATCCAGTTGCAGGAAATAACTGCCAGGAGCGTGGGGGATGTAAATACGGCCTTAGCAACGCTCAAACAGGTTAACAACAAAAATGTGTAGGACATCAAGAGGGTTCTAAGCTATGGTGATTTCTTTTAGCTTTGTTCAGTTTCTGGGGTGTATTTTTGGCTATGCTGATTGAAGTACAAATGTACTTTCTTATGACAGAAGCTTATGGTAGATAGAATGAATTACTGGCCTTGAGATACAAGTTATTTAAAAAGAAAAAAACCTAGCTGGGCATGGATATTTATTTTATTAAACTTGGGAACACATATTTATTAAGCCTCCACTATGTCCCAGGCACTATTGTATGTGCCAGAGATACAGAGGTTAAAAAAAAAAAAAAAAAAAAGATCACCTGACCTAAAACGTTTGCGTTCTAAATGGGATGGACAGGAGATAAGGAAACAGATCGATACATGACAGAATTTCAGGTAGCGCTTATGCTATGATAATCTTAAGGACAGGTGTCACACTGAGGTATGACTTCCTGCTTCTCAGTCTCCATTGCACAGTTAAGGCACTAGCAAGTCTTCTGAAGTGCAGACTCTGACTGAGTAGGTCTTAGGTGGCATCTAGAAGTCTGCATTTACAGTCAGCCATTGGCCCAGGGACTATGCCCTGCAGCGCGCGGTACTGTACCATTTCTGTGTAGCACGTTGGCCTAAGGCGTTGGTAGGAAAAGGTGAAATAAAAGAAGAGTGAGTGGTAGAGGTTGGATAACTAGAAGGGGAGGAAAGAGGAATTTTGGGTGAAGATTTACGTTTTTAATGGGAATCACTGTCAGTTAATAGTTGTTGCTCTTCTGATCAAAATCCCTCCATGCCGGAGCTCTATGCTTATCCATTTAACCCTTAGGAAAAGTGCTGGAGTCGGCTCTGAGCTTATCATTTTCCCTTCCTCTGTGTTCCAGAAGGTGGGGATGTACAACAGGTTTCGCTCCGCTCTTATCCAATCCCAGTACCAGCGTGTATTGTTTTAAAAAAAATACACCTATTTTTAGGAGCTTTATTCCTAAGGAAAAAGCAAAACTGCCTTTTGCTCAATAAAAATAGCAGCTGGGAAAGTCCCAAGTATCTTAGTCGTTCCAAATGAGATTTTAACTTATTACCTTTATCTTTCTCTGGGACTTAACTTTTGCTTTTTGAATTTTGAGTCTGTAGTTTTTTGGTTTTAGAAACTAATTCATTTTGGAAAACTAACCTAATATTTGGAGTTGTCTTTTCCGAAGATGTTTTGGGTTCTGTTTTTCTTTTTGCTCTGGTGTCTCTGTTCATTCCAGATGAACTTCTGTTTTTCAAGAATTCCTCAAAATGTATTCCTATGTATTTGTATCATTTTCCCAGTGTTGTAATACATATGTCTATTTTTAAAAATAGTCTTTTCCATTATTTCATTTAGATGTTGTAGAGAACACTGATGTGTTCTCAGCCTGCAATTTTGACCAATTCATTTCTTTAAACAAAATGTACATGCACAGTTTAATCTGTAAAATAAGTACATTTGCAATGGAAAAGAAAGAACATGTTATATATACTATATTATCAGATATTTTTAATATTATCTATATAATAAATTTGCTCATAACCCACAGTCAGAAGTAACCACTCTTGATCGTTTGTATATCTGTGTAGGTAGATAATCTTAGATAATCTATTCTTAGTAATTCAAGAATATGTCTTTAATTCCTACCACATAGTTTTGTACATGTATACTTTTTATTTTAATAAAATAGGAATCTATTAAGTCGATACTCTGGCAACTTGATTTTTTTTTTACAGGTATGTCATAAACCTGTTCCTTGTTTTTAAATATTCTTTGATAAAATTTTTGTTAGCCATAACATCTTATATCACAAAGCATATTTTTATCTCACCCCTTATTGCTTAGATTGCTCCCAATGTGCAGTAGTATAAATAGTGCCTCAGTGAACACTCAGAGACATAAATCTTCCTGTACATCTGTAATAATGTTCCCAGAGTAAACATAATAGCTTCACCTGATATCAGTGAAGAATGAGCAGAAAGTCCCAAATACCGACCCAGTAGAACAATGTACTCCTCCTTTTCTTAAAGTATATTAAATAAAATCAGTTTCCTAATTCTTTTATCAATTCACAGAATGATTGAGCCGGTTTTATATAAGCTGTGACTATTTTGATTTGGGTATATATGTGTGTGTATGCACATGTGAGCGAGAGAGAGAGAACGAGGATTCCTAACGAAAGTGTTTCAAGTTGCGAGAGAAATAAAAGCTGTTTTTCATTTCAAATGAGACTAATATGGGAAGAAATCGGGAAATCTCAGGTGCTTTTCTGCATGAATTTTGCAAATTTCATAAGACAGAAACAAAATAAAACATAGAACTTTTCCTTCTTAGATATAGCAGGGGGACAGTACCTCTCAAGAGGGAATCTCTTTTGTGGCTTTGTTGCTTTTCTGATAAAATTACTTATATGAAACTGGGACTTCACTTTTTTGGAACATGGGATTTCACTTTTTTAGGTACAATGAGACCAAAATTCTAGCTACTTCCAGTTCTTCTGTCTTCAAGCCTTCTTTCCTTTTATTCTGTCAAAGCCCTTTAGCCAAAAACCACCAGGAACATACCTGCACTTGAACCATTTGGATTTCTTAGTTGTTGCAATAAAGCAAAGGCACTCCATGGAGAATATGGAGTATCTTCATAAAAGTGTATTGAGAAAGGCTTCAGGGATTTAGGCTTCTTTTATATTTATTTATTTATTTATTTATTTATTTATTTTAGGCTTCTTTTAAATGAGTTGAAAGAAGATTCAAAGAAGCAGGGCTTTGCTATAATTTTCTTGCTATCAGAAAGCAAGGGTAATTTTATAATTTCATTTATTAATGGTATTTTAATGACCCTACTTAGAAGTAGGGCGCACAACCGTTTCAGTTTGCTTGAGACTGAGGTGGTTCCTGGGACATGGCATTTTTAGTTAGGTTAGTGCCCAACCCCAGAAAATCCCAGGCCCGGCAGGAGGAGTGGATCACCCACCTCTGGGACAGGAGAAATGAAAAGAGACTGAAGCTGAAGTTGGTAGAGAAGCAATAGGCGTTCTTACTAGCCAGGATTTGGGGATTTGGGCCATTTTTGCAGTTTGGGCAATGTTCATGTTTTTTTGCCTGTTTTCCAGTGTGATTATAGATCAGTCTTGTCTCTTTCTTAATCCATGTGGTGACAGAATGGCCTTGTCTGATTCTGCTGTTCTGTGAAGGGTCTACCTGTGAGGGCCAGGGTGGCTGGCTCCTGCCAACTCCAAGACCTCATGGCATTGGGCCAGTTTCATTCTGCCAAAGTCTGCTTTTCTTTCTCCCAGTTTCCTTCTTTGGAGATTTAAGGCGTGCTTTTGAGTGGGCCTAAGAGTTTACAGATGTGACCTTCTTGTCTTAACGTTAGCCATATTGGTTCTGTGCCCTAATGAAACACTTTGGGTATTGCGGCTTTGAATCATTGAATAATAAAAAAAAAAAAAATTCATCTCTCTTAACACATTTTTTTTTCCCACAGAGAACAGTGTTTTAATGATTGGGCCCAAATGCTAATTACTAACTGTTAAAATTTTTAAAAAATCAAATACGTTAGCCCTTCTTTGAGGTTCAAGATTCACATTAGCGTATTTCAATGGTTTTAATAATGCTACCACAAGGAAACCCAACTTATTTGATATAAAACATTTATTTTTATAGAACACATTAACATTTTGATGAACACTATTATTTCACTGTTAAACTGATATTTTATAGAAGTGCCGGTTTCATTAGTAATTGTCCCATAATTACGCTTTTTGTTTTTAGAAATTAGAAATAATGTAAAGCGTAAATAATGGTTCTGATTTACATTGTTCTTATTTAAAATAAAGGAAGTTTTCTTTATAACTGTCATGTAAAAGAAATGGTTTTACATATTTACTATTTTAATTTTGAAAGAAAATACAAAATGTGATGGATCTTTTTTTGAAAACATTTAGTAGATGCATATATTATTGTATAGTTGATTTAGTTTAGTCTTAAAGATCATAATACTAGTTAAATGGTGAAACATTATTTTAATTATTAATACTGGGTCAGTTATTTCAGGTATCTTAAACTCAGATTGGTTGTTCCATATGTTAATTAAATCAATTATTCAAGAATTTTTCTTTATAGTAATGGAGAAAATAATACAGCTTTAGTCATCATAATCTTTAGTTATTATAATCTGCATTCATAAAATTTTCTCTAGGTTCTGAAGACTACCTTGAAGTTGACATTCCCTCAAATGTAAGAGTCAAACACTCAAGGGAAATAAATGAGAGAAGGGAAATTGAAGAAGTACCAGAAGCTGCAGGAAGCACCATCCCACTGGCAGTCGTGGTTCCTGCTGAAATTCCATGTGAGGTCAGGAAAGATACCTTTTATTTAAGTGGCCCCATTGTTTTAATAAATATTGCATTTCATAAGAACATAAACTCCAACCCAGCTGGCGTTTTTGTCTACTTTGTTCGTGACTGTGCCCCCAGAACATAGACCAGTGTCTGGCAATTAGCAGGTGTTTGATACGTAGTTGCTGAATACATAATTAAATATTGAAGAATTTACAAATGCCTAATTGTATCAACTCGTACTTCAAGTTTGCAAATACACAATTGCGTAGGCGCTCTCTCTCTCTCTCTCTCTCTATATATATATATATATATGTGCACATATATATATCTCAGCTGCAGTATAACCTCTGTAAGTTGATCACCCAGGGGACTGTAACACATTGGTCGACAAACAGAAGTGGTCAACATAAGGAACTTGGCCTTCTACACTGATATATACATGTGGTGCATGTCTCGTCTATGAAAATTAGGCTAACATGTGGAGATGGTCAACAAAGAGGGCTAGTCAGCTATGGAAGTTCTATTGTAACTAAAAGAAAGTTAGATTCATATTATACAGATCAAGGATTTATTTTCATAAAGGGAAACATGCCTTTGAATAGAATTTTAAAATATTTACTTTTCAGGACACCAATTTTTCAAATTATAGAATATACATTAAAAGCTGACTTTAAGTGGAAATATTTTAAAAGCTGGAAGAGCTGGTCTTTCAGGGAATAAAGTATAATGTGGAGAAAGGACTACATAAATACATATTTCTGACATTCTTCTTCCTTAGTTTTCCTTGGGATGAAGCAGTAAAATAAGCTACCCAAATCTCTGGCTATGCAATCTTGGGACAATGATAAGATGCTGGGCCTCCATGTCTATAGTGTCCCCGAGTGGAAAAAGCCAAAGATACAGGAGAACCTTATCAGAGTTGCATGAAAGGGTCCTCCTGGTAGAAGCCAGTGAATTTACCCAGCCGGGAGACGAGCGTACACTGACCATTTTGCAGGGGAGTGGGTGTCCCCTGATCCTCCTCGTACCAGCAGTCCCGAGGGTAACTGAACCTCCTGTTTCTGTGGGTGAAATTTAATTTCCTTACCCTCTCTTCCCACCTCCCCCACCCTCACCTTGCCTGAGCAGAAGAATCACAATTTCAAGCTATTTTGCTGTCAGTTCCATAGTAACAAAACTGTTTTGACTAGAGACCCCAGGAACCTAAACTATCCAGGTTGGAGGGAACTGACAGAGATGATCAGGCAAAGAAAAATTATATGATTCATTTAAAGGACTAAGGAACTTAAGAGAGGGAGATCAAGCTAAATGCTAAGAACTAGTGGCTCCTACTGAATCAGAAAATAAGGCAAGAGACAGAAAAGGACTGCAATGAAAGAGAAATGGCTGTCACTCTCAAGTAGGTGAAATCAAAGAAGGAAAAAACCTCTGAAACTAAAAATAGCACACTGGGAGTTATGCAGTGAGTCTACATAGCTACTTTTAAAAATATCTCCAACAGTAAAATTTAAGCCCTATAAAATCCTCTTGTTACTAAATTTGGAAAGAAATCAAAGTCAAAAATCTAATCTCACCGCTGTCTAGGGAAGATACCTTGTGCAGATGACCAGTGAGGATAGGGGTTCTTTCCTAATAGAATAGCAGAGTTATGCATTCTTTTTATTGACATTGACATAATTCTTTGAATTCTTCTGAAATTAAATTGTTTAAATATCAAATCTTTTTGAATATTCCACATTTTAAAGAATCCTAAAAGTTGAAAAGTTCCACAGGATTATTTTAACACCAGCTCCACACTCTAAAAAATTCAACATAAGCTAATCCTTGGACCCAAAATAGTTCTCCCATGCAAAATCTTGAGTTCTCAGAACCTGTACTATCTAAATCCATATGACTGTTGCCAAGCACCACAGAAAAGACCATTTGTATCCAACTGTTTGAAAATTATATTTCAGATTTTCCATGATAATGTTTAGTGTGTGCCAACTGTCTGAAAGCACAACCTTTGAACTTAAACTCAATTCTGAAAAGTTTGCCTTTTAAAACTCCTGCCTTTTGCTTTAGGAAATGATCCTTGAGGTTTCCCTGCCATCCTCCAAAATCTAAAAATTTTCCTCATCCCTGATGATGACCAGGTCTTATTTGACATGGGCCACCTTCACACCCAGCACTTCCAAACCCTGCTAATCTCCTCTTGTAATTTGTATTTCCAGTATGTAAATCCTGAGTTGACTATGAGTTCTATGTAGTGGCATAAGTTTCATTTTCTCTGATGTACAGGAAGTTGGTTTAAGTCCCTTCTGTGACTGCCTCTTGCTATGGATTGCCAGAGTACGTGTTCCCACCTCCAGGTCGGTGTCCCAGCCTCCAGGGTCCGTGTCCCCGCCCCCAGAGTCCCTGTACCCGCCTCCAGGGTTCATGTACCTGCATCCAGAGTTCCTGTACCTGGGTCCATGACCCCCACCTCCAGGGTCTGTGACCCAACTCCAGGGCCTGACTCCAGGATGCCCACCTCCAGGATCCGGGTACCACCCTCCAGGGTCTGTAACCCGCCTCCAGGGTCCGTGTCCCCGCCCCTGGGGTCTGAGTCCCAGCCTCTTCCCTCTGCCCTCACCTCTTCTGGAGAATCAGCTTTAGTCAATGCTTCATTGAGGCCGTGGGTGCTGCTGCTGTCTGTGACCCTCCAGCCTGGGAGTGTTGATCCCTTCACCTTGTCACCCTTCCCAGCACTGTTCCCTTTCACAGTTTTAGGATTTCCTAAATCTTGAAAATATTGTACCACTTTAAAAATGGCAGAAAAAAAATTTTTTTTTCTTTCAACTTATCCCCGTGCAGTAGTGAAGATACATCTCCACTAGCCTAGTCGCGTAAGTCATTCCTTCTCTTTGAGAACTATCTGGGTGATTTTTAACTGTTTAAGTTGGCTTCTTACTTTGGTCTCCCTTTTACATCTGCAGAATTGGCACACTTTGTTATGGTTTAGATTTTCTTTAAACATTTTTTGCTCATAGGCTAAGATTGTTATATGTTTAGCACCTTCCTCTGGAGTTGGTCTTGTGGAGCAGTCGATCCTGACAAGTAGGAAGTCACTGTGCTCGCGGTCTGCCAGAGGCGTCTTATCCGATTTTACTTCCCTGATAAAAAACGCACCCAGGCGGCGTTCTCCATTAGAGTAAACATCTCAACCAGAACCATACCCCGTCCATTATTTGGTAACTTCTCTTCTTTGCGACCTCCATTTTCCCAAAGTCCTAATTCAATAAATTTCTTTAGCAGATTCCCCCAGAACAGTGGTTCCCAACTGGGGGTAATTTTGCCACCCTCCCCTCAGGGGACATTTGACTAAGTCTGCAGACGATTTTGGTTGTTATAACTGGGAGGTTGCTCCTGGCACCTGGCGCTTGACCCTGGGATGCTGCAATACATGCGATAGTGCGCATGTCAGCTCCCACAATAACGGCTTGCCTGGGCTCCAAATGCAAATAGTGCCAAGGTTAACCTTATCTCAGAGTGTAGGAAATGTATAGTGCGCCATACAATAAATGAGTCACTCCAAACTTGCCTAATTATGGCCTCAAGAATTCAGTGCTCCCCAGCAGAGGTTTCTCTGCACTCTGCCCAGTTGTTCTGTAATCACTTTCTGGAACTTCCTACTCTTTAATGGGTGAGTCCATTCTCTCTCTCTCTCTCTCTCTCTCGCTCGCTCGCTCTTTTTTCTTTAACAGATTTTACCTGAAGTTTTATAAGGGATCCTCCAAATGTTTCCCCAAGACAGGGGTTGCTCTTAGGAGAACTTCAGTTTGCATGCCCTGAAGCCTAGCCTGGCCTGTTGTCATTTTTTTTTTTTTTCAGAGTATTATTGGGGTGCACATGTTTTGGTTCCATAGTTTGCCTTTGTATTTTAAGTCAAAGTTAGAACTGTGCCCTTCAGCCAGAAAGAGCACATTATACCCATTGGCTGTGAGTTTACCCATCCCCTCTCCCTCTCCCACCTACTTGAGTTTTCCTTCCATATGTTTACTTAAGTGTTGATCAAGCAGACTCAGTTTAGTATTGAGGACATGTGGTGTTTTCGGTTTTTTTTCCATTCTTGGGATACTACACTTAGGAGAATAGTCTCCAATTTCATCTAGGTTATTGCAAAAGACTCTAAGTCACCATCTTTTCATGGCTGAGTAGTACTCTGTGGTGTACATGTATCACATTTTATTAATCTATTAATGTATTGGTAGGCACTATTACACTTCTTTGCAATGTTAGCCCCAGTGACAGATTTAGCAACTACTTCCATATTTCTCTGGAATAGGGCCATCCTAACGAGAAATTAAGAGTGAGATCATTTCCTTTATCCTGTTTTTATCTGTGTAGGCAAGTCTTTAATATGTTACGTGTCCCTTCCTTTTGGCAGAATTTGCCTGCCGCAATCTCAGCTTCTGTGCCCCCCAAATCGCTCACTTTTTAAAGTATAATCAACCCATATGTCTTTATATTTGTTTTATTCTCTCACTGCCGTTGTCCTGATGACAACATAAAAACATTTTTATAACTGACTCAGTCACTTGCTGATTTCTTCAGAAAATTAAATTCTTATAGTTGTAATGTAACTGCCAAAGACTCTTTAAGTGGCTTTCCCAGAATTTGGATATATTAGTTTCATTGATATATTAATTTGGATATATTAGTATATTAGTTTCATTGATTTTTAAAAATCTGAATCCTAGAACATGACATCTTTAATAAAGGCCTTCATTTTTTTCTGAACTTTTCATTCACCTCTGAGGCTGAAACCATAATATGAATCTCCAAACTCATAGGACAGACTGGGGATTGTAAACCACCACACCTAGAGATATACCCTAAGATGATAAGGAAGGATTTGATTTTGAAGGGCCATAGGAGTCTGACACTACTTTACCAGTTCACCCCAGGCCCCAAACACAATTTATAACAACATGGAAAAATATAACACTACCTACTTAACTTCTGACACTGTACCACAAACTAGTTCTTAGTAAGCAACCTTAACTTAAAGACTGATCCTGCAACTTAAATTAATAATATGGTTAAAAAGGCAAAAGATGAATATATAAATTAACGCCTAAAATATCTAAATTGTGAAATGATATCCTCTTGGAGGTGAGGTTTTATAATGACCAAAGGATGTTTTTCTTTTTCATTTACCAAGTGGTTTTCAAACTGAGATGCACGTGGGGAAGGCTCAGGACCATTATTTTTAAAAAATGGGATCTGTGGGTTCAAGACCAGCCAGAGCAAGAGTGAGATCCTAACCCTAAAAAACTAGCTGGGCTTAGTGGCGGGCGCCTACAAAGCAGTAGTCCCAGCTACTTGGGAGGCTGAGGCAGGAGAATCGCTTGAGCCCAAAAGTTTGAGGTTGCTGTAAGCTATGACACCACGGTACTCCACTGAGGGCAACAAAATGAGACTCTGTCTCAAAAAAAAAAAAAATGCTATCTGTATCTTACCCCAGAAATTCAAGTATAAATGTCACATTGTAGGCAAAATTTCCATACTTTTGTTTAGGTGTCAAGGACTGTGACTATGCAGCAAAGCTGAGAGTTTGGAAGTGATCATTATTATGATCCTTTTTCTCCCTGAAGACTCAGAGTCAAATAAGGGATGCGTAGAAAAAGGGAGAGCCAAACAGCAGCCTCATAACTGGCAAAACTAAACTTATGACCATTGGAAATGCTGAATGCCATAACATTTTCTTCCTTAAATTCAGTTTACCATATAATCATGGAACAAGCTGCTAACGGCAGGGAGCAGGTGAAGCTTTGAATACTGGGGGAAATCAGAAATAAAACTGAGCTGGTTCAATTAAAAAATGTCATTTTTACAGACTTACTCCACATGAATTTAAAATATATATACACTGTTTATACATTAGCATAATACAGACATATAAGACATACCTTATGTTGTAATTCTTACAAGGTAACACAATAATATAGGAAAATAAGAGCACTATCAGGTTGTTTTATAATCTCGCTGCAAAGCCAAGACACAGATGTGAAAATCTAATCGAGAGAAAAGGGCATGATGCAACCATGGTCCAATGAGGGGTGTGGATGTGAAATGCTCTACTATTCCTTTGGAGGTGCTAAAACTCCTTGTGAGCTGAAGTGGCAGGGAGGATTCTGTGGAGCTGGTGAAATCTGCATCACACCTTGGTGGACAGGATAAGTGAGGGGAGACAGGGAGATCAGGAACCAAACAGCACGGCAACAGCACGTCCAAGCAGGACTGCTACCTAATTTGCAGTGCACAGTGAAAATGCAGGCGCCTTATTAAATAAATGCTCAGTCAATGCTTATTCCTTACTTTTCTCTGTATTAATTCCAGTCTTCTCACCTCTGGTATGATTTTTTTGCATTTTTTCCCAAAAAGAGTGTTTTTTTTCAATAACTCTTTTTACCTTATGTACCTAGATTTAGCTTTTTCATCTTAATAAGTCTTGACACTTTTAGTTTTATAACTTTCAGTCAACTAAAAAATTTTCACAGACACTCATTGTTAAGATTAACCAGGGACTTTCGATTATATAAAATATAAAACTGTTGTACATTAAAAAATCACTGTATTTAAATTATAACAGATCTTAAACCTGTTCAGACCTCTCATTTATAGATAAAGAAACTAAGTTCAAAAAAGGAGGGGGAAAAAGGATTTAGAAGGAGGTTTTATTTAACATTTAAATTCTAGTGCTCTGATGGTCTCTGAAAGGCACTAGAGACCCTTAGGCACTTACACCCTGGGATAGGGAGGGTGAGAATTAGAGGTGGGAGGGAGGGAAAGGGAGCAGCTGTATCCTCACTGTTTTTTTCAGTTACAAAATATAGTATGAGGGGAGAAAAGAGCGTTCAATGAACACTAAATTGATACATTTAAAATGTAGAAAGAATCACAATCACATATTTCCTTTCCGAATACATCTGAACACCATAGAAGGGTTCTTCAATAGTGGTGTGTGATCTTAATCATCAATAATGTAATGGGTTCTTGGGTTAATGTAAACTTTTTTAAGTGCTTAAATAGCTTACATTTTAATCTTATAGAATCCTGGCGAAATATTCATTATTTTGAGAGATGAGGTCATTGGTGATACCGTGGAGGTTGAATTTACATCAGATAACAAGCGAGTTAGAACACGGCCGGCCCTTTGGAGTAAGAATGTCTGGTGCACGAAAGCTTTAGGTAAGAACTTTTATGATTTAGTAGGTATAAAAAAAAGTCATTCTGAGTTCCTTCCAATAAATATATGATAAATGGTTTCGCTTCCCCACAGAAACTAATATTATTCTGCAGGTGTTTCCTGTGTTTAGTTTTCACACACCCAAGATTGTTATTATTAATCTGGATTTGCAAAAGTAAGAAGGTGTAAATTATGAGAAATTAGTTTGCATACCATGTAGCAAAGTGACATCCAGTAACATCATACATTTTAAAACATGTTGGCAGAGAACACTTTAATATATGCCAGCTATTAAATAATGGAACTAAATTATTTGCTTTATTATAACGTTAGGATTAGCAGACATTTGGATTTTTTATTAATGAACTTTATTTTTCCTTTCTTTATTCCCTAAGTCACTGGTATGTTTTAGTTGTTCTGGGAAGCATAATTTTTTTCATTATTTTATTCTTATGGTATAATTTCTACATATAATCTTTCCATCTTTTCCTTAATTCATTTATGAAGCTCATCGTTTCTTTTTCTAGCTTGGCTTGAGGCATGATAAATTATATCAGATTTAAAATGCCAGATGGAATAACCATACTTACCATAATAATTGCACTAAAATCAAAATCTAATATATTAATTTTGGTTCAATATAAATGTAGGATCACTTGGCTTTTACATTTTTGATATCTTTTTATTATCAGAGACTAAAACTACCTTATACAACTTTATAAATGGGAATTTCATGAAATAGTTTGAAATAAAAAAGATGTTCCATCTTACGAATTTGGAAATGTAGTAAAAGCATTTAGAATTAGAGAGATGTCAAACACATCCAGAGCTGCTTTTTTTCCCCTGTTAGAATACAGCTCATTTACAGAGCATTTCCAGGCCCTCATTTATCTTAAGCAAAGGTTGTGTCCCCTTCATAGATTTCCTTGCATAGCTTAGGTTGGAGATGGATTATAAGGAAAAAAGCCTCTACACTGAGAATTGATAAACATTTCAGGCACTGCTTTCTGTCTTGGACAAGCATATGCAAGAAGGGATGTGGGAGAAAGCAGTTTCTTTCCTTCACTTCCCTTCTGGTCTCTGTGCTCCCTACTTCCTAGTTCACATGCTTCATCAATTCCATGAACAATAATTTCCAACTAATTAGTTTCAGAGTTTAAACCAAATCTAGTTAGACGAAAGTTACTACAGAAAAAAATCAATACTGCAAATTAAAAAGTACTTAATATTTCCCAAATAGTAGATCAAGGCATCAAACATAATTATTCACATAACTTAAGTTTTTTTGCTCAGTATGCCTGGCTAAAAGTAGTGTAAAGGATAAAATATGTCAACATTCCAACTGTTTATCAGAAAAGCCAAGACTGCTAGTCCATGTTTCTGAAGATATAACAAGGCATTACCGTGGTCTGTAGGGTTAAACAACACATTGTTAGTAAGTATAAATAAATCACTATTTACCAGCTATACTAATTAAACTTCTCCAAATCTTTCTTTCAACTAGTGTGTTCTGAAAATTAATAAGAGATTTTGTTCCAAAAGGTTGGTTGCTATGTAGCAGCAGACAATATGGTTATGTGAAACTGTTTTGGATTGCAGATGGGAAATGCCTCCGCAGAAATGGGCCTGGATCATTATTTTCTCTGTCTCATGCACTGTTCTTTTAAATGTTTTGAGCCTTGATAAGCTGCATTTTATGTCATGACTCAGTACCTACTTACAAATACATAAGGAAAGCCCCAACATATAAATAGCCCATTTTTATAAGAAAAAGCTAAACAAACTAAAAATAATAAAAACTTGAACCCATCAGAAAACTAAAGTTGCATGGCACAGGAGCAGAGATGTGATAGCTTTCTCACCCATCATCAGAGTCACAACCAACAGGCCTATAACAAAAGACAAGTTCACAAGAGGAAATCATAACAAAATTGTGTCATCAAAGTTTTATGTGTGGGCCTGATTTACCAGTTTCAACATCTACAGGCCCACATGACAGAAAAACACAATTAAATTCAAGAAGGGAGTAGGGGAAGTGGGCTCAGTAAGTTCCCACCTACCGGGCACAATGTAGGGATGTATGGCACACGTCCTGGGTGAAGGATACAACTACAACTTGAAGAAACACAAATAATGTAACCTAATCTTAAGTAGCCTCATACTAATCCAGAATGAAAAAGAAAATGTTTTATGGGACATAGATGCTTTAAATGAAGACCCAGAGTCCCAGGGAAAACTGTCCATGCTAATGCTTAGATTTGATGAAGAATAGACAGCCAGGTAGAAATGTGATTGAACAAAAAGAGTATGATGTAGGAGAAGCCCAGTAGGACCAGTCTGTTCAGCCTCTGCTTGGCCTCCCTGTGTAGCATTCCTTTCTCTCAGGCTTGGGGCAGGACTCCCCTGGAGTGAATCTTCAAGGGAGAAGGGAAACCTGTATGGGTTTTATGGTATGCTTTAGAGAAGAGGAATTCTAGTTTTAATGACCTGCCTTGGGGAAGAGAAATTCTGACTTCTATGATTTGCTTTGGAGATAAAAGAAGGATGGGAGACAGGAGGGTGGAAGAAGGTCACAAAGATCGTGCATCTGAAATTTGTCCAGTCTTCTTCAGTTCAAAGTATGCAGCACCCTGAGGTACCACACTTAGGGGTATCACGTTCTGAGCCCTGTCAAGGGCAAACCACTAACCACACATGAGAAGAGAAAGATAAATCAAGAGAGTGACATCTGAGATTCCCCTCCCCTCCCTGGAGCAGAAGTCACTGGAACTGTAACTAGTAACAGCACTTAAGTGTTAATTTTGATGAAAGCTAAGTATGGAAGCTAAGTATAGATGAATTTGAGAGTGAGTGACATGTGGAGACCATAGTTTTAGGAGGTGCCTAGACTTTTTGTTGGATTTACTTCCAGGAATCTCACCAGATTCACATAATAAAGATCTGAGAAACAGCCCATGGAGCCTTTGGCTGCGTGAGAGGAAGAATAATCATGGTGAAATGCTTTCAGAATGTTCTCCAAGCATAGGCCCACTCTCCGGGGGAAAACACTTCATCAGAGCCTTATCCCAGTTGGGAAATGGTAGCCCCTCACTCTAGCTGGTTCTCAGCTTCCTGTCTCACATAAAGAGAAGTAGGAGAAGCAATGCCACAGCAAAAACACTTGGAAAGGCACAACCAAGAATCACTAAGACTAAGATTTGATCATAAAACTCTAGATTACTACTCCCCACCACCTTATGGTCACTACCACAATAAGGTTCCAGTATAATGACCATGAATTACTATTTAAAAAAAAAAGAAAGAAACAGAACAAAACAAAATAAAACCCTGTAAGACTCATACTCGCTCTGGGGAAAGTACTAAGGAAAGTACAAAGCCAAGAAAGGTGACAAACCAAGGACAACAAACAAACAAATTTAAAGCCCCTCACACCCAAAACTATAGCAAACATTAAATACAGCCTGCTCCTAAACAGATTACTATAAATTCTTTCACCCCAGGATTATTTATTTCATTTATTGTCTGATACAACATGGCTGGTCTTACACCAAAGATTTGAAGGCATGCCAAGATAAAATACAATTTAAGGAGAAAAAGCCTGCATCAGGCTAGATTTAGATGTGGCACAGATAATGAAATTATCAGAGAGGGAATTTTAAATAACTAGGTTTAAGATGTTAAAGGTTTTCATGGAAAAAATACACAACATCCAAGAAAGAATAAAGAATCAAAAGAGGAAGTTGGAAATTAAAAAATACTATATCTGAAAGAAAAAAATAGCTTCGATGGGCTTATTAGTAGACTGGACATGGGTGAGAAATGAATTATTGAAACTTAGTGAACTTGGAGACAGGTCACTGGAAATGTCCTAAACTTAAATATAAAAAGAAAAAGTATTTTTTTAAAAAAAAGACAGACTTCAAAAGGTGTGACATATGTGTCATCGGAATACAAAAATAGTGATAAAATTAAGCACAAGAACTTTTCAAATATTGATGACAGATACCAAAACAGAGATTTAAGAAGGTTGGATAACACCCAGATAAATGCTAAACATTGATGCCTGGATTTATCATATTCAGATTGCAGAAAATTGAAAACAAAGAGAAACTCTTATTAGACAACAAAGAGAACAAATGTTTTCAGTATACAGGAATAAGTATAATAATTATTAATATATTACACTTCTCTTCAGAAACCATATAACTAAAAAGAGAGTGGAGTGAAATGTTTTAAGTATTATAAAACAAATAACAACCCCCCAAACTAATATAACACCCCCCAAAACTATATTCAGTGAAATTATACTACAAAAGAGAAGTAAACATTTTCTCAGACAATTTTTTTAAAAAGGAAGGAATTCATTGCTAGAAGAACTTCCCTGCATGAAATTTTAAAAGTTCTTTGGGATAAAGGGAAATAACACAGGTCAGAAACTTAGAACTGTATAAAGAGGAAGAGTACCTGGGAAGGAATAAATGTAGGTGAAAATGAAGTTGTTTATTTTCTTTATTCTTAATTGATCTAAATGATAATGTGTGTCAAAAGTGAACATAGTAACAACGTATGGGGTGATTACAGCATGTGGATAAGTGAAATGAATGACAGCAATATCTCAAGAGGTAGGAGGTGAGAACTGGGAACACTCCTTACAAGGAGCCTGAACTGCATGTGAAGTGGTATAATGTCGTTTGAGGGTGGGCTTAGATTTGTTAAAAAAAAAAAATCTAAGAACAGCTATTAGTTGTTTTTTTTTTTTAAAGATACAATTGATAGGCTAAGAGAAAAGAAAATGGAATTATGAAATGCTCAAATAAACCAGGATAGCAGACAAAAACGGGGTAGGGAGGAGGAACAAATCACATAAGCAGAAAATAAAAAAGTTACAACCTTAGTAGGCAGTAACTCAATCATTTTCTTGAAGCCAAATTTTCACTACTGAAATTTAGTGATTCTAAAAGCACCAGTTAAAAGTCAGAGTTTGCCAGCATGGCTAACAAACAAGACCCACTGCATGTCATCTATCAGGAACTCAATTTAATATAAAGACACAGGTAAATTAAAAGTAAATGGGAGAGAGCGAGCTGGTACCATACTAACACTGATTGAGAACAAAAGCTGCATTGCTATAACAATTTAATAGAATGTGGATTTCAGGGTAAGAAAAATTATATAACGATAAAGGTATATTTTCTAAGAAAACAGAACAATTTTAAACATGCATGCACTTTGACAACAGAGTATCAAAATATGTAAAGCAAAAGCTGATAGAATTGGAAGGAGAAATAGTATCTACAGGAAGTATCCAAGTCCAGTATCTACGGGAAGAGTTGAACACTCCTCCTTCCGGTAATTGGTAGAACTAGTAGACAGAATATCAGTTAGTACAGAGAGTACCAAAAGATGTATGCACATTTGAAGAAAGGAAAAAAACTATATTAAAATTTTAACCCAAGTTACATTTGCCTTCTGCATTGACAAGAGATACATGATACAATATACAAGTTAACCAATGGTATATATCGAGTATGAAAATTTTAATGGCTTTATACCATTTTTAATGTGTGTATACATTTTTTGGCACCCTTTTTATAGTTTTAATGAACAGCAATATTAATTAACTTGATTTAATTGATGTTATAAAATACCCTATCCAACAATAGTAGAAAATTCTTCTGAAATACACCTGGAACGTTCACCGAGATAAATCACGTGATGCCTCTTAAAAAAATACACTTTTATTAACGTAAAAGAAGAGAAATCATGCAAAGCATATTCTCAGGCCACAGGAAAATTGAAATACATGTCAGTAGCAGAAAGAGTTTGAAACTTCCCAAACATTTGGTTATTAGAAAACACTCTTCTTAACCATAAGTTGTAATCGATGATAATACAACAAAGATTGTGGGATGCAGATAAACCCATTCTTACAGAAAAAATTTTATTGAAAAGCCTTATGAAAAGAAAAATCTCTAAAATGTAATAACCTATGCCTGTATCTTAAGACACCAGAAAAAAAAAAAAGACACCAGAAAAGATGAGCAATTTAAGTGTAAACAAGCAGACAAAAATAAATGATAAAAATTAGAGCAGAAAAAAATGGAGTGAAAAACAGAAATTCAGTAAAACCCAAAGGTGGTTCTTTTAAAAGATCAGCCAAATTGATAAAATTCTAGCCTGCCTAACCAAGAAATAGAGAACACGCTGGTTATCAATATCAGGAATAAAATAGAGGTCATTACCACTGGTTTGTAAACATAAAAAAGATAATAAGAGTGCTACGAACAACAAGTTTTGCCTATAAATTTGATAACTTAGACAAACGGACCATCCCTTGAAAGGCATAAACTCGCACAAGGAATAATGGATAATCTGAATAGATCTATATCTTAAAGAAATTGACCTATTATTGACCTTCCATAAAAGAAAGCACCAGTGCCGGGTATTTTCACTTGGTAACAATGTAGAGAAAAACAAAAATTAGGTTAAAGTACAGTTACGCTGAGCAGTGAGGAAATCCTTTGGTGCTCTTTTTTCTGAGTAGCTCCTTTCCCTTCTGACACTATTCCACATATTAACCTGATGTTTTTATTTGAAAAAAAATCCTCTAGTTTTGCCAGCTCCCCTTTCCTCTTAGCTCAAAACTTGATGATAGACCTATAGTCACTGTATATTCTAGAAAACACACCTTCCCAATGGTGTCCATAGGTTTATCTCTTGACAGGAACTGTTGGACAGTAAAGGAATTTAAAGTAGCTCATGCTTCCAGCTTATGTCAAAACTTGCAAGACTATATGTAAAGGGTTTAAACTAGAATTTTTGAGTAATTTTTAAGCAGAATAAAGGGGTATTTCTCTTGTACTGACAGCACAGTCAGAAAAGAAATTTAGGGCAGCAGGGGGCAACCAATTAAAAGTTGAAGGTAATGTATAATGAATCCACGAAAATATAGAATCTCTTTATGAATTAAGAAACTGTGCTCTGGATATTATAAATTATAATTTTATATTTCAGTCAAACAGCATAGAATCATGAAAAACACCTCAAGATCTGCCAAATATTATGCTGAACCTGCTTAGGAAAGTAACAATAATTGATAATACATTTTTCTATATATTATAATTCAGGAAAAAAAATTTAGAATATTTTAAGTTGAAACTAATTTTTAAGCATGACCAAGGTTTTGAAGTTATTTCTCTCTAGTTAATGATAATCTTCCGATCAGAACACAGCCATGTCCATTTCAGTTCTCAGGGAAGCATTTCATGTTTACCATATGGGAAGGAGTGCAAATTGGTTCACAATGGACAATAGAAATGCGTAAGCACAAAATACCTACTTGTATGGAGTTCGGAAAATATTTTGACTATTCAGAAATACATTTGGATTCTCTTTTTCATAAATCACTTCAGCTTGCACTTCACCTGGAAGGGCCGACAACTTAAATCACAGAGAAATGAAACTTGATAAAGACTTTTGAATGCCTAAAATTTGAGGTTGAAAATTCAAATGGAATTCAATTTTATCATTGCTTCTTTGAAATTATACTTGATCGTATATCTACTTTGAATGGGGGCATTTTCCCCCTCCACCATTGTATGCCTTTTCCTCGTCAGTTTGTTGATTCTGAGCTGTATTATGTGCATTTCCTGGGTTACGTGTCACTTGACCACTTTCATCTAAATGGAAAACACAAGAATTTAATTTTATTCTCTTCTATTTGAGTCCCTAAATTAATTTTTTAAATTTTTACTAAAGTGCTGTAAAATATAGTCATTATAATGAACAAAGTAAAATAATGCTCCAGCAGTACTCATGAAAAGGCCAATTCAATAATGTATTATTGAAAAGGACCTCTCAACCGGAAGGATCCATCCATCCTGAGTCCTCTCTAATATATAGGTGGGAACAGTAATGAGGTCTTGATTTAATAACTGCCACTCCACAGAGATGAAAATATATACAGCAAATACGGTACTTCAAAGGACAGCTCTGTGGAGGATTAACGAACATCAATACGTTATCACTGCAAAGATTTGAGTCAACTAATGACTCAATATATCAGAAATAAATAAGCTCATTTTCATGTAAGATTCTAAAGAAAGTAGACTATTTTAAGTATTCTATATCAAAGAATTTCCAAACATATCTTCTCACCATATATATCTCATGATTCATTGCCCGACTTGCTTTCAGAAGATTAACTCCTCACGGTAAAATTCTTAATCTATTGTCAGGTAAACAAAATTAATAACTTCTTTCAAAGTCACTTTTATGACTTTCCACAATAAAATAAACATTTAGATTTTCAAAATCATCTTTGTGAAATCTACTGAAATCAATTTCACTTGACCCCAGCGACCCTAGAACTTTCTTCACCAGATGCACACAGCTTTAGCTGATGAGATGTGCTTTACAAAGTGCACATCTAACAGAAAACAATGAAGTGGTTTTGTTGTTTCTTTTATATTCTCCATTGGATGGATACATCTTTTGGAAGAAATATCTTCTATATGGCTACATCTTTATAATACAGGTTAGGTATCTAGTTAAGCAACATTGGAGTGAGACATTTCAGCTCCTTGACCTACTTAAGGTTAACATTGCTTTAGTTTTGCCTTTAATTTTTCCCTGAGCAATATTATAAAAGGTTCTTTAACAACTTCATGAGATAAAGTAAAATGAATACTTAAACCAAATTCTCAAAGCTCTTCTATTTAGGGATTTGGTTCAAACCCAAGATATTTGGGTGAATTTTCTAGGATAATTTAGGAAATATCTCTATGACAGGGTATAAGCTTTTAAGATTTGTCCTACAAATGATTTTAAAGAGGTAAACCTTGTTGGCTTTTGTTCTACTAAATAATAGCTTTTTATTAAAGTTTTTACTTATCATTATTTTATGGAGAGCCCTAAATTCTTATATAACTTTAGATCTGTTTGTATATTGCAACAGAATTCACAATGCATTATGTCAGTCACCTTGAACGATTTTTTTCTCAAAAAGGCTTTGGATGAATGTATGTTGTAAATAGTACTTAGGCATTGGGGATTAGACCTTGCCTTTCCCAGAGTTTTTCATGCTGATCAGTTGAACACAAGTTCTGTAATTTCAGTCATCTCTTTTGTTTTCAAACACAAGTTCAAGAAACTTACCTATAATTAATTGGAATTTTCTTTTTAGAACATTAATGTCAACCATAATTTATTCATCTGACAACTCATTTTGTCTGTATGGTTAGCCTATAGACCACTTTATTGAAATACTGCATGATACACGATTTTTGCTTAGTTGATCACTCCCTGAGGACCCTTTGTGATCCTTCCATGTTGGAGACCAGTCTTCCCACACAACTATTCTCTCATGGTATTTTTATAATTGAGGACATTTAATAGGTCCCCATCAGGTTTATTCTTCATTAGATTAATAACAAACACCTAGCTTTTGATGAATGGCTTTACTTTTCTACTTAAGCATAATATAAAGATATTAGTAAGTAGGGAGACAAGATTCAATGCTTTGCTTTTATTATAATTTTAACACGTTTTTATCTTTTAAGTTTCTTTAAAACAAGTCTAAATTGTACATTCCATTTTGAGGTTTCTGACTACCAAGGATAAGAAAACCATTTTAAGTGCTAGAGGTTAGTAAAATTGTTATGAATTCTTAATGGCTTTTTTCATATTCTCTGAAAGATGTGATAGTATAAATATGCATGATGCACTCAGCTTCTAACTCTCCTTTGTTTTATTTTATAAGAGTTTCCTGCTGGCTCTGTCAATGTCGATGTCTACTGTGATGGAATCGTTCAGGCCACAACCAAGGTTAAATACTATCCAAGAGCAAAGGCAGTGGAATGCCAATTTAGAGCGGCAGATGCAGGAGAGAGTTTATGCCAGGTAAGCTGGTCTTTCTGTGAAGTTAATCATAATGAGCTAATGAAGGATAAGAGGATTCATGGTTTGTTATAAAATCTGGATGATGATTGAATAAAAATGAATTACCAATCAACAGGAAGGGAAGGAGCCAACTTCTGTGATGCAAAGATGTAGACACATTACTTGCTTAGGTCAAGTCATTGTAGATAATGACAATGGGAGACAGCTTATTCTTTACAACACAGCCATTGTGATGGGCTCATTTTAAAGCTGTTACAGAAGAAAAAGAGAGGATTCAGAGAGAACTTTTAAGAAATTAATTTCCTCCCTATACAGATATGGAAAACACAAAATAAAATGAAAGTCAGATATTCTTTCTGATGCTTTGACGTAAAGAAACAATCCAAAATGTCACCCAAAAAGGAACATGTCCAAATCTAGAAATTGTCATTTTCAAGTTCAGTGTGTGTTTTTCTTAGATTCATTTATTTCTGTTATCTGACTGGGAAAATTATTTTTTTCTGTTAGCGATGTTTATTATGAACACCAAAAAGGCTAGAATTTCCTAGAAAGTATGTGAAGAGGTATTCAAGCCCAAGGTTGTTTCTCTGTTGTGACAGAGTATTATTCAGCTAGGATGACTTGGTGAGGGATTTCTAGTCTTCTCAAAGGATCCTTGTTTGGAATTTTTTCCTTTGACTACCCAGCTATCCTATCGTGGATTTAGAATGTAATGATTACATTTTGATTAATCTGAAGCCATTAGTCTAATGTATTTTTTTTATTACCTGACTCACTTTCAATACAGAGAAAGATTACTTAATGTAGAATTTTTATTCTTTATGTGCTTATTCCATCAAGTTTTCAAATTGAAATAAATGTCGCTTCTTTTTATAGTTATTTGATAATTAGATGTATAACCTTGCCTAATTGCCTTACCTTGGGAGCGGGGGGCAGAGGGAGGGTCGAAGGGAGTAGAAATGGAGAAAGAGATTGTTGCATTGAACTGTGTGATCTTCAAGTTTACCATAAACTGCCTTATAAGGTTTGCAATGAAACTATCAATGATACTGTGTTTGACAAGTTGTCGTGAAGCCTTATATGTTTAAACTAGTTTGGAATTGGAGGCTTTGTTATTTATTTTGTGTGTCACATTTTTCTATTAGAGTTCTCTTTTATGAATGACATGTTTTAGAACAAAGGAAAAGGTAAAAATGTCTTGGAAAAGGACAGGGAGGAAAATACCATTTGTCAAACTGGGGAATCTGAGGACATTTGACAAAATGTCTATATTGCATTGTAAAGCAAGTACAAAAGTAATAGCTTTAAAAACACATTGTTTCATTTTCTGGTGACAAGTCTACCTTATCTTCTACCCAAAAATTCTATTCATAACAAAAAGATTCATAAAGGCAACATATTGTATAATCAATGTTCCACCAGTACTGAAGTAGAGTAGTCCCCAAATACATTTTTGAGTTGTGCAGACATGTATGTGGAGGGTTCTTCTTATATTTGAAAATTAAATATAATTTATGACTCCTGGACAATTTTTCACAATGCTATGAATGCAAGTCATGGTTTTCTCTACAGCTTCATGTGCATAAAAACTATTTTTGCATAGTTTTTAGATAACTAGAAAATTCTATTTCCTCTTTACCCACAATGTCTGAAATAAGAGACAAAAATGGTTTATGGCTACATATTAGGATTTCTCCCCTACCAACCTTTGGTAGGGCCTAGCAAAGAGAAAAATGTTGTGAAGTCACAGCTTGATTCAAATTTTACCATCAGAAAAGAACCTAAGGCATGAATATGGAATGGTAGAATTATTCTAACTTGGTAATAGTCATTTGGGGGGGGGGGCGGCAAGGAGAGATATTAACAGATGAAGCTTAATTCATAATTCATATAATTTAAGATAGGTCTGTCAGGGCCTGGGACTGGCCAAGACTCAGGCCTGGCTTAGGTGGGTTCCAGACACAGACCGCTAAGCTACTTGCTCAGGAACAGTTTCTCTTAGGTGCCTGAGGGCTATCTCCTTTAGCTGGAGAGAGAGAGAGAGAGAGTCTTAGAGAGAGTGAAGCAGTCTTCTTAGCATAGACAGATATTAGCCTTTAGCAGAGCTTGGTAATCTTCGGCAGAGAGACGCCGTGCTGGCATTCTGCAGGCAGGAGAGGAGACAGAGTCAGAGTAAGAGAGTCCGTGATAGAGAGTGCATGCTCCTGACTGCCTTCTCCTCCAGCCTAATAGCAGGCTGATCTCGTGCTTCCCAACACCAGGGGTATAGAGACTGCCAATTCACAACTGCTCTCATCTTGCAAGCTCTCATGCTTGTTAGGAGAGCTAAATCTCTCCCCATGCCCTTTCCACCAAGGTGTTCCATTATTGAGCTACAGGTATTTCTTATAACTCTCACTCCTCCTAGCCATAAGCTATACAGGCTGCTATATAGCTCTAGAGGTTTTGCTACTGTCATAGGAGAACTGGAAGTGTTTTGTAGGATTGTAACAAAAAAATGGTGAGACTGGGACCTCAGACCAGACTAAGCCACACTGTAACAGGGAGGACTGCAGTTAGTGGTTTTCCCTAGAATCGTAGACCAAGTATGACATGGAGTTCATCTAAACCTGCTAGCATCTGGACCACACAAAGAATCTATACATTCATAGAGGTGGTGAGAGGCAGACTCCATCCTCCATGAGGAAGCAGCCGCAGAAGCATTTCCCCGGCGTGTTTTAGTTTTGTTTGGCTAACAAACAAGGCGGCCACACTGTATTCTTGGAGGCTTTTGGCTTTTCCTTATGATATTTGGCTTTGCTCCCACATAGATTACATAGTTAAATAACTGTGTAAAAATCTGTGCCTTTCCTTTCCGATATAGAACATTACAGTCATTGTTTCTTTTGTGTGCACCTCTGTCACTTAATTAGAAAATCTAAATAGTTTGCCAGTGGTCCACTGAACATCTCCATTCAAAACACAGCGTACCCTGTAATTATATTCACCACAGTTACCATGTATTTGTAAGAACATATAACAGCAGAGTGGAATTTTTTTTATATTCCACCTACTTAGCTGAAATGGTATAGTGTGAGAACTATTTGCATTCTCCACTAAATTTTAATGGCAGATGTGATGTGATTTCAGTAATCCAAAAAATTAGAAATAAAATCCTCCTCCTAATCATTTAAGAGCTATTGCACATATTCTACACGAACACTGTGTGAATTTGAGGAAAAAATTAGTAATGAGAACTCTGTGGGTCTTATTTTTCAGTAATCCTTAAGTTTGTAATCAGAGACTTTCTACCATCATTTAAAAGATAATTGGGCACAAAGCAAAATGTGAATTTAAGAAAATAAGTGATAGCGAGAAATCTGGTTTTCTTATTTTACTTTTTAATTATTTCAATTAAGTTTTATAACACCTTACCTGAACCAGCTTAATTATCTAACTTCTTCCTAAATCATTTCATCTCTGGGGGATAAATACTAAATTCCAGTACATACCCTCAGAAAGGTGCAATTTGCAGAGCATTAGTTAAAAAGTGTCTATAAGAGATGAAAGAAATCCAAAATCTAATTTGGGATTATAATTAGAATTCAAGCAGTAGCATTAGAAATACTAGTATCTCCTACTTAGCTAAGATAATTAAAACCCTTGAGATTTTCATCTGATTTACAAAAGTAACTTGGGGCAACAAATTAAATTTGGATAGGAACAACTACATACCATATAGAAACAAAATTGCTAAAACAATATAGCAATTATCAAAATATTAGGATCCCACTCATATGGTAACAAATAATTCTTCCTAGTTACACTTATTAGTTAAAAAATTCTTCTGTGTACAAATAGTTATTATTTTGTGTATTTTACTTTATACATATTGAAGTATTATTTCATCTTCATGTTACATTACTTCATTTCTGTTTTTATTACTCTATTGTATACTTTATTTAATCTTTGGTTTGCTACCTGAAAATATTAATATTTAATATAATATGAAGCCAGATGGGGGCAGGGTGAAAGAAGGTCAGGACTTTGCAAACTCTCTTGGTGAGGAATTTCCCAGCATGCTTCTCTCTGTTAATATTTTCCTTAAAGGTAAACCTCACTGAGTTAAAGCGTAACTGTTAGCAGTTGTATCCGTTAAGAATTTTTCAGGAGGTTACTCCTACTGAGAGATACTGGGAACTCTCTGGGCTTTTAGAATTTTTTTAAGGTTCTGTCTCCCTCAAAAGGTTGATAGAAACCTTCCTTCCTCTTTTCATCAGCTCCTATTGATAAGAAATTCAAAGGCATATAGTCTCTAAGCTTCACATACAGCAGTGTTACTAAGACACTCCCTTGCTACATTTCCAGTAGCTCATTGGATATGAAGATTCAAATCCCACTGGATGCCATCCAGGCTGCAGGGTCCCAGATCTTTTGCAGAATCAGCCGCTACTATGTCATCCCTTCCAAGTCTTCTTAACTGTGTGATTCCTAGGTTCTGCCCTCTCTTTCCTTCACCCTCCTGGGCTCTGTAGGGCATGGGCCTTGTACTTCTCATCTTGGCATGCTCAGCACCTCTTAGATAGTTAGCTCGTGCTACATGGGATACAGCTTATAATTACTGCTTTCAAAAGTAGAGAAAGCTTAGGGGATAGGCCTTTTTCCTAGTGCTATTTGAATAAGTAAGCAAAAAACAGTAGGATAGAATTATAAAAAAAAGAAAATTGCCCTCTTAAAATACATTGTTACTTATTTTATGAAATTGAATAAATGAAGCCGATGCTTAAGAAATTGATGAATTCTTAGAAGTACAAGATACTAGAAAAATCAAAAATTTGTGCTGTTAACTTTTCATGTTCTACCTCAGTGTGGACTGTGTTAATAAACTTCATTACTGACTTTTAACAGCCATATGATTCCAGTTTTACCTTTATTTTGGTTATTAAGGGAAAATGTGCTATTCAAAAATGCCTGAGCTCTTGCCACTCTTTCAAAAGGCTGCATACTATCTTTCCTTTTCTTTCCTGGGAAGTGTCATCATGGCAGAGCAGAATTAGTTCTGGATGGTATAGGAGCAGAAGTGAGATTATTTTTCTAAATCAGCCACCATTTACTTCATGGAAGCTCATTTTCCTTAGTGATGAAGGAATTTCATCATGTACAAGGAAGAAGCTAGAAAATATCATCTCCAAGGTCCCTTACAACTCCAATATTCCATAATTCTATGCCAAGAAAATGTAATACAGTAGAACCTCTATAAGTTGATCACCCAAGGGACTGTAACAAACTAGTCAACATACACAAATGGTCAATGTAAGGAACTTACATTGGTGGTGTGTGTTGTGTATGAAAATTATCTTAGGAATTAAAATTACTCGTAATTTAAGAAGGCTGACTTGGAATTTTGTGAGTGCTCCATGTATGTTTTATTTCACTTTTATTGACACTTCTTCCTAGCTTTCCTTTCAACGAAAGAGGAAGTCATTTGTGTGTCATGAGTCTCCCATGAGCTTTCTTATTTGTTTCATATTTCTGATGAATGATTTGAGATGGAGTAGAGACAAATTAAATGCAGATTGATGATTTATTTCTGGATCCAATTATTCATGTAGTTTGTGCCCCTTATGAGAATGGATTGATAAGAATAAGCCGTATATAAATGACATACCTTTTATGCTATGTCTCTACTCGTGATAACAGTCAAGGAATAATGATGCCTGATTGGGGTAGTTCAGATTTAATGACTGTACTCACCTCAGTTACAAATCCCTGAATTAAATAGGAGTATTCCGCTTAATGCAGTCATCCAATAAAAACAAACAAAGGAAAAAACAAATAAATTGTTTAACAGTTGATATACTAGCTGTTTGGGGAAGATAATACTTATTTCTGAATACAGTTCTATAGCCATTAACAGAGCTATATTGTTGGTTCTCTACAATTTTTTATATTATAAACCATTTCAATTCATTTTCATAGTTTTTGGTCCCATGTGGCTTAACTTCTGTTTAACTAATGTTAAGAATATATTTTACTAATTATTTATAAATTTATAGATTTTTCTCACTCCATGTAAGTAAATATTCCCTTCAGTTTTATTTATCCCAAACTAAATCATCTTGTGGCCTTTTTTCATTTTCTGGGGTTAGCTTTGATCACCCTGGCAGGGGATAACAGTGTGGAGATTTGAATGCTGCCTGTAAACAAGTCCGTTCAAGTGGAGCCTCTGATTTTATTACCTGTTTCTTCAGAGGACTCAGGGGTATCCAACCTGTGGCCCATAGCAGCATGCTGATTTTCTGAAGACTTCTTATGCTTACCTGTGGTGTCAGATGTTATGAAAAGTATGCATGGACCTCTTCTTTCTTTCTTTCTTTCTTTCTTTCTTTCTTTCTTTCTTTCTTTCTTTCTTTCTTTCTTTCAGTTTATTCAAACTAATATGAAGGTACAATATTTAGGTTACATTGTTCTCACTTCCAGGGTAAAGTTCCATTTGTAGAAGAGCCCCTCACCCAGGAGGCATGTTACACACCCTCACAATGTGCACATTAGGTGAGATCCTGCCTCATGCCCTCCCTCCTTCTGCCATACGTCCTCCCTCAACCCCCTCCCTCTACCCCTGAAGTGGACTATAACTGTTTATTGTTCTTAGGAGCATGTAATTGTTTATATATTGATATCATAGTAGTATGGATACTTTGGATATTTATTATTATATTCTTGAGATAATTTACTAAGAAGAATGTATTTCAACTCAATACAGATAAATATAAAAGATGTAAAGTATCCATCTTTCTTAGTGGCTGAATAATATTCCATGGTATACATATACCACAGTTTGTTGAACCATTCATGAAGTGTTGGGCACTTAGGTTGCTCCCATGAGTTGGCAATTATGAATTGAGCTGCAATAAACACTCTAGTGCAAATGTCTTTGTGGTAAGATGTTTTTTGTTCTTCTGGGTAGATACCTAGTAATGAGATTGCAGGGTCAAATAGAAGATCTACTTTTAGATCTTTGAGGAGTCTCCATACTTCTCTCCAAAAAGGCTGTATTAGTTTGCAATCCCTTGAGCAGTGTAGAAGAGTTCCCATCTCTCCACATCCATGCCAGCATCTGGTGTTTTGGGACTTTGTGATGTTAGCTAATCTTGCTGGGGTTAGGTGATATCTTACAGTGGTTTTGATTTGCATTTCTCTGATGATTAAAATCAATGAGCATTTTTTCATGTATTTGTTGGCCATTCATCTGTCATCCTTGGAGAAGTTTCTGTTCAAATTTCTTGCCCTCTTGTAGAGAGGGTTGTTTGCACTTTTCTTATTATTTAATTTGAGTTCTCTGTAAATTCTAGTTATCAGGCATTTGTGAGATTTATAACATGCAAAATCCTTCTTGCATTCCAAGGGCTATCTGTTTGCTCTGTTTGTGGTACTCTGAGCTGTGCAAAGGTTTTTTAGCTTGATCAAGTCCCAGTTATTTATTTATTTATTTGGTGTTTGTTGCTGCAATTGCTAATGGTCTTCCTCATAAAGTTTTTTATCTTCAAGCATTTTCCCCATACTCTCTTATAGAATTTTTATTGATTCGTGTCTTAAATTTAAATCTTTTATCCAATGAGAATCAATTTTTGTCAAAGGTGAGAGGTGCGGGTCCAGTTTCAGTCTTCTGTGTGTGGATGACCAGTTCTCCCAGCACCATTTGTTAAATAAGGATTCTTTTCCCTGTGGCATGTTTTCCACCACTACTTTTCCTCTTGCCTCAGGCTTATCAAAGATTAAAGAACAACTTTCAGTAGCATTTGTGTATTTACTGTGTGACCCAAGACAACTCTTGTGCTTCAAAGGTGCAGCAGAAAAGAAAAAAGGTTTCACATCTCGAGTAGATTGTTGACTATAAAGATGATTTTAAAACAATCCAGAAAAACAAAGAACAAATCAAATAGTTAACAACATTTCTTCATGACTATTATTCATAAACAAGATAATTAAGGAAATTAGAGAATCTGCTTCTGATAGAAATAAACTTCAAATCATCAATAACCCTTTGGAAAGCAGAAGACTGAAAATTTTCTGTACCAAAAACATGTTTATTTTCATCTTCTAAAAGTCATCATGCAATCCTGTTAGCCTCAGTACCCAAAGCAGTTTTTGTACCACGTAAGTAATAAGATAAAAAATACAGTAGATAAATAATTTGAAAACTCTAAATTGTCTTTAGAATTCATGAGTTATGCTGTCACAGTAACCCAAATTAAGACATAGGAAATAAGCAAAAGAAATCACTGAAATGTTTTCCCCAGAGGTCAGCTGTGCAGTCCTGTAACATTAGAGCCTAAGGTAGCAAACCACAAAGATCCATCAACTACACTCACGTCTCTCCCAATGAATCTAGTGGATTTTTTTTTCACGTCACCTTTTCTAGTTTCCCTCTCACCTCCTTAGCCTTTTTTTCTTAATATCCTTTGCGATCTCTTCATTTGCATCTTTTCAAATCTAGAAAATAGTCTCAAATTTCTCAAGTTTTGGCTCTTCAGTTTTCATTTCTTGATAAATATCCCTGTATGAGTTATCTCATTAATTCTTAAGATATATTCCAAATGTGGTCTTCCTTTAAGCTCCAGGCTTTCAATGTTCTCTTACTCAGGAAATGCATCATCACTGGTCCAGTTTAAAAAGCACAAATATAGTCTCCCTAATACCTTCAATACCCTTACTCTAATTCGATTCATACTATGGCATATCAATTTTACTTACTCAGTAGTGTCCTAGCAGTGCCTCCATTCATTCCCTGCTTTGGCTCAGTGCCTGTAGCTCAAGCAGCTAAGGCACCAGCCACATACACCAGAGCTGGTAGGTTCGAATCCAGCCCAGGCCCGCCAAACAACAGTGACAACTACAACCAAAAAATAGCCAGGCGCTGTGGTGGGCACCTGTAGTCCCAGCTACTTGGGAGGCTGAGGCAAGAGAATTGCTTAAGCCCAGGAGTTGGAGGAGCCCAGCTCACAGCACTCTACCCAGGGTGACAGCTTGAGGCTCTGTCTCAAAAAAAAAAAAAAAAATATATATATATATATATGTATACATATATGTATACTGCTTTGGGTACTGAGGCTAACAGGATTGCATGCCTGTATACATATGTATATGTATACATATATATATATAGTGGTTACTTCTCTTCAGTTCTAGCACTTTAGTCCACCACTACTTTTTCTCTTGCCTAAACTACCATCATGAACTCCCAATTGGTCCCCCATCATGGGTTCTTGCACAACCTCTACTGTCTTAAATTCATAGAGTAAGAAGTTGCTTTCAAAAGAAAGATCTCAGTGTGTAATTCTTCTGCTCCCAAACTTCAGTGGATTCCATTTTTCATGGATTTTTAAAAAAATATTAACAGTGTGAGCCATAGAGCCCTGTGAGCTGACCCTTCACTTTCTCTCCAGTTCGACATCACTGCTTTCCGTCTTCTGCTGGATTCCAGGAACCTTAGTCTGCGTTAGTCCACCCAGGACACTTGTATATGCTCCCCTGTCCAACTGGAGCACCTTTTGAGTCCTTCTTTCATTCTCACCTTCTTCACCTCATTAATTCTAATTTCTCCTCCAAATTTTCATGGCAGCCTCACTTCCTCAATGAATCCTTGCCTGACCCTACACGTCTCCCCATATATCTCTTTGCAATACTGATCACTTCTAGTTGACATCTGTGTGTACAGTATTTCTCAAATTAATATCTGCTTTTCATTGGATTGAAGTTCAGTAAGGGCAAAGATACTATCAAATGCAATCAGTGTAACCTGGTTTCTTATACCCTCAATGAATCCCCAACAATAAAAAAAAAAGAATGGAAATATGTTCTGGGAAATGAGTTCTTAGGTGATTTGCTGTTGTGCAGACATCACTTAGTGCCTTACACAAACCTGGATGGTACAGCCTGCTACATGCTGAGGCTACATGGTATAGCCCATTGCTCCAAGGCTACACACCTGTACAGGGTGTTACTATACTGAATACTGGAGGCACCTGGAACACAATGCTAAGTATTTGTGTATTTAAACATAGAATAGGTACAGAAAAAAATATGGTAGGAAAGGTAAAAAGTGATATATCAGTTTAGGGTATCTCCATTATAATCCTGTGGGAGCACCAGCATGTATGTGGTCTGTCACTGACGAAAACATTAAGTGGAGTATGGCTGTATTTGTTCTTTATTTCATCTCCAGAACCAAGAAAACTGCCAGACAGATAGATGCTCAATTAATATTTTGTGGGATGAATGAATGAGAGAATGAAAGAATGTTATACATTAAGTTTCCCATCCAGTCTCAAATGACCCACCTATCAGAAACCATTGTTCAAACAGCCCCTGGTTCTGGAACTGCCACCCTCCCCCCACCCCTTTCTTTTTCTTTTTCTTTCTTTCTTTCTTTCTTTCTTTTTTTTTTTTTTAAAGAAGATATTGGATTACTGCCTGTTGAAGAAAGAGCAGAGGCAAAAAAAGAGAAAGGCCATAAAGGAAAGAAACAAATGACTATAAATAAGAAGACAGGGAAACTAAGTCCCAAGACAATCTGAAAAAATAATTCTAAAAGGCTTTTAGGAAATATAGCATCATTTCTAGGAGACTATTTTGAAATACGTTCCTTTGAATATGTTAGTGCTGTATCTTTCTTAATACTTTCTTATTACATATTTAACAATATATTGCTATGAAATAGTTACAAAAAAAGAGGTGAAGAAGAGAAAGGGCATGGTTCCTATGCTTTATTTAATGCCCACACACCATTAATGTCATTCAGTATCTCCGGTAATCAGTCTGTTCAAGTTTGGTGAGATCTCTTGACTTCAGGAATTAACAATAAAATAGAGAGGGTACAGGTGAAAAATCCAGCCCAGTAAAGCCTCAGTTAACATTGTAGAAGAGCATTTAAAAAAATGCTATCAGATTGTCTTTACCTAAATTATGATGGTTCACAATAGGTGGGGATGCAAAAACTATTAGTTGCCCCCCCTTTCCTTTCTCACATGGTAATGTAACTTTCCTCTGGGCACATGAGTACCTGGGTGAATGCTGTACTTTTTCCCCTGCAGTTAGGTGTAGCCATGTGACTAATAATGCCCCATGGCATGGTGTGTCAGTGAAAGAAGTTAGTGCAAATATACAGAGGTGTCCTTAATGACAGGTAGCTTCATCCTCTCCCCTCGCTGATTTTTTTCTTTTGACATACTGGAATTCTAACACAGAAGTGATATGTGAACCAGCTTGATTCATGAAGATGACGTGTAACAGTGAGACAAAATAGAAAGAGACTGGATTCCTAAATCCAGGAGGCCACCACATCAGCCTTGGACCACTTAATTCCAGGCTTTTATATTCATGAGAGGGAGGTTTCTATCTTGTTTAAACCACTGTCACTTGGAGTCTCTACAAAACCTACATTCCCCTTAATTCAAAAGCTGTGTGTTATTTAAGAATTTAGAAAAGAAAAACAGATTTTTGTTATCAGTGGAAAAGCCAGGTTGGGGAGTCAAGTCTCCCCTTGCTAGATTTGCATGCTTTCCCCAACACCGTGATGACAGTTCATGAGATTTTATATCTGAGAGTTCATATCATAGTATTTAGGGAAAGGGGAATTAATTTTTACTGGAAATGTTACATATTTATTCATTTAAGCTCCTAAATAATTCTGTCAGTTAAATATTATTAAGTTGCACAGCTGGTGAGTCCTGGAGCAGACATTTAAATGTGGGTTTCTTGACTATCATAATATATTTTTTAATGTTACAATATAATCTTCAAGTTACTTAGAGTCTGTAACTATGTGAATACTTAATAATGCATATAACATTACTGGCATTCAGTTTTATATTTATTTTTGTATTTGCATAGACATGTTGCAACTCTAAGACGTGATTCCTTCAAAACAGAAAAGTTAAGCTGATAAAGGAAAATATATCTTTTATGTTAAATTTATTCATATACATTATTCTTTCAAATTAACTGCTTGGAGCTGAGTGTTTGTAAAGCAAACAAGAAAAAGAGTCCTTGGATATCCCTGGAAGATGCCTGCTTTGTGCCTTTGCCCGTTATTTTCTTTACAAGCTGCCGTAGGACATTTTACTTAAGACATGTTATGTAAACTATTTATCACATTCTATTCTAAATGGCGATTTTGGCTGTCTTGCGGCAGACATGTGTGAACAGTGGAACAAATGAGGTGACTTCTTTCTTCTACTAGCAAAACTTAAACAAGCACAGCAATTAGTTGTAATAAAAGCCAGGCTGTTTTCAGCTCAATCATGTTTCTTTTTAGATACTTGAAGGTGAAGGGTAAAATGCTACAATTATAAAGTGAGTCTGTTCTCCTATTGCGAATATTTCACAGTCCTTCTGTGGGTATCTCACTCGAATTGTTCCTTTTGCTAATTAAGTCTCATTATTATTACTATCTCTATCGCGTTGTTTTCATTACCTTATAGATTTCTACGCTCAAAACCAGTGCTTGAAACTCCTTTTCCTCTCCCACGTTTACTACTGACCCTGGGAAAGCTGTCTTCCATCGTGTGTCACCATCCTGGCAGCCGGACATAGTCACATGAGAGCATTTTCAATAATGAAGCATGAGGGAATGTCTTTGGAGGTTTTGCTTTTCTGATTAAAAAAAAAAAAAAGAATAGATAAGCTTGGCAATAGCCCCCTTGTCCAGTTTCCCCGAAACTCCAAACCACTCCTCTAGCTCTTTCTGGCTAAACATGAATGTGAGGTTTGGAACTGTGGTGATGATGTTGAAACTATGGGACCATAAGTTATTCTCTACCTTATTCAAATACTGCTAATGTATCGGATATTACTCTTTTCTTCATGATTCGAATGTAGTATTGAATTTATTGAATTTAGAGAGTAAAGGCATATTAAAATCCTTATTCTACCAAGTATGAACTGCAGTTTTGGAGTGCTACTGGATTTTTTGTATCATGATTGTCAGATAGATGAAAGTAGACATTTTTAAGTATCTACTTTCAGGGTCTTATAGAACTAGAGGTAGGTTATAGAAAGCCTAGGCCTTGCACATTATTACTGCTCAGCGTGGTGGTTATCATTACTAGTTAAACTCTGTTCATGGCACAGACTGATCCTACACCTCTATCATATAGCCCTTTAAACCTGGAGTCTTTCAGACCAGATTTTATGATATTTCCATAACGTGCTTTTAAAGACAGTCTCTCAGCATCATTATTCACAATGTTCACACCCCTTATCCCGGGGAAGAGCAAATCCATCTTTGATAGGGTGCTTATATGTAAATCTGGTTAATGTCAAGGAATTCCGCTTTACGTAATGAATCTTTTTGTGGGGAGTTGCTTATACTTAATCAAACTTAATTTTTAGGTATGTGCAGACTCACATACAGGTGTATAATAAAATAGAGAGGAATTGTGTGTTATGATAGCTTGTGTTTTTCAAGGAATGAATCCGTTTCATCTCAGATGTCAAATTTATGTCTGTAGAGTTGTTCCTACTAACCCCCTTAGTCTCCTTTTGATATTTGCAGCGCCGCTCGCGATATCCTTTCTTTCATTTGTAATATGTGTAATTTGTCAGTTTTCCTTTTTTTTCTTTGTCGGTCTTGCTGGAGGATTGTCAGATTTATTGTCCTTTTATAAATTACTTCTTTGTTAAGTTTTCTCTATTGATTTTATACTTTCAGTTTCATTGAGTTCAGGTGTTACATTTGTTATCTCAAACTTTCTGCTTACTTTGGGTTTATTATGATGTTTCCTACATTCTTGAAGTAAGAGCCTAGATGACTAATTTGAGATCCGTTCTTTCTCCTAATGTGTTTGTTATGAGATTCCTCTCAGCGCTACTTTATCAATGTCCCATAAATTTTGATAGACTGTACTTTGCTTTAACTCAATTTATTTTTTATTTCCCTTCAGACTTCCTTCTTGATCATGGATTACTTAACGTGTTGTTTGGTTTCCAAATGCGTGCAGACATTCCTATTATCATTCTATTAAGGATTTCTAATTTGATTCCATGTCGTTAGAAAACACATTCTGTGTGATTTAACTTGTTTTAAATTTGTTGATCCTCATTTTATGTCCTGTGATATCTTTGTATAGAATCCACAGGCTCTTGGAAAGAATCTCTATTCCACTGTTTGTTTGTTTGTTTTTGCAGTTTTTGGCCAGGGCTGGGTTTGAACCCACCACCTCTGGCTTATGGGGCCGGTGCCTACCCCTTTAAGCCACAGGCGCCACCCTTTTCCACTGTTTTTGGATGGAGTGGTCTGTGTGTATTGATTAGATGCCGGTTGGTTAGAGCATCAGATGATGGTGCGTTTGAGTTTTTCTATGTCCTTTTTTTGGTCACTTGTTGAAAGAGGGGTATTCAAGCCTCCACCATTACTGTGGACTTGTCTATTTCTCCTTTCAGTTCTGTCCGTTTCTGCTTCACATATTTTGCAGCTTTGTTTCTTGGTAAGTACATATTAAGTACTAATATTTCTTCTTCCTGGGTTGACTCGTATCATTTTATAATGTCCTTTTCGGGCTCCTATAATTTTCTTTGCTCTGATGTTTACTGTATTTGATATTAATATAGCCACTCTTGATTTGCTGTGTAATGTTTGCATGATATATATATTTTTATCCTTTCACTTTTGACTTGCTTATCTCATTTGAAGTTTCTTAAAGAGACCATATAGTTAGGTTATGTTTTTTGATCCACTCCACCAATCTCTAACTTCCGTATTTAGACAATTTACATTTAATGTGATCATCGACATGACAGGCTTTAGTTTGCGATTTTGTCTTTTGTTTTTATTCTTCTCTATGCTTTTAATTCCCTGTTTCTTTCTCTTGTCTTTCCATATACTTAACGTTTTTCCCCCCAGAATTCCATTTTATTTATCTTTGGTATTTTAACTGCATCTGTTTGCACAACATTACCAGTGGTTGCTATGGGTAATATATTATCTATATATAATCTGTCATAGCCTACTGGTGTCTTCAATTTACCAGTGTGAGTGAAGTATAGAAATCTCACCTCCTTTTACTTCCCTTCACCTAATCCCCATTTCTAATGTAAATGCCTTACATATTTCCTGCAAATACATTTAGAAGACATCAGACAGCATCACAACTTTTGCTTTAAATGTCACACATATTGTATAAACCTCAGGAGAAGAAGGAAAGCCTGTTTACCTGCAGTTTTACTTGCTGTGTTCTTTTCTAATGTTCAAATGTTCTTTCATCATAGTCTTATAACTGTATCATAGAACACTTATTTTTCCCTTATTTTAAGGCATATTTGCTGATAACAAACTCCCCTAATTTTCCTCATCCAAGGATGTTTGGATTTCCCCTTGATTTGTGAAGGATGTTTTTTTGCTGGATATAAAGTTCTGGTTGACAGTTTCTTTTCTTTTAACACCTGAAACATTTTGCCACTTCTTTGTGGCCTCCGTGGTTAGTACCGGATTCCTAACTCATTTTGAATATATGGGTAAACAGGATTCTTTGGGTTTATCCTGTTTGGGACTTGCGCTGTTCGTTGTTGTCATTTTGTTGTTGTTTTGTTTTGTTTGTTTTTCTAAAATATGTAAGTGTGTTTCTCTTGCCAAATTCAGGAAGGTTCCAGCAGTCATTTCTTCATATGCTTTTTCATCCTCACCTCCCTTTTCAGTTCTTCCTGGGACTCTGATCTCATGAATGTTCAATCTTCTGTTATAAGCTCACAGGTCCCTGTTTCTTTCAGTATATATATATTTTTTATTATGTCATATACACATAGACCCTGAATACATTTACTCAATATGTGCGGTACAATGTGTGTTTTTTTTTTATACAATTTGACTTGCTTACATCAAATTAATTAATATAGCTTTTGCCTCATTTACTTGATTATTTTGTTAAGACATTTATGTTCTACACCTGACAGATTTGACTTGTACCCTTGCAATATGCTCCATAGGTGTGGTCCTGCCGTTTACCCTCCCTCTATCAAACCTTCCCCCTCCCCTCCCTTCCCACTCCATTTCTCTCCTTCGTCCTGGCTATAGTTGTGATCTATCTTTCATAATAAAATGTGGGTAAATATAAGTTGGTTTCATAGAAGTACTGAGTACATTGGATACTTTTTCCTCCATTCTTGAGATACTTTACTCAGAAGAATATGTTCCAGATCCCTCCATGTAAACATAAAAGAGGTAAAGTCTCCATATTTTTTAAGGCTGCATAGTATTCCATGGTGTACATATACCACAGTTTATTAATTCATTCATGAGTCGATGGGCACTTGGGCTTCTTCTGTGACTTGGCTATTACAAATTGAGCTGCAGTGAATAATCTGGTGCAGTTATGTTTTTTGCAAAGTGATTTTTGGTCTTTTGGACATCAGAGAAATCAGTGTATTTTTTTCTCTGTTTTTCAGATGGAGTAATTTTTATTGTTCTGTCTTTAAGTTTATTGATTCACACCTCTGTTTTTTCCACTCTGCTGTTGAGCCTATCCATCAAGGCCTTACTTTAATTATTGCATCTTCAGTTGTAAAATTTCCATTTAGTTCCTTTCTACATTTTCTTGCTGAGGCTTTCTATTTCTTGTTTGTTTTAAGCAAGACTGTAATTGCTTGAGGAGCTGTTTTTACCATGACTATTCTAAAATCTTTCACAGCTAATCCTGACATCATTGTGTTGGCATTTATCTATTGTTTCTTTATATTCAATTTGAGACATTCATGGATTTTGGTATGAAGTGTAATTTACTATGAAAAGTTGGACATTATATTTATATTTAGGTAGATGAAAATGTAAAATTATGAGTGTGTCATTTTCCCAGAAGTGGAATTCCATAATTATGATATTTTTTTAAAACATGTATATGTTTCCCTTTATGAAGACATATGTAATCAAATTATTTATCAGAAATTAGTATAAATATATATGTAATACTTTCAGATATATAGAACATTTTCAAAAGATAGATGTACATATGTACATCTTCACCCATGTATGTATGTATATATTGTAGGTATATATTTAACTTTTAAAAAACCATACAATAGTACTGATTTTAGATTTTTAAAAATGATTTTATCATTTTTTCTATCCTTAATCTCACATAAAATTGCTCATTAACCAAAATGTTAGGAGAGTTGGCAATATAACTGAATTTTATAATATTTCATTTTAATCTTTTTAAATAAACAATTGTATCAATTTCACCAAGTATTCTTTGAGACATACAATTTATTTTAAGAAAAGAAAAATTCTAATTTATGGCATTTTCAAGCTTCAGTGCCATTGTTTAGAAACAATTGATTATTATGTCTTTAATTGATTATTGTGTCTTTAAAACATAACTAAGCATAACTACTCAAATCAGATTCTTTTTAGTTAAGCTATCTTCTAGGGAGAAATCTTTGGGGGATTATTTTTAATAGCCATTTCTATGTTTTTCGCATCTTTGTGTTCTATACCACTTATTTATATGAAAACATAATACTGGAAATATAATTATTAAATTGAAAATAGAAGTGATGTGATTTCCTAATTGTAGTAGACTAGAGTATTAAAAGATATCCAGGCCAGGCATGGTGGCTCACTCCTGTAATCCTAGTACTCTGGGAGGCCAAGATGGAGGAGGTCAAGACCAGACTTAACAAGAACGAGATCCTATCTCTACTAAAAATAGAAAAACTAGCCAGGTGTTGTGGCAGGGACCTGTACTCCCAGCTACTCTGGGAGCTGAGGCAAGAAAGACTGTTCAAGCCCAAGAAGTGAGGTTGCTGTAAGCTATGACACCATGGCACTCTCCCCAGGGTGACAAAGTGAGACTGTCTCAACAACAACAAAAATCTGTACTTTTTCTACATGATAAGCTTTTCTTTTCTGATTCTAAAACACTGCTACTTTATTTAAAAAATTCAACAGTATTATCTGTAGCGTTTCCCACATTAAAGTCTTGTGATGCTCCTGCCTGACAAATGATACTTTTCACATTCCTAGTGAAGGGCCAGTCTTTCACATTCTCATCTGCCTTAGGATTCTGGTTCTGAAAAGAATCTCAGGCGTTATCTTATATAACTTACACATGAGTGCAATAACTCTATGCCATACCAATCTCCACCCAGTAAACTTTGTATACTTTTGAAAAAAAATAGTAATTTATCTCCTCTTGTAAAAGTACCAATGACTAGGTAATAGGCTATGCATAATTGTCATGGCCATTGACACAAATATTTTTTTCATTGACACAAAATTTTAAGAAAATGTACAAACTAATATTATGATTTCATGTTTTCTTAATTCCTCTTATCAGTTTGTATAGTTAAAACATATTTTCTGCTGTTGCGGTGGCTCACACCTGTAATTCCAGCACTTTGGGAGGCTGATGTGGGTGGATGCCCTGAGCTCATGACTTCAAGACCAGCCTGAGCAAAAGCAAGACCACATCTCTAAAAAAAAAATAGCCAGGCATTTTGGCAGGCACCTGTAGTCCCTGCCAGCTACTCTAGGGGCTGAGGCAAGAGAATCACTTGAGCCTAAGAGTTAGAAGTTGCAGGGCAACACCTGTTGCTCAGTGAGTAGGGCGCCGGCCCATATACCAAGGGTGGTGGGTTCAAACTCACCCCAGCTGAACTGCAACAAAAAATAGCCAGGCATTATAGCGGGCTGAGGCAAGAGAATTGCCTAAACCCAGGAATTGGATGTTGCTGTGAGTTTTGTGTGATACCACGGCACTCTACTGAGGGAGATAAAGGGAGAAAGAGTTAGAGGTTGCAGTGAGCTATGACTGCAAGGCACTCTACCAGGTATGACAAAGTGAAATTCTGTCTCAAAAAAAAACAACACATGATTTCCTTTACTGATCTCATCAATGGCTTCATGAAAGGGGTAAAGAGTAATGATAGCTGATTTTAAATTATCACATCTTTATTTATAGAATAATGTCCACTCAGTATCAGTACTCAGCCACATAAGAAATCATAACCACACTGAAACTTACATAATTTAATTCACATAATAAATGTTTCCCTATTAAGCATTGTAGGCCTACTCATTGCTCTCGGGATGAATTGCAAACTTCTTACCAGCCTTCTAAGACACTTTTAGAGACCTTCACTTCCTTCTTATCTTTCATTCTAACCAGGCCATGCTCATGACACTTCCATGCCCACATGCAATTTGTTTCTTTAGTCTAGAATGTTTCCTGTATCATGGCAACCTCAACTCAGGCCATCACCTCCATATTGCCTTTCCTGGCCAGTTCTTCCTTGGTGGGATGGAGGCAGTTCCCTATTTCTACACTGCACCTAACCTATAGTGACTTCCTATCTTAATGCCAAGGACTCTACATTGCCACTATATAATTACACGACTAAATTTTTTGAAGGCAGAACTTGTTGTCACATTTACTCCACCCCTTCCTACCTTTTTTTTTTTTTTTTTTTTTTTTTAGTGTTGCAGAGCTAGGGGCCTCACAAAGTCTTCAGTGTTCAGCAGCTGCTGATGCATCTCAGGTTGTGTTCTGATTATGGAGCTTTAGGTTGGGAAAAGGATTTTTTAGCCCCTCTCTACACTTCTCAACAGGATTTTCAGTAAATCCAGGAGGCCTCAACCACTTTATTACTTGCTCTAGAATTCTAAAAAAATAAAGTAACAAGAATACCTTTTAATTAAATCTAGTTATTTAGTTTGTTAGTATACATTGACAATATACCTAATTGCATTTGAAAGTGATTTCAAAAGTCATAGTTAGGAGTTTTGTTCCACAATGCCTTCCTCATCCCATAGTTTTCTTGATTGACCCACCTCCTTAGCTGTAATCATCTGTGCCTTGAATGATCTGGTCCCAGTCATAGCATGACATAACACAATTATGAAAGAACGCTGGCCTTTGTAACAGGTATGTCATTGAAAGCAGACACTTGAATACTGCATGTCTCCCAAAGTGCTTAGATAAGAGAAGTAGTATAGCTATATAGTTACTCTATATCTGCAAAGGTGAAAAGGCCACAACAAATATTCTCCCTCACTTACATAAAGAAATAGTATACTTAAGACTAGCCTACTTCTACCCTTAAGTTGAAGAATAAGACACATCATTTTGTTATTTTATTTGTTAAAATACTACATATGTTTATTCAAAATCCAATATGGAAACATCTCAATGTCATCATTACTTGTTATGATGCTCTTTTAAAGTCAATATTTAAGTAAAGTTATAGTTACTCATGCAAAAGCAAAGCCTTTTATTTCTTCATCCATTCTTCTTTTACCATAATGAATGAATGGCGTTAAGGCAGGTCCCTTAACCATTTTACATTATTCTTTCAAAAAAGTTCTTAGTATTACTAAAGATTACCCACTTTTTATTGCAGCTCATATACATTGTTATATTACAGTAAGATTAATATCTACTTAAATAAGTGACCTAGTGAAAAATTTCCTTTTCACTTGAAACAGAAGGACATGGAAGAACTCGATGGTGTGCTTACAGCCATATTCAAACAGGAGATACCATATTACAAGTTCCAATCTCTTCAAACTGAAATCTGCTCTCAAAAAGAATGTAAGTGCTTTACGACTGCATAAATTATTCTTTATGCCTGTATCATATCCCATTGTATATGACTCTTAAATAAGTATAATATCCAAGAATATAGCTAGCTACAGTACTGATTAAATTATTTGGACACTTGAAAGGGTACAGTAGTACAAACTTCTGCAGGTCTATTTGGTAATTTATTCTTTATAATAGGTTATAAAAATGTGCAAAACTGCAATTAGCAAACCTACTTCCTGATTTATATTGTAAGGAAATGTTTGGGCAGGCACATTTATAACGGAGATTATTTATGATATCATTTATAATTACTAAAAAATAGAAGTAACTTAATCTTCCAAAGATTAGTAATTGTTTTTATAAATTTTGATACTTTTTAAAATGCACCACCAGAAATTAATATTATAAAAAATTTATTTGCTGGTATATATGTGTGTATATATATAATGCATATGATATATATCATATTTTGATATATACTTAATTCAACAAAAAGCAGGCTATGTAGCAGATGAATATTATTCAAGATAACTTTTTAATGAATGTTATTCAAAGGTAACTTTCCGTTTTTATTTTATTTAATCTGTATTTTCTACAATGACTATTTTTTGCATAGTAAAACGTATACAAATATCAATTAAAGAATATACAGTGTGGTCATATGTTTATGTACAATTTTAAGTTGCACATTATCTTAGATTGTACATGAACTTTATAGCCACCCTGTATAGATGCTAAGAATGAAAGATTATATTTCCAAGTATAATCACGGGTTCAGCAGTGTACTTGAGAAATTTTCTGTTCCTGCATAGTTTGTTGAAATACTGTTTAGAATTCATTTATATGCCCAGGATGTGCGAAACACCAGGGTAGAGAGGTAATGCTTAGTAAGACAGGAATGGAGCAAAGAATATGAGAAGTCTGGTGTTGACGTATTAAGGACTAACAAGCAGGGTTTTTTTCTTTTTTTAATGTAGAGTTTATGTGCTATTTAAAGCTGTTTATCATCAGCCTGGCAGGCTTCAAGGCAACAGTAAAAAAAGAATAAGAGTGTTAAGGCACAGTGATTGTGACCCCTAGGTATGTGAGATGCTGAGTAATGGTAAGCTTCCAGTACTGGGAAAACCCAACCACATGCTAGTTTTGAGTAGTGATCTTGTGAGATTAGTGAAAATGTATTGTTATTATTATATATCTTTTAACAATATGTAACTTGCTAAATTAGGTATTAGCTTAGGATAGAAAAGGAATGTGACATGAGTCCTCAAGAAAGATGCTTACAATTTGGGGAAACGAGATAATATACATGTAATAATAGAAAGAAACAATGTGAAGTGGCCATATTGCCATAAGAATTTTAGATAGAAGATACATTGTTTTTCAGGAGATGCTTCATAAAGGAGGTGAGATATTACCTAGGTCTTAAATGATGGGTACCAATGAGGATGAAGAAAAGAAAAAGGAATTATAGGCAAGAGAAAGTGCATGCAGGCTCGGCGCCTATAGCTCAACCGGCTAAGGCGCCAACCACGTACACCTAAGGTGGCGGGTTTAAATCCCCAGCCCGGACCCGCCAAACAACAATGACGGCTGCAACCAAAAAATAGCCGGGCGTTGTGTGGCGGGCGCCTGTGGTCCCAGCTACTTGGGAGGC
>NW_003852498.1:1474031-1476652 GCF_000181295.1 Otolemur garnettii
CCTTTGAGCCACAGGCACCGCCCTCCAAGAGTCTTATTTTGTCACCCTCAGTAGAGTGCCCTGGCATCATAGGTCACAGCAACCTCAAATTCGTGGGCTCAAGCAACTCTCTTGCCTTATCCTCCTATGTAGCTGAGACTACAGGCACCCACCACACATCTGGCTAGTTTTAGAGACAGGTCTTGCTCTGGCTCAGGCTGGTCTTGAACCTGTGAGCTCAGGCAATCCACCCACCTAGGCCTCCCAGAGTGCTAGGGTTACAGGCATGAGCCACAGCATCTCTCCTTTTTACACAGTTTCTAAAGTTAGTAGTATATGAAAATTTTGAACCATTTCTAGAATATGATAATTTCATGTTTGACAAAATATTTTACAAAATGTGTTACATTTTATTTTTTAAAAAAGCAAAAATGGAGAGTTTAATATACCCCAAGAAAACTCATTTAGAAGCCTTTTTTTTTTTTTGCTGTGTATTGTTGCATAACAGATGCTATTAAACCCATAAAAGAACCAAATAATCTTTGTAACATTATGCTCTGATTTTTGGTTAAAATACAAAATCGGAAAAGAAAATCTATGTGATACAGACACGCAGGGTAAACATGACTGAGCTAATGTTTTGCTTCCTTGACCCTGTAGTCTTGGATCAATGTAAGCTTCAGAGTATCTGATCATTAAGAGCTTACACCTGAGCTTCATAATATTCAAGTTCATTGCTGATAAAGTTTGAGTTGCTTTTATACATAAATTAATTGAGAGAATATGGAAAATAAATGGCAGGTTATTAAAGAGCCCACGAGAAGTAGTCAGAGAGATGAGTTCAGAAAACAATAAATCAAGCACAACCTCAAGTGTCCGTCCCTAAGGACAGGTCACTAATTATTTGTGAAATATTTTATTTATTAAACTTTTATTATTTATTCACTGTGTTTTAGCCGAATTAAATTGGAAGTTAAGACCTTGTGAAGGGAATGTAGTGATAAGTAAGGAATTGACAAGGTATACTTTGATTTTTTCGTTTTTTTCTCAGACAGAGTCTCACTCTGTTTCTCCAGGCTTGAATGCCAGGGCGTCAGCCTAATTCACAGACTCCAGGGTTTAAATAATGCTGCTGTATCAGCATCCTAAGTGGCTGGGACTACAGGTGTCCACCACAACACCTTGCTAATGTTTCTATTTTTTTAATAGAAATGAGGTCTCACTCTTGCTTGGGCTGGGCTCGAACTCCTGAACTCAAGGAATCCTCCTGCCTCTGTCTCCCAGAGTGCTAGGAGGACAGGAGTGGGCCACTGTACCTAGCTGCCTGAGAAAGTTTACCTTGATTCTTGATCTACTGTCGGATGTGTCCTGGAATTACCCCCCTATACTTGTAGCTCTTGAATAGAGCTAAATGCTGTATCAGTCAAAACTTATTATTGCCCATCCGCTCTTTTTGTCAAAGTTGTTTTGGTAAATTCTGGGTTTAGTTCCCTGCCACTTCGTTCTTAAAAAGTAAAATACCAATCCATGCCATTATCATTTGGTCATTTTTACTCCAGTGTAAACAATACATTTTCCGATTTGACATATGTTCCTCCCAACACCAGGCAGAAAAGTTTGGGGTGGGTAGAGGTAAGATAGAAAGTATATAAGAAATAAAAATATGCTTTTGTCTGTTATTAAGTTAAAAATAATTCCTATTAATAAGAATTGTCTATACAAAAAAGTTCTCCCTGGGATCAGGTTTCTAAATGAACTTGATATATTAATGTAATGGGACTTCTGAACATAAAGACATAATAATAATTCATGAAGAATGTTTTAGGGTGATTCATCAGGGGCTGTGAAATCAATGCAAGGGACTGTGATAGACAACTTGTACTGATGTATGAGACATTAGAAGAGAAACGGGCAGCATGCATCACGAAGGAAGAGAATCATTTTAAATAACTCCTGTTTTGGTTGTAGCTGTCTATAAACACACATGATACAGGTCACCATCAGCCGACGTGGTGTGGTGGTGTGGTGGCGAGGCAGAACAGCACACTCAGTTAAACACAATTGCTTCAGCCTCTCTGTAGTTGTTACCTAGCCTGAATCTCAGCCTTCTCCAGCAAGTCTCATAAATGTCACTGCAGCAGGCCCATGAATTTTTCTAACTTCTCTTCAAAGCCCTTCCAAAGCCTAGATAATACAGAGAATCTCCTGTTATGGATAGGAAAAATTAAATAGTTTATCTTGTTTTTAAAGAGGCTATAGTTGCTTGTTCAACCACCTTGAGTGGACAGTTCAGGAAAAGAAAACTAGAGACCAGATGCAGTGGCTCATGCCTGTAATCCTGAGATCACAGGTTGGAAACCAGCCTGAGCAAAAGCAAGACCCCCATGTCTACTAAAATAGAAAAACTGAGGCAAGAAGATTGCTTGAGCCCAAGAGTTTGAGGTTGCTGTGAGCTGTGACGCCACAGCACTCTACCCAGGACAACAGCTTGAGACTCTGTTTTAAAACGAATGAATGAGAGAAAGAAAGAAAAGAAAGGAAAGGAGAAAGGAGAGGAGAGGAGAGGAGAGGAAAGGAAAGGAGGAAGGAAAGGAAGAAAGAAAAGAAAGAAAGAAAAGAAAGAAAGAAAGAAAGAAAGAAAG
>NW_003852498.1:1476799-1495017 GCF_000181295.1 Otolemur garnettii
AGAAAGAAAAGAAACTAGCTTATCTGGCCCAGATTATCTACCTTCACCCAGAAAGAACTGACCTAGTAAGGCCATTGCCATTTTCTAGAAAAGCATGTCAAACCTATATTCATTTGCCATGAGTAATAATATTTTAATCTGATATATGAAAGTATTAGCTCAGAATATTATTTCCTAATATGTCTATAAAATGTGGCACATGTAACTGGATAGTCAATACATATGCAGTAGTTACTGTAGCTCTCATATTAATCTTGAACTTGTATTATCTTTAGGTTCACAGAAAATAGATCACTTGCTGAGTGGAGGAGAAAATGTCCATTGGGTGGTCATTTTTATATCATCAAATAATTTAAACATGCAAAAATATAGAGAATAATATTTAAAAAAACACCTGTACCCACCACTTAGGTGTGTCAAAAGTTAACATTTTGCCACATTGGCTTCAGATTTTTTTTTTAAAGAAATAGAACATTACAGTCTAATTGAATCTCTCTGCTTCCCTATGTGATTTCACACACTTAGACAGTAACCGTTAGTTGAATTAAATTTTTTTGACAAGCATTCCCATCTAGTTCTTAATCTTTTTACTACATGTTTGTTTCCATAATTCATACATACTATTGCACAATTTTATAAGTTTTATGTAAAGGTATTATATATTTTCTTTCACATTATTTTTTCCTGATATTAATTTTTTTATTTATGTGTGTTTATTTGTAGATCTAGGTTATTCATTTTAAATAGTCTATAGAATTATTTGGTTTGATAGCACTACAACAGTGGTTCTCAACCTTCCTAAAGCTGTGACCCTTTAATACAGTTCCTCCTGTTGTGGTGACTCCCAACCATAAAATTATCGTTGCTACTTCATAACTGTAATTTTGTAACTGTTATAAATCGTAATGTAAATATCTGATATGCAGGATGTATTTTCATTGTTACAAATTGAACATAAAGCATACTGATTAATCACAAAAACAATATGTAATTATATATTGTGAAATATGTATTTCTAATTACAAATAAATGACATTTTGTCTTGAAGCATGGTGTAGCATGGGTAACAGTCTTAATAGAACAACAGTAAACTACATTGCAACATTTTGCGACAGTATGAGTAAAAAGCCAACATCAGTGAGAAGGTTGAGATTGCTTCTTTCTCACCAGATCATAAATTCTGGGGGCTGTCTTTGCAAGAGCACAACAAAGATCATCTTCCACAACAAGTCTGTTTCTATATTTAGATGATAACCGACAAGCTGGAAAACCCTGTTTCACAAAGATATGTTGTTGGAAATGGAAGAAGACGACGCAACAGTCTCAGACAGGACAGGATATGACTGCAAACACTTGACCCAGAATTTTGTAACTGGCATTGTAGAGAAATCAGTTCTGGCTGCATCGCTGTTAATAAGTTCAATGAACTCCTCTTGAGCTGTCTCAGGAACATCTTCAACTTTGACTGTGAATGGGCCTCTGGCAAGTGTAAATGGGGTGTCAGGTAGATTTGGAAAGTACAATGAAATTTCATCTGCAAGCATGAGCAAGTATTCTTTCACAGAAATTATCCTTTTGTCTGGTTCAACATCATGTTCCTCAAAGAAAGCAGATAAGGCAGGCAATATGTAAATTTTATTTTCATCCACCTTTTTTTTTTTTTGCCAAAACTGAAGTTTCATTTGGAATGATCAAATCTTTTCAGACGAATAGAAGCATGTGGCATTTGGTCCTTGCAGTGATAAATTTAACTCATTCAAGATGGCAACGATGTCAACCAAGTAAGCTATTTTCTGCAGTTCACTTTTATCACTGAAAAGTCCTATGAACTACAGTCTTACCTTGTGATTAAAAAACGTTTTGAGTTCATCACAAAGCTCTAAAACACGTTTTCCTCTTGACAACCATCTCACTTCAGTGTGAAATAGCAGAGCATTGTTTGGTGCATCCAACTCATTGCCCCGTTGCAAAAACAGTCAACTATTGAAAGCGCTCGCCTTTACAAAATTGACATAGGACACTTTTCATTAATTCTTGTAACGTTTGTGGCAGCATCTTTATTGCTAATATTTGCCAATGAATCATACAGTGAGCTCTGATGACTTGGTGACTCATTCAGTACCAAAGGTTGAAATCCAGATCAACATCCTAGCATAGCTGGAGCACATCTGTGCAAACACCACAAACCTTTTCCCAAGAGATCTTATGCTCTTTCAGAAATGAACCAACTGTGTCAAATACATCAGGTGCAGTAGTTGTCATTTCAAGAGGCTTGCACAAAAGGAACTCATCTTTAAAGTCGCCATCATTAATACACCTTACGTAAACCAGTAACTGTGAGCAGTTTGCGGCATCTGTAGCTTCATCAAGCTGGATACTAAATATTGGAAGTTGAGCAGATTTAATTTCCTGGATTACCTGATCAACAATATCAGCAGACATGTCATCTGTTCTTCTGCAGACAGTGTCATTAGATAAGGAAATTTCATTCAATTTTGCAACAAATTCGTCTCCGATCATAACTCAAACAATGTCTTTGACCACTGGCAACAGTAAATCCTCAGCAATGATGTGAGGTTTCATAGCTCTGCCTATTCTCTGTGCCACCAAATATGAAGCTTCAACAGCTGCTACATTTTATTTGTAGTATGTGCCACCAGTACTCAGATTCTTGCTATCAAAGTGGTGTTTTAGTTTGTTCGGCTTCATAGATTCGGCTGATAAAGCTTCACAACAAATAACACACTGAGGTTTCTCAATTCCTGCTGTAATTATTGGCATAAAACCATATGGTAAAAAATCCTCATTATATTTTCTTTTGTTAACGTTCTTCTCTACACGAGCCATCGTCATGGGATGGTTTGCTATTGAAAATAATATATAACAATAGCTTTAATAATACAAAAGATGATCCATGGCATAGTTCAGTCAATACAGTTCATTAAAGTTTCCTAGGATTTACCATTCTCTGTGTTGGTTTCTTTACATACCTGTTACTATCACAAGGGGGCAGTATTCACATCAACCACTGATGAATATAAAAAGACGGATCAGCATCCAGATTACGTTCCCATGGTACGGTTTTTTTTTTTTTTTTTCCAGTACTTGATGATTTTGCAGTACACGATTTTACATATGAAGTGTTGTTTTACCTCCAATACTACTTTCAACACAGTAGCTGCTTTCTACCCAGTAGCTGCTCTGTACACGTGTGACTGGTCCACATAAGTACATCGTGGCATGGCGCCAACCCTGTCACATACACCTGTATTTGTACCGGGTGTATGTGATGGGGTTGGCGCAATGAGATCAGCATTGTGGATAGTCTTATGTGGGCGTATCTGCATGTGGGCAGACCCACCTGGAGACAAATAGAGGCACTGTGTCTCAGTTCCCAAGACCATCGGAAATATGTATGTTCCAATGGTCTTAGGTGACCCCTGTGAAAGGGTCGTTCAACCCCCAAAGGTGTTATAACCCACACCTTGAGAACTGCTGCACTACAATATGTAACTGTTCTACTAATAGATATTAAAGTTGTTTTTAAATTTTTTAGCATTGCAGTTAATGCTATAATAAACAATCTTGCCTATGAATTACTATTTATATGTGCAGTAATTTATCAAGAGATACAATTACCCTGAAAACATTGGTTAAATTTATTTTGATTTTCTTAAGGTTTTGTTAGCATCAAAAAATATTTAAAAATTATGTTTTTAAGTTATTTGTGGCTACTCGTTTCATTGATACCCATGGGACAGAGCCAACTGTCATATAATATGATTGTTCTACAGAGAAAGAAGAGTGTTTGCAAACTAGGAATTACTCATCTACTTTCTAAAAAGAAAATTAGAAACAGAATCAACACTGAGGAGATTTTACCAAAAAATAAATTGACTATTTTTTCAGAATGTGAGGATTGCACAGCATGATAGTGTAGGGACCTTTTCTATTTTAAGCCACCTGAGAAGAAAATAAGAACCATGAAGAAATCAATGTTTAAAAATGAGCAAGATTATTTCTCTTTCTGGAATACGAAGTAATAGATGGTATGGAAAAATGTAGTCATGTAAACTCATTTGAAATTAGTAACAAACACATCACTCACTGCTAAGTAAACACACTAAATTAAAAATAGATTTACACATAACACATTATGAAACTTGTAGTGACTGAGTAAATAGGAGATTTGGCTTATAAATTGACTATAAAATGATAGATTTTTCTACTTCACTTTTTGCTAACACAACCCACAAGTGCAAATTTTCACATCTCCAACCAATAATATTTTTAGCATACCCTCAAGATAATTTCAGTTTAGATCAAATGATAACAAAATGAAACAGCCAGTTGAATCTTTCAAAATGGTTTTGTACTTGAGCAACAAAAAGAGATTTCTTCAGAATTATACTATTATTCACTTTTACAGTGTTTCTCCAAAGATTTTTTTATCTCTCCAGATGTGACGTTTGAAAAGTTATGCTTATAAACATTGGAACTGTGGTTAGAGAATTAAAAAAAAATAGAAGGAAGAGAAGAAGGAAGGAAGGGACGAAGGAAAAAAAGACATCAAGAAAGACATCAGGGTTGTTACCAGGCCTAGAATTTGGCCTTCCCCACACTCAAGTAATTCCCCACATAAGGAAATTCCTCTGGCTGAGGAGCATAGAGAAGACAGAGAATATATCTTAGAGAATCAAGGGAAATTCCTTGGCCTCAGGATGCATTCCCACACTGGGGAATGCAGGCAATGTACTCTTCTGAGTTGAGCTTTAAGGGACAAGCATTCACCAGTGCTACGCCCTTCTCATTGTCAACAGCGTTCATAATGCCTTCTCAGCCCATTTCATTACCATAACAACACATATTCTATAATAACTCAGGACTATATAATTATAGATGAAAAGGCCACTCTGTGAACATCGTCTTTCTTCCCAATTACAAGAACTTTGATCTGCAAGATCCTTAAGCGCTCCTAGTCATTTATTTCTATAACAAATGCAAACTAAGTGCCAAATTTTCTTTTAGGTACTCCAGAGGTAGTTGTCAGATGCAGCAAAGTCTATTTTATGGAGCTTTTATTTTGGAGAGGGTAACAGAATAAGCTATTCAACAATAGCAACAATGAAAATAAACAGTATTATTGCAAATAGCGATATGGGTTATGAGAAAAATAAAAACAAAGTGAGGGGATAGAGTTGGAAGGTGATGGGAAGCCATACAAGAATTTTTAACATGGCTCAGTACCACTTCATTTATGTTAAAAATAATAATAATAATACTCTTGCCTGGGCGCCGTGGCTCATGCCTGTAATCCTAGCACTCTAGGAGCCCAAGGCAGGTGGATTTCTTAAGCTCAGGAGTTTGGGAAAAGCCTTGGCAAGAATGGGACCTCATCTGTACTAAAAATAGGAAACACTAGCTGGAAGTTGTGGTGCACACCTGTAGTGCCAGCTACTTCAGAGGCTGAGGCAAGAGGATCACTTGAATCTAAGAGTTTGAGGTTGCCGTGAGCTATGATGACACCACAGCCCTCTATTCAGCATGACATAGTGAAATTCTGCCCTTTAAAGAAGCCTTATTTGGTTAATAGTTTAATTATTTCCAGCGCCTAGGAGAGTTTCTAGCACTCAATACAAATTTATTACATTAACTAATTAGTTAATGGCAGCAAAATTAACCATATATTAAAATAAGCCCTGGTCATTGATAAATTTAGATTAGTAATACTTGAGTTCCAAAAATAAAAGAGTTCTTTTCTTTGTTGGAATAAAGCAGCTATTCAGATCGCCTTGATTTTTGTCTTTTATGTTATTTTCTTCCTTGTAAGCATGGCATCTGCCATTAGCAGGGTGAAAAATTGGCATGTGTACCTTCAGAATATGCTGCACTGAACTAACTGCGCCTAAGCCGCCAGGGCACATATGTTCATCTTCTCTGGGCCAACACACACACACACAAAAAAAAACCCATAGGTTTTTCAGGGTCAAGAGCATCTATAATTACATCACAGGGTTAGGAAAAGAGACATAAATAATATTCATTAGTAACTGATCACGGGAAACAGGCTGTCTAATATCCATCCATTTTAATGAGGAAAATGCATGCATGGCTTGGCCTCAATTAGAGACACACACACAAACAGACGCACACAGTGGAAATGGGCTCTTTTATTAATGTCTTGAATAAGTTACTACTTCAGGAACTCCCCCTGACTTTTGCAGCTTCATCCTTTGAAAGTCTCCAGGGATCCAGAAACTCTTTGTACCGCACTATTACTAACCCACACCAAAACACAGCCCTCCTTCCTAAGGGGCCCCTTGCTCTCTGAATTCTGCCATTACCAAATAGTTATAAATATCTTCGGGTTTAAAGATTCACATTAAATTATTCTGGGAAGGAAAGAGGCTCAAAAGTGTGGAAGAACTTGTTTTTATGTCTTGTTCCTAGAGGTCATGGTTTACCAAAAACTCCACAGTCATCTTCTGTATTGTATTGGTCAAGGTCTCCAAAGATACAGAAGTAATAGGATGGGGGGAGGGATGGGGGAGGGAGGGAGGGAGGGATGAATGGATAGATAGAGACAGGTAAATTGAGATATTTATAGACATGTAACATATATAATATGTACATTTGTAATATATAATAATATAATTTATTACATAATATCTCTGTAAATACATATTACATATATAAATATATAACTAAGATGTAAGTAAATGTATACACTATAAATATGTATTATAGATGTTAATAAATTAATGAATAAGAATATGTAAGTTGTAAATGCCAGCAGATCTGAACTCTGAAGGGCAGGCCAGCACTTCCCGTGATTCACCTTCGTCCTAGCCCTGGATGCTCTGCTGCCTCTGCAGGGCCACAGCTCCTTCGGCCTCCCCATGCCCCGCAGAGCAGCAGTGCCCAGGGGCTGCAGCAGCTGCCAGAGTCAGAGAGCAAAGGTGGCCAACAGGTGGAGAATGTTTTGTAAATGATTTGTAAAATTTCATGCTGCATATTTTGTCAATAAAAGTATATGCAGCCATAATTTCACATTTTCTGTATGTATGGCGACTCTTTGGGTGGCTTTTGGGACACCCTGTCTACTGTTCAGTCACAGTGAACTCACCGCCACAGTGCTGTGGCTTGTGCCTGAGTGAAGGTTACCTGACACACATATTTTCTCTGTAAGGCACATCACTGCTTTCCTGCACTTAGAAACACTAACCAGCACTTCAGCTCTCTCCTCAAGGGCTACTTTGAGCAGCTGAATCACCAACATAACCCATAAAAACTGTGAAATGTGTGACACTAAGTGCACTGTGAAAGGATATTGGTTTACAGTATGACAGCTTCAAGAAGACAAAGGGTTCGTTGCTTTGGTTGACCTCAGCTGGGAACAGGCGCTCTGAGTGACTCAGATTTTTTCATTGCTCTCACATGTCTGCAAATGATGGGACAGTGTCTTAAGTGTTGATGTTGGGGTTATAAGTAAATTTTAATAAGAAAATGAATTTACAAAAAGAGAATCCTCAAATAATGAGAATCAATAGTACTTATTTGTATAGAAAAAATGTATTGAAGCTGAGTTTTGTATTTTAGTGAATTTGTGTTGCCCTCAACTACTGATTGAGAAAATTGAGATGCAAGAAGTTCAAATAGCTTGTACAAATTGTACTCCTAGTAAGGGCTAGGGGTGGGATTTAATTTGTACAATCTGGCTCCAAAGTTCTAATGTTCAAGTGCTACAATAGATTAGCTCTTTTGAGAAATAAGTATTAAGTTTTAGAATTTCAGGGGTTTACAGTAAGAAAAGGTGTTACTTTGAAGGTTGTTAGGGTGGCGCTTGTGGCTCAGTGAGTAGGGCGCCAGTTCCATATACCAAGGGTTGTGGGTTCAAACCCGGCCCTGGCCAAAATGCAACAACAACAACAAAAAAGAAGGTTATTAATTAAGAAGAAATTAAGATTCATTTGAATATAATGCAGATGGAAACTTAAACCTTTTCAACTAAAATGTCAAAAAGAAAGAATATTTTGCATGAAGTTTCTTGAGACTCCAAGGGAAATATAAAGTGGATGCAGCTTTTAATTTTTTCTTACATATTTGATACAGTATATTTTAGTAATAAGAATTCAATTGCAACAGTTAATGAGGTAAATACAAAATTAAAGTTAGTAGTATAGTGTGTGCATTGACTTCCGCACTTTTCACTCTCATATTTTAGGTAACTCATCTTGGGGCTTTGATGAACTGTTATTTACCTGGTGCATTTTGTTCCCAATATCAAGGTTTTGCAAATACAATGACCTTGGCAGTCTTTTTTTGTCACTTGTAATTCTAAATAAGATTATACATCTACTGTTTGGACAGCAGGGGAAGAGTGACACCCCCACATGAAGCATATTGGTCCTCCTGTCACCAAGCACAAAGATTCCCAGTAATCTGTTTTACAGATCCACAGAATTGCTAACATTCCATCAGATTTCAAAACCTATTATTTAAAAATGAAAATTATTACCTTTCTTCAATCTTCCCCCAAACTTTTCTTACTCTTTTCATTAGTACCTGATAAAATTCCAGGAAAACATTACCCTACAGGGAGTCTGTTGGCTAACCTACCTGTAGCATGCATTGAACTTAGGAGAATACCAGAAGTCCTGTAACTCTCACTCCGACTCTTTAGTTTGTATAAATGAGAAAACCAAGGTCCAGAGAGATGGATTCTTTTTTTTTGCAGTTTTTGGCCGGGGCTGGGTTTGGACCCACCACCTCCGGCATATGGGGCTGGCACCCTACTCCTTTGAGCCACAGGTGCCACCCAGATGAAGGATTCTTAAGAACCACAAACATAGCCGTTGAACTGGGATTGGAGCATAGCTCTCCTGATTTTTAATCTTCTCTTAATTGTGTGCTTCACTGTTTTCTCTTAAAGTGGCCACCTGGCCATCCTACTCTGAATAAGTAGTTCAGCATTCCAGAGAATAATTTATGAGAACAAATGAATTACCTGGTCCTGCATTTCCAGTTCCCACACTCATCTCACTGTTAAATTGTCATTTAATGCTTACCTGCCAAACTTGGGTATATTCCCACTGTATCATAGTAGTGAACCAGGTTAATCTTTTGAAAGCTTTGTTTTGATTACTTCAGTTTAATTATTGGCCATCTTTTATAGGGATTACCTAGAAAAGTTTAGAAATAGCTCGGCACAAACAAGTATATAACTCAAAGTCTTTGCCATCCGCCAACTCATCTGTTTATTTTTATTGGCCAAACTCATGAAATTGAACTTTCCTTAAAAAATTCACCCTGTACCCGTCAATCTGTTCTCGTGAAATTGCCATTTGACAGGCATTGACTGAAACAACTGAAAATTTATTTTGTCCAGAAAAAAGCAAAGGCAAATTTTCTACACTTCTTGTGACTTATGGCTTCTCTATTTATGCCTCGATAATAAAACAGATGTGATTAATCTGGATTAATTAAGTGAAAATGGCCGTCAAATGAAGCAAATGTATACTGAAGATTCAGTGCATTCTAAAGAATTCTTTTGTCTTTTTAAGAAAGCTTTTATGTTAATTTAACAGTATTATAAATGGATTGTCAAGTGAATATGCAAGTTTAAGAAAATAACTGGTGTATGAACCAAGACACTTAATGCAGATTCCGTTTTCAAAAACATTATGAGGTGGTAACTGTTTTCCATTGTTTTAGAATTTTGCTAGAAGAGAATAGACTTTTGTTTTGATGCCTCTGTGTCTATGGTTAGGTCTCCCTAATTCCTGCCTCTGCTATCACCACAGCTTTTAAGCTGATGTGTAATTTTTATAACACTTTTTTTCAGTAAGTTTGTGCTTTGTCTGTCATTGGGATAGCATTTTACATCCACCATTTTATATTTGTGCATTATAAATATTTCTTTTAATTGATAGTTAAGTAATTATGAAAAGCAAACTCTAAAACCTTCCTATAAAAGTTGTCAAATCCTGATGGAAATTTCTATACTGGACTTGTTTATAAGAGTGCTTGCCTGAATTTCTGTTGCAGTTGGCTTTTGAAAGAAAAATTTCACATAGAAATCTAATGTAACCCCTCCAGGCATTTCATGTGTATTTCAGCTTTAGAAGAAGCAGACAAGGGATGATGGAAATGAGAAATGATTTTATAGATGAACTGATGGAATTTTGTTATTTTGTGTTTGGCTAGTGTCAAAAACGAAAGCTATTACAACATAATGATTTCGTTCTACATTTTAGATGTTAAGTATCTTCTAAATTAAACTTACCCCACAAGTAAGAGTGGGACATTAATTCTAGTGAGAATATTAGTTTATGTTTAAGGTAAGACATTGAAGGGAATAAACATTCAACACTGCTAAACCATTGATGATTTCTTTTTATGCAAACTTACACTATGAGCCTGCTCTGCTTTGTGTTGATTACTTTTAAGAGTAGATTGTGTTTAACGTTTGGTAAGATTGCCAATAAGTTTCAAATTCTAATTATACTTGCAGATACTCATTTCAAAGAGTTTCCAACTCTTCTCCACTGTGCTGCAAAGTTTGGCCTGAAGAACCTGGCTGTTCATTTGCTCCAATGCCCAGGAGCAACCTGGGCATCTAAGGTGAAAAATACAGAAGGTTCAGACCCAGCACATGTTGCTGAAAGGCATGGTCACAAAGAACTCAGGAAAATCTTTGAAGACTTTTCAGTAAGTTTTCTTCTCCATCATATCTCTAAGATTCCTTTTCTACAATAAGTGTGTGTTTGCGCATAATAGATGGCTTTTTGGAAAGGGATGATCCTGCATAGGTAGTTTGTTGGTCCTGAGTCTCCTCTTGTCTTAAAAAGCATTTTGCAGGACCAGTCTACTTGCTTTAGTATTGCCAGACACCAACTCCATACTCCCACCTCCGAATAACCTTTTTAGAATCCTGTCTGTTCTTTCTGTGCGTCCTGTTCGCTGTGGGAGAAGAGACGGTGCAAAAGGCAATGAACATCCGTTACCTTTAGAATTTGTTTTAGAGTCTAGATATGGCACTATTAGACACAAGAAAATACATCAACAATCAGTAGGTTAAAGGAATGAATCTTGATACCTGCCATTTAAATTTCTTTTCTTACGTGATTCCTTTTCTTTCTCCATGTTAAACCTCAATTCTTTATCATGTAAACTGAAGGCCTAGATTTCAGAACACTGTCTGAAGGTTTTTAGTTCTCCAAGAATGCAACTAAGGGAAGTTTTCTTAAAGGGGGGGATACTATTTCAGTACATAAAGCATATTTCGTGTTTCTATCATCAAGTTTTAAAAAATAATTGTTTTCTGTTTGTAACAAAAGTATATACATTTTGTTCCAGAAAGTGAATTATTCTTAGATCAGAGTGATCTGCTATTGGGAGGGAAAAGGATAATGCTTATGGTGGTAAATATGTCCAAATTTGTTTGTGGAGTCTCCGAATCAGAAAAGAACAGAACAGAAATAATTTTATTGCCAATAAACAAGTTATATAAAACATTTAATTGCTGGCATGGTGCCTGTAGCTCAGCAGCTAGGGTGCCAGCCACATACACTGGGAGATGGCAGGTTCGAATCCAGCCCGGGCCTGCCAAACAACAGTAACAACTACAACCAAAAAATAGGTGGGTGTTGTGGCGAGCACCTGTAGTCCCAGCTACTAGGGAGGCTGGGACAAGAGAATTGCTTAAGCCCAAGAGTTTGAGGTTGCTATGAGCCGTGATACCATGGCACTCTACCCAGGGTGACAGCTTGAGACTCTGTCTCAAAACAAACAAACAAACAAAAAAAACATTTAATTGCCATAAGTAGCTGTAGCTTCTAGTGATTTTTCTTTTATTCTGATCATCAGATTAAGCCAACCTAATAATAGATTTCTAAAAATACCATTGTTATTTGTGATTTTCACAAAGAGAAATGATGATCAATGAATTTTTTTTTCATTTTTAAGAAATTGAAAAACAGAAGAACACAGATATCATCCACTTTGTGGAATTACAATAGAATATAGTTTGCCCATATTTAAAATAAATGCAGAACATGAAGTTATGTAATGCAGTTAACAAGCTACTGTATTTTTAGTCCAAGTCTTTCAAGTAAGAAATAAGTATTATTGTTATTTCTGGAGGAATTTCTCTTTAACATTAATGCTGATGTTTAACTGGTTCTACTTTATCCAGTGAGCACATTCTTTAAATAATCACCCCTTGTATGTGGTCATTGACCCGAGCAGCACGTAGCCTATTTCAGTGAAGTCCATCAGTCAGGTCTCCTCCGATGTTTTCCCAAGATGCTGTCATTCACTAATTCCCGGTGTCTGTCTTCAACTCTCTACAACCCTGTTCTCTAATTTTTACTTACTGGTGGACTTAGATTAAAATTTTCCCTATAAATTTTAAGTAAGCCTCAGCATTCAGGGTTACTTTCTAAGATAAACCCTGGTTTTCGAAGAGTGATGTTCCCACTTCATACTCTCCAGTGGAGACAGATGCACCCTGTGGAAACTGCAGGTGCTGCAGAAATAACACAATACTACCTAATGATAGCAGTAATGTGAAAGTAGTTATGAGGCTAGGAGGGGTGGGTTGATGGGTGTGAGAAATATTTTTTTTCTCCTACATCCTCTAAGGATATCTATTTCTGCTCTTGCAATCACAGCACTGGTTCAAGTCGATTGCTATATTGTTTCTGGGTGACTATTCACTCGTTTGTAGGGGCTGCAGTCTAATTTTGCAGAGTTATACTTGATAATTATCCTAGGAAATTTATTAAGTGATTTTCTGTACCCTATCTCTGTGAGCTTTTACCATGTGCCAGAATGTCTGACGTTGACATCACCATTACAGATAAGTTAGATCCATTACTGGGGGAATATTTTGCTGTCAGTAAGGAAGTGACTTTTGCTGTTGCAAGGGACAACATACCTGTAAATTAATTTTAATACAGCTAAGGATAATTATAGATGTAATTATCTGCAAGCTACCAAAGACATTTTTGCAAATGTGTGTGGTTCACAAAATGGAAAAATATATATTAGCTTGGAACAGACACTGAAGTGTTTTCTGTTGATTGATCTGCCACATAAATCATACTCCTATCAATTTTGTTTAAAATGAGTTAAGACGTCATAGCTTTGTCATGAAGGGGTATACCAGATAACCACATGTTGACACTACCTATTCTAAATTATAGTAATGTGTTTTTAAAAGTGTATCTAAAACTGAAAGAAAAATACTTTGGAATCTTATCATACTCTTAAAATACTTTACAGTTTTTACTATTTATATAGTTTTAGTGTTATAACTACATTCTGATACATCTAAGATCATCACTTCTGTATTCAAATTTTCCTCAAACTACTATTTCAGAAGAGTTGAACAGAGCAGGTATTTTTCAAGTTTGAGGTTTACAGTCTACCACAGGACCATACTCTGTTTTGAAGACATATCTATTTTTCAATTTAAACATTTTTCTCCCCAGATAATTTACTGATTTGTTCAATTTTTCCTAACCCCCCATCAAGGAAACATTGTTCATTTGAGGATATCACTGGGAATGGCAATACAGAGGGTCGGGTCATCCCTGAATGAAGCAGATAGGAAGAAAAAACAGTTACGATTTTAGAAAAATAACAGAAAAAAGCATTAGCAGTTATAAAACAATTACTACCCGTATCTTTGTACTAGCTGTGTGGATGGTGGATGAGGGAAGATCTCAAATCATATTTCTTAGGTTGCTTTGTGACATTTTCCCTTGAGAAGTTAGTAATTTATACATAAGCTATGAACAGAGCCTCTTCTTTGTGGATGAATAACTTTTATGTTTTGATAAAGTTATTTCCTTAACACATGTATTTCATTCATAATGTAGTACCATTACTGGATAACAATACTCACGCTATATATTTCTATGATCTTTCAAATATCTACTCATTTTTCTGTCTCTGATGTCGACTGAGAGAATTAATATGAAAGAGAGATGGATAAAGAATAGTAGGAGATTTGGTATTTAAATCCCCAACTGGGTATGAAGCACAATATGCTTCTCGTAATTTTTGAGGAAGGCCTTCATTTCAGATAACAAATACATGTCGGTTGTGATATTGGTGATTCATTAAATGCTTTAAAAACGTATCTTTTAAATTGAAAGTACATGGAGATTTGAAAACAAACTAGAACTTGCCCTCAGATTAAGAGGTACTTCAAGATTTAAGATAAAATATACAGCAAACATTAGTATGTCTTCTAAGTAAAATAATATAAGGAATACATCCTCAGATTCATTCAATTAGGTCGCTCTATGCACTCTCTTTTAAAACCTTTAGCAAAATGATAACATTGATACATAGACCAGAAAACAGTATGTCCCTCTCTGTTGGCTGGCCATGGCACTGAAGAACCCCCAAGTGTTTACTATTTGGGGGAACAATATTCAGAAAATATCTTTTTTCTTCCACCAGTGTTTACTCATGTAATTTGGCATAAATATTAATAAGATATTAATAATAAAATTTCTTTAAGAAAATTTGAGAAATAGGAGAATGATCTTTTCCTACACGTCTTCTAGCTGGCTTGTCAGGACTCCTGTTCAGGAATCTTTCTATTACTCACAGCTGTGATGAGATTCCTGTGACATTATGTTTGCAGTACCCTACCCCTGCACGCTTCTTTGTCCCTGTGGACATTGGGCTCAAGTGTGTGTGTGTGTGTGTGTGTGTCTATGAGAGACAGAAATTGAGCTGTTGATTCTGTTACCCTCTGATCTTTTTCACATGGTCAGGGGTTTGGAATGCAGGAATAAAGGGAGGGGTATTGAAGCACATACAATATCCCTCATGGAGAATGATAATTAACAGACTAATATAGAGGACTGATTATCAGAAATTAGGTTTAGTGTTTAGGCTGGTGAACGTTTCCTGCTCTTGGCCATGGACTTGCCTCATTCTCAGCATGGCTCACTCAGTACTTCACATGCACCATTTTGTTCTCAAATGGAGTGTTCCATTTAATTTGGGATATATGAGTATCATTTAACTAAGTTAAAATGGAAGCATACCTGATTTTCCTGTGTAGTTTTTCTTTCCTGTAAGTCTAGGAGCTCTTGGTGGGCGACAGGCTCCCTTCCCTCTCCCTTCCCCACCCTTCCCTCTCACCATCAGGTGCACAGAAGGTGCTCAGTGTGTGTTTGTACTTGTCTGATCTCACTTTCCCAGTCATACCCTTAACTAGTTCCCTATTGTAAATAAAACAGTTGGTCATATTCCTTATAAATGTAGAATTCTTTTTAAAGTTTGGCTTTAGAGAATTCATGGATAGCCCAACTGCTGTCTTTGGCATATATTGTTAATACGTCAGACTACACTGAACTTTTGAATTCTGGCCTTTGTTCAATATGGATGCTCTGAACTGAAGAACTGGGAACAAATCATGTAACTGCACTTGACTGCATGCATTACAAATGTAAGTCTCACTTATGCTTTTGAAGCTACTTAGCAAACTCTTTCTAAAATTCCACTATGCCCCATAGTGGCTATTACAGATTTTTACTCTTCCCAAGCTCTCAAACCCAGCTCTACATGGCCTATGTAATTTCCCTTAATTAACTCCTTCTTCTTTGTTGAATTTTCATTTTCTGCTATTCAGAGAGCCTCCTTGGTACTTAGCCAGGTCTGGGTTTTAAACCCAACTTCATCAAAAATCAAGTTCGCATCCTTGGAAAAAAGTAATTCCTTAAAGGGAAGGTGGTTTTAGGATTTGATTAAATAAATAGGAAAGCGTTAAATATATAGAAGATCTACCAAAAAAATGCTATTGCATTTACCTTATTTTCTGTATATATGTTGTTGTGCATACCAGCTACACACCTCATCAACAGTTGTACCCTCTCTTTTCCTTGCATCATTAATTTCTCCTGTTAGAGTAACTCTTCCCTAAGCAAAGCATGTGTTTTAAGCATATATATATATATATATATACACACACACACATATGCTTTGAACATACAGACATGGACATGGACATACAGACTTGTATTGGACATGGACATTCACATGGACATACAGACTTGTATTGTTCAAACATGTACTTATGTGCATATAGCAAACCTTTGTGTTGAGTGCTATACCAATGGTGCTCTCAAAGACCATGAATGATCTACCATATATCAGCTTCACTTAATTTCTCTCCTGCTTCCTTTGGCTCAGACCTTTGGTGTGATTGTCCCTGACCCTGCCCTCTTCCTGAATCTCTGCTGTGAATTCCTTTCTTTACCCCATCAGCAAAGAGTCTATCTATAGTGTCTTCTCTGGTGACTCAGAGGTAGTATCATAATTGGCACACTTGAAGCCATGTGGAATTTGTGTGAAGCAGACAACAAATCAAAATAGGATTTGAAGTAAGAAGCACTTCATAGGGAAGTGTGAAGGGGGCATCTGGGGAAAGGAACGGAATGTGTAGTGAGAAGAGGCAGAGGCATGGAATCTGTGACTCCTTAGACCAGAATACTGATTGTCATTATCGATTTTTCTCCAAGACTACGTATTACTATTCAACTTGTTTATAGTAATGACCTATGAAGGATAATATACCAATTTTTAAAGAAAACCTTAACGTTAAATGTGGGATTTTAGTAAAATATATATCAAGTAATGTCTGTAAAACTGAAAAAGAGCTCAAAACTCAGGTGGTCATTGTATTTCTGTTTTTCTAAGAAAATACTTAATTTTTAATTAAGTACTTCTTTATACATTTTCTCACAGGTTCTATGCTTAATTCAACATAGATGAGGCAGCTGAATCAAAGTAGAGAAACCAATAATAATGTAGGTTATAACTATAAAATATTATTTAGGAAAACTGTCCTAAGGCTGTATATGAATAGAACGGCCATCAGGAAAGACATTTCTCATGGCAGCTCAGCCCAGTGTGTGAGACTGCTTACAATAGTCTCATTCTCCCAGAAACGATATTGGTGTGCTTGGGCAGAGTCAACCAAAAACCCCATTTGTAATTCTCAGTCAGAACTGTTCACAGATGTCACAGCTGCTGTTTTCTCATTGTGTTGCTCTGTAATAAATGACATAGATTTTCATAAACTTCCTAGAATAGCTAACAGTATCTATGCTCTGTCTTTACATACACACAGGGTGTAATTCTGAAATATTTTCATGGGTTCCCCTTCATTACTCTGCCCCCACACAGGAGGAGACGAGCCGCAAGGGCAGCAGAGTACACTGCTCAAATCCACAGCAGTGTTAAATATAATCATTTTGAGGGAGAAAAAGCATCACCAGGACAGGGCAAGAGGAGGAAAACATCACGATGGTCCTCGAGCATTTTTTCCCCAAACACTTAAACAGGCTATTGTGTTACCAATTTATATCACCACCAGCTAAGTTAGCCTTAAAGTCCAACAAAGCAAAGATTTTGTAATACAAATATAGTAAACGTTCATGTTTCCGATTTCCTGAATAAGCATAATGTCTTATCTCCCTGATTCAGGGTTTTTACATCAGAAATGCTATCGTCTCATCAAAACAGAATACACACATTTCTCCTATTACACTTCTCATTGCAAGGTCTGTTTACTCCTGTACTACATGATTTTTCTCAATTGTATAAGCAGCTTTTTAAAAAATAATTTCTTGTCCCTAGATAAGACCCATGTGGAAGCCTTCAAACTTGGGTCTTTCCCTCTGCCAGAAACTCTGGTGCTTTTTCACTCCTTCTGTTTTCTGCCTAATTAAATCCTGTCTTACCACTGAAAACAAAGTGATTTCTTATTAAAGTATCATTTTAAGAATAATAAAATTTTTGATAAACCCTAGAGGGCAATTTGTCCTAGCAGCAACTGAGCCCTGAGATGACACATCTCTTTATCCTGAGCAGAAGAAAAAGTTAGCCTTTCAGAGAGATGTCAGAATTTTATTCTTGAATGAGATTTACCTTGCAACATTTTTTTGAATACCTATTTAGTCTCACGTTTTGGAGAATATTTTTTAGACCCAAAATAAGCCCTCTGTCTAAATGTTTAAGTCCATTTCCCCTGGCCTCATCTCTGGGTAAATGGAAACAAGTAGAGCAGGGTTGCCCAAACTTTTTAAACAGGGGGCCAGTTCACTGTCCCTCAGACTCTTGGAGGGCCGGACTGGGGCCCTGGGATGAGTCAACTGCTAAGCAGGACAGGCAGTGGTGGCAAAAACACC
>NW_003852498.1:1495452-1496459 GCF_000181295.1 Otolemur garnettii
AATGTGATGGTACATGCATTAGGATGGATGTCTTGCCATTTATTGAGCTATAGAAGGCATCCTGAAGAATGAGTTAATTAAGGAAGATTAAGTAGTTTGTTTTTCGACATATTAAGTTTGAAATGCCTACCAGACATTATAAAGTTTAAAAGCTGAAGTGAGAGGGGATAACAGCAAAAAAGGCCAACAATGGGCAGCCTTCGAGGTGGGAAGAGAATCAGGAATCTGTTGACCTGGATGCCAAGTAGAAAAAAATCAGTTTTTGCAGGACAACTACATCAGATGCTACGGACAGGTCAACTAATATGGGAAACAGAATCAACTTACGGGAGCAAAGTGTATAAGCCTTTCCAAATATTGGAAAGATGTAACAGTGATGTATTGCATGATAATTTTTCTATATTAATTGGCTTTGAATGTTCATCATTCTTGATGCTTGAAGATAAAAAAAGAGTATTTAATATAATCTAATGTACATTGGGTATAGATTTTTCTACCAGCATTCTGAAATGGTTCCTAATTTTCTTTCATATAAAGGTCTCTCCAGGGTCTGCTTACATTTGAATAAAATTCAGGCCTGTATAAATTTCAAAACAGGAATATTCATCAAATATTATAGCTTTGAGCCTCAGCAATATGATTTCTTTTTCCCCTGTCCTTAGGTAGCAGCTCCACCCCTATGATATATATGGGTATAAGAAAGCAAAGATTATGATTGACTTATTTTGCGTATTAAATGCAAAAGAAAATAGATGGTAACAGTTGAAGGCTAAATTTGAGGTTTGCTTTAAATAAATTAATCTACTCCCCTTTGAGACAGAAAGCCAATAGTCTCTCTAATTTTAGCTCCACAAATCAATGTATTGATTGATTCAACAAATATTGGAGTACCCATTATTCTAAGCACATGAAGCAGCTGAATCAAAGTGGAGAAACCAATAATAATGTAGGTTATAACTATAAAATATTATTTAGGAAAACTGTCCTAAGGCTGTATATGAATAGAA
>NW_003852498.1:1496479-1497690 GCF_000181295.1 Otolemur garnettii
GCTCCACAAATCAATGTATTGATTGATTCAACAAATATTGGAGTACCCATTATTCTAAGCACAGGAAATTCAAAACAACCCAAAGTCCTGCCCTAATGGGAATAAGTACTATAAACAAATAAATATGATGCACAAGTTGTATTATGGGCATTAGTGTTTAAGACCAAAAAGAAGCAAAAAGGACAATCGTGTGTTGAGTTGCATGTGAGATGGAGTGGAGGGGGAAGCTTTTGAACAAGCAGTTATGGAGGTGCTTACTAGGAAGGAAGACTTTTAGTAACAACCTGAAACTGTAAAGGAGAAAGCCATTGCAGATATCTGAGAGTGAAGTATCTAAATGAGCGGAAATAGGATAGGACGTGGGAAGCCTGAGGTGAGAGGTCTCAAAAAGAACAAGGTGGTGAATGCTACTGAAGCAGAGTAAATGGGAGAGAAAGAAAAGAGGCATAGATGGTGTCAGAAAGATAAGCAAGGAGTGAGTCTGTAGGCCTAGTAGCCAGTGATGAGACCTAGGGATTTTGGAATGAGAAAACTAATAGAGAGTTCAGAGGAAATGCATGACATGTTCTGAATTAAATTGAACAGAACTGCCAGTGTATTGATCGCCAACTGCAGAGGGAAAGGGCAGGAGGGAAGACACCTGCCTGGAGAATACTCGCACAGTCCAGATGATGGATGATAGCATGGTGGGACCACAGACTAGGATTAGAGCAGCAAAGGCAGGATAGTAAGGTCTGAAATGTGCATATAGTCTTTGGTGGAGTCGGAAGGATTTACTGGTTCCTTGGTAGTGGAATATAAAAGAAAGTGAGTAGTTACTGGAACTTCCAAATGTGATGGTACATGCATTAGGATGGATGTCTTGCCATTTATTGAGCTATAGAAGGCATCCTGAAGAATGTGACCGTGGCATATGAGGACAAGTGACAATATGATTTTCATTACCTATTGGGAAATCAAAAGTGGGTAATGATTTTTACACTCATTAAATTAAAATTAATAGAATACTCACAGGTAACAAGGCAATTCATGAAAGTAATAGAGGGAAATAACATACGTGTGCTTACAGTTTTCTCCAATAAAGATCATGAATACACTATTAAATATTTTTAAGATTGAAACATTATCTTGTTCTAAACAGATAATTCATTCTCTTTGATATATTTCCTTCATATATTGGCAGTCTCCAAGATTCTGTGGAGGGTCACGTA
>NW_003852498.1:1497727-1510287 GCF_000181295.1 Otolemur garnettii
TTGGGGACAATTCTGATGAATATTTTATTCTGATTTAGCTTGTTGCAAAGACCTCTTATCAGCTATTTGTGGAAACAAGAGTGAAATGTAGATCTATTTTAGACACACATTTCCTGACATGCTTTGGAATCCCTCCCTCATGTAACTAAATCTTCCAGGGGCAGAGACGACATCCAGCAGTTTTGATTGTCTGAGAGAGAAAGTAAACTGTCAAGAAAAACAATCAGAGCATTTTTATCTGTCAGACGTGAATGTCCATTCACACTGACAAATCTTAAAGTCCAATTTCTGATTTGAGCCTATGGCTGAGATTTCAGCCTAAGCAAGCACATTTCTCCCTTTATTAGTGTTCAACTTTCTTTTCTCACTACTGTCGAGTTCACTTACTCAAATTTGGCTCTTGGTAAAACATCAGGAAGCCAAGTAATCCATTTTCTTAATGAGAACTCTCTATTACAAGAATGGATAAGTGCATAGTCTTACATTGAACCTATCAATCTTGGATGGAGAGAATGCCAATTATCCAGGCGATGTCGTTCATTACTACAGGATTGGGCTGCCTTGCAAAATAAGCCTATGGCACAATTATACCAAGCACCACAGGAGTAGGGAACACTTGGGGTTGGAAATATTTTGAAGCCTTATCATTATTCTGGAGGTTATTTTATAAGCTAAGTTGGGTTAAAAACTTTATGCACACCTCTCTATCAGTGTTCCCCAAAGCCCTCTGAGGAATTTCTACTTAGTCTGCATTTTGGTAAAGTGAGGATCCCAGGTTGGAGAGTTAGTTAACTGCGTGAGACCATCAGCTGGCCTCCAAAACATGGCTGCTCACGTATGTGAAGAACCTGCTCCTCTTACCGTCTGACCTCACATGTTCTGTAATCATTCGATTTAGTATTTCCAATTTTAGTCCTGCCAACCACCACGGAGGAGAAAGAGATGGATTTTATAACAGGACAAAAGAAGCCAGAGTGATCTAAAGTTAATAATAAATAATCACAGAAAGCCAGGTCACTCCCCCTAATCTTCATCTGCTCTTTCCTAGACACTCCTACCTATGTCGATACAATGCCAAGGAGCAGAATGTCTGCCTCAGGCACATATCATAATACTTCCCAATATTTATCAACTATATTTTCTATAGCTGATAGGAATTGTTAGAGAAGAAAAGAGAAAACATTATATTTCTCTCTGAAATCTTCTTCATGAAACATCAGATTGCTATAGGGTTCAAATTCTTTATATGAAAGGCTTTTGGAATTTGTAAAACTTCAGCACAGTTTTTAGTATTATCGTCACCATTTGTAAACTTGTCTGTAAACATATTTTCATATTCTAACCACTTTGAACTATTCTAACACTTAATTCTTTTCTAATTAAAAAGATAGCTATATGATACGTGAATTTTTCTTTTCTTTTCTACTTAGGATATGGCTCTTTAAAAATGTGGGAAACAATATTCATCAATTTTTCTCCTTTAACAGGTTAAACTGTTACGTTCTGTCAGATAAGGAATGGATGTGTTCATTATGCTTTTAATCTGTGTTCTACATTAAGTCAATGAATGGTGTTCTTCAATACCCAGAAAACATCCATCGTCTAAGTAGGCAGAGATGGCCTTAGCTGATGCTGAGAGCTGTTCCTAGTGCTTGCATCTTGGCTGGTTGTGGAGAGATAAGAAATGCGCAAACAAACAAGATAATTTCAGAAAGTGATAAATGCTGTAAATACTTTTAACTAAAAAAGTAAATTTAATTGCTGCCTGGTCACACCATCCTCCATATCAGGTTGTTGTTAATAAAAGTTTCATTTAATACTAGTTTTCCCTTCTCTATGGCATCTTTGTAACCCCTCTAATCATGTATTAATATAATCAACATATTAATTAATTCAAGTCTAGAACTTATTTCCTTTAATAGGATATAAACTTGAGAATGTATCAGAGTTTGTGGTTGCACAGTCATGTATGGGGTCATTGGTTTAATATCTCTGCCACAGAACTGGAGATTATGTAAGAGTATTGTGCACCGCTGTATCCGCCTTGCTCAGAGTAGATGCATTCTCTCTCTCTCCCCATTGGTGTGTGAAAGAACAATTTTTTTCCACAAATATTGGGCATGCATTGCCTGTTGGATATTGTTGCAGTTACAGGACTGTAGGACAGATAAGTCTCTGCTCTCACGAGCTCACATTTGAATGCCAGTACAGATATAAACACAGGAGCTAGTGCTCTGTATATTTGTTCTTAGCTTGACTATAAATATTACCCCCAGACCCAATCTCCAGTGAGAAATTGGCAAGTAGTTAAGGACCTTGGGAAAAAGAACATGTTAGTAATAAGAACATGAAATAATAAAGTTTTTAAAAAGTTATACAGAACTTGCTATGTACCAGTTTCTCTTTTTCTTGCTCTATAATAACATCTCTGTCCTATCACCTCCATGTACAGATGATGAGACTGAAACACAGAGTGACAGCCCATGGTCACAGACTGGGGAGAAGTAGAACTTGGACTTGAACATAGGTTAGGTAGCTGTGACTTGTATGCTTTAACACTGTATTCGACTGCATCTAAACTCTTGGAAAAGACACACTTAACCCTTTTTAGTGTATTCTCCAACCATTTATCCCACTACAGATCTCACAGACAATCTTTCTGTATAAAATTATTGCTAATCATTACATTGAATTTAATTCCAATGGCAGTCTGGGTCCAAATTCAATTTCGTCTGTGTTCTATGCAGATTGGCTAAAGAGCCTATGAGAACACAGAAAAAGAAAACAGTGAATTCTAGTATTTGTAGGTGAAGTTAAATTAGGTTCTGGCTGTTACATGCTGACTTTCTAACAGTGTCCTTTGCTCTGTTCTTGAACTGAATTATTGGAATAGTTTTATTGACTCTCAAGAGCATCATGATGATTAATTTTATTTGTCAACTTGGCCACAAGATGACCAAATATCTGGTCAAATATTATTCTTATGTTTCTGTGGGGGTAACTTGGTTGAGATTAACATTAAATTGGTACACTGGGAAGAGCATATGGCTCTTCCAAATACAGACAAGCCTTATCCATGAGTGGAAAGCCTGAACAGAACAAAAGAGCTGATCTTCCTTTGAACTACAGCATTAGATTTTCTTCCCCTTGGACTTGATCTTGACCATAGGCTGTCCTGCTCTCAGGCTATGGACTTGCACTGAAACTACACCATTGCTTTTTCTGAGTTTGGGAACTTACCAGCCTCCATAACTATATAAACCAATTCCTTATAATTAATCTCTTTGTGTGTGTGTATGTGTGTGTGTGTGAGAGAGAGAGAGATTGTTTCTCGGGTGAACCATGACCAACACAAACATTATTTTGATTATAAATGTCTATGACATTTTTTTCCTCAATTACGCAGTGGTAAAATGAAGATGAAGAAATAAGCTGAATGCAGGATGAATCATATCATGTTACATTTTGCTGTTGGGGCTGTAACTGAGTGTTGAGTGTCACAGGGAGAGGGCTAGAGTGCTAGAGAAGGAGCAAGGGCTATGCAGAGCTGCAGAAGGCAGAAAGAGAGACACAGACAGATGGGCCCCAGGCAAAGCAATACAAATCTGTAAACACTCAGGGGAGTAAGTAAAGTAATTCTAGGAAAATAACATGCAAAATGATTAAATTTTTCCTTTATATGAAAATGCAATTTGTTTAAGATCTTTGTAATGATTTTTAAGTACTTTCTAGGAGGTGTTTGGGATGGGGGGCCTATTTTAATGGCTGAAGATTTCTACTGATTGTTGGTAGATGAAATCTTGAATATTTTGTAATGTGGGGGACAATTCCCCTCTATGAAGATCTGGCCTGTTTAAATGCTGGGAGATCCTTCCTTAAGGTAAAATTACAGCTGATATCTTACACATATGTCATCTGTTAAATGTCTGTTTCCTACTTTAATGAGACGTCTCTCTTCCTTGTGAGCAAATATTTTACCCTTGTAGAAGAAGAAATATTGTGAAATCACTTACTCTTCTGAGAAAATATATCCATGTACTGGAGGAGACAGATGATGCAGGCATTTTTTTCAATAGAATTAAGCCAACCTCTCAGGGGTAGATGAGAAGCAAACCAATAAATTGTTGGATGGGTAAAAGTCACCAGGTAAAACTACATATGAAACCATATGATAAGGAGAAAATGCATAAAGGTGTTTATATAGGACTGGCTGATACTGCTGTGCTTTTCCTGTAGTTGTAAAATGCTTTCACTGTGACAAAACTGTAATATCATATGGAGGATGTATGCTGAAAGATATTTGTGCCTCCACACAGTATAAGCATTTATGGTGTGAATAAGTTCCACTGCAAACTCTGCTTCCTTTCAAAGGTAAGCATGAGTTTTAGACATAAGAATGTCATGGCTAATTGGAAAATAGCTGTTGTCACATTTATGTAAAACAATGGCCCATAATAGGGATACAGCTATAGAAAGAGAGATCATTTGAAGAAACTAATGACAATAAGATTTAAGGTTTTATCTATGTTAGAGTAACAGCATGTTAAGTGACCAGAGGGGAGTCAAGAAAAGAGCTAAGCATGACTTCATCCATAGGGAGTAATGTCTTTTTCAGAACAAAACAGTAAACAAGTTAAGGAAGAAAAAGGGTATAGGGTTTCACACAGATGTTCCATTGGCAGTGCCACCTGATATGCAAGGGTTGTCATACCTGCAGTCCGGTAAGAAGGTGAGTGTTTCCCAGGATAGCAGTTCTCACTGCTGTATTGCAGTTTCTTTTTTCTTTTTCTATTAAATCATAGCTGTGTACATTAATGCAATCATGGGGTACAGTGTGCTGTTTTCATATACATTTTGAAATACTCTCATCAAACTGGTTAACATAGCCTTCTTGTCATTTTCTTAGTTATTGAGTTAAGACATTCATACTCTGCTTTTAGAAAGATTCACTTGTCCCTTTGTATGATAAACCATAGAGGTGACCCCACCAATCACCCTCCCCCTACCCTGAAAAAAACAAGTGATCCCATCTCAGGGTGGGCAAGGGACTTGAAAAGAAATCTCTCTAAAGAAGATAGGTGCATGGCCTGCAGATATATGAAAAAATGCTCACCATCCTTAATCATCAGAGAAATGCAAATCAAAACTATTTTGAGATATTACCTAACTCCAGTAAGATTAGCCCATATCACAAAATCCCAAAACCAGAGATGTTGGTGTGTTGCAGTTTCAACATGTGTATATCATCAAATTTATCCATGTGTAGTTTTTATTTATTGTTTTATTAAATCATAACTATGTACATGACTGCATTTATGGGATACAATGTGCTTACATCATACTGGTTAACTTAGCCTTCACCTCACTTACTTATTGTGTTAAGACATTTTTACTCTACTCTTAATAAATTTGACATGCACCCTTCAATATGCACAATACCGTGTTTCCCCCAAATAAGACCTACCCAAAAAATAATCCCTAGCAGGATTTCTATGCATTTGTTAAATATAAGCCCTACCCCAATAATAAGACCTAGCAATGGGTGTGGCTATGCATTTCAGCACAGAGAGGAAGACATCCCCTGAAAATAAGCCCTAGTGTATCTTGTTGAGAAAAATAAATATAAGACAGTGTCTTATTTTCAGGGAAACATGGTACGTGAGGTCCCATCAATTACCCTCCCTTCACCTGGCCAACACTCTCCCCTTCCCTTGCCCTCTTCTTCTCTCCTTCATTCTGAGCTCTGGTTGTGTTTGATCATTCCTATGAAAGTGTAGGTGATATATTGGTTTCATAATAGTGCTGCATACATTGGATACTTTTTCTTTCATTCTTGAGATACTTTACTAAGAAGAATATGTTCTAGCTCCATCCATGTAAATATAAAAGAGGTAAAGTCTCGATATTTTTATGGCTTCATAATATTCCATTTTATACATATACCACAATTTGTTAATCCATTCATGGGTTGATGAGCACTTGGGCTGCTTCCATGACTTAGCAATTATAAATTGGGCTGCAATAATTTTTAAATATAATTCAGCATATATAAAGTTATGGTGATGACTATCAAAGAGATTGTTGATCTCCGTAGCACAATATGATATAGAGACAAGAACATAAAAGGTCAAATACTTATTAAAAGAGTGAGGATTCTGCCTCCCTGTCTAGTGGGTAGTGGTCTGGGCAGTAAACAATTCTATTCAGATCTCATGACAGTGTTGACAGACTGCCAATCTCATTGTTCCCTGACCATGTACAGTTTTACAAATTCTGTGAGGTGCTTTCGTCCAGCAGCCAAGATTCCCCTATGATTATTGCTGCCCTGTTTAGAGTGATCTGAGTCTTTTCACCTGTTCCAGTTTGCCAGTAAGAAAGCTGGTGTCTAGAAGTGCGTCCCATTGGGACCATGTATTTACTGTGAATTTTGCTCTTGGGGCCTGGATGCCATGAGCAAGCTGCCCAGGATGTGAAGCCAACAGGCAGGGGAAACACTATACATGTGTAGATCAGGATCTCTTAGAAAGGAAGCCAATGGTGTGGTAGCTGTAGCTGGTAAAACTTCAGAGTGGAGTAGAGTACCCTGCATTAGCAGCCAAAAGGTATGCTGAACCTTTTGAAGCAGCTTACATTCAAAAAAAAGAGACTGCTATCCTGTAACTTGTTTAAAATAAGTGTTCCACTTTCTTTCTATTCAGGGGTTAAGATGGATGAGTAGACTGAGCTACAGGGGGCAACATAGAAGTAGGGGGAGTACAGGAGAAATGATGACGATAACCATTGAGGGAGAAACTCTCAATTCCTTTGATGGAAATGAAAGAAAATTATCAGCACCGTGAGCCTGGATCACATGTGCCCCATAGTGAGACTCTATCTCCAAATAGGGAGAATCTATCATAGTCAGACTCTATCTCAAAAAAAAAAAAAATTGCCAATCCTCAGACCCCCTTCACCTGGCATTCCAATTTCTCTTAAATCTCACTCAACTTTTTCCTTTTGCCATGGAACTTATCACCTTCTGAAATACTATATATCAGCATTAATTGCCTGTCTCCACCTCACCCTACCTCAACTCCAAAATTTAAGTACCATGAAGACAGGGATCTCTGTTGTGTTTTTACTGAATTAAAAACTTTTACTAGAGTGGAAGAAGGTATTCCATTCTACTATGGAGAAGAATGGAATGCCATTGACAGAAGGCCTCCCATTTTACTATGTATGTTAACATAGTGTATGTATGTTAACATACTATGTATGCTAACATAGTAAAATGGGATGCCCATGCTGCAATTCTGAAAGCAAAGCAATGAAAAAGTTATAAGGAAAAATCTTCAGTAGTTAATCAGGAAAACAGCTATGTCAGAAAATTGCCATGTGGATATAAGTTTGAATGTAAAGCTTTCTGTGAGCTGTTAATTTTCTAAAAAGTACATTTAGCTCATAAGTGGGGATACTGGGACTCCTCATTAGTTGTATGTAGAGAAATGTATCATTAATTCCCTAACTCAAGGCTCATAATCTACTTTTTTGAGATGGGATTTATTTTAACTTCTGCAATCACTTATCAAGCTTAAAAATGGGGGGTGGGGAGTGAAAGGGAATCTTCCATGAATTCAAAGCATTTGTTATTCAATTTATCATCAAATGCCATTGACAATCTTGTCTATGTGTAATACCATAATTGATAGAACCTGTCACCTTTCTCTCAAGTAATTAGTTTAGGGAGGGCCTTAGGGAATATATGAAACATGAAACAATCTTCTCACAGCTTTCATATTAACAAGTTTAATTACCAAGAAAAAATACTTAACAACACATATATCAGGCATGATTATGAAAATGGCAGATAACTCCTAGGGAATCTCATCCATGAAATCCATTTGCTGTGATGGTAATGACTAATGACAGTGCGTTCACAAGCTAGTCTGTAAGACCCATGCACAGAGAGTGTGAATGTGTTCTCTGTTTATACCACTGTATTTTGTAAAAGTTATAAACCATATCTCATACTCAGTCCCCAGAATACTCTAACCTACACTCAGATAATACCCATCTCTCCCTCCCTCCAGCAGTAGTCCCATGCCTAAGTTGAGAAAGCTGTGGTTTTTTCATTCCATATTCCTGAAAGTCATAGGCCAAGTGTAGCTATTACTTACCCCTCTCTCTCCCTGAGATGTATTCTTTCCTGAAATATTACCCTCTAAAATCCTGATCTATTCTTGAAATCCTCATTTTTCCAGTAGTTTGAATTTATGTCATTTTCCCTGGCTTGACCAAATGGGTTCTATTAGCACCTGTGTTCCCAGTCAGGACTTGTAGACCACCTCCCTTTTAAATTAGGGTTTTTTTTTTAAATATCCTGCATGGGATAAAGTACAGTGATTTGGGATCTATGGCCAATACAACATATAGTAATCTCAAGAGCTCCTTCTGACTACCCATAATAGATTAGCCTATAATGTAACATTAATTTCTTAAATACAGTGTCCCTTGCTCATTGCAGAGAAATCAACACTACATACAGTAGCAGACAAAGTCTAACGTCCTAGGGCCTCATACAGTATGGAGCACGTGTTCCATGTTCAGCATAGGTTGGCAGGGTCTGAGGAGAGCTATCGTCCCCATACAGTGACTCAGAGGCTTGGCGGATGGGCGCACCATCGTCTTGTAACAGCATCAACTGGAAATGTGGCCCTGATGTTGCAGCATCAGAGATGCAAGGTTGCAGAGAGGGATGGAGTGGGAGAGACCTGACTTCCAACAGCCTCTGTCCAGAAGTGACTAACATTGTTCCTCTCACTGGTGAGAAATCACTGGTGAGCACCCACCGTATGGTCCCATCCTATCTACAAGGAATTGTGAGAAATGTAAGGACATCCATGGAATATTTGGTGATGTTCCAATATCTACCACACAAGATGTACACATCAGCTGTGGACACCAACATGGTAGATTGTACTTCAAAGTTAACAGTATTTTAATGAAACCATATTTTCAATGTGTCCAGATATTCTGAAGGCATTAACAACAATAGCATAATATACATCAATAAGGAAGCTGTTTTTGAATATCATACCCAAATCACTGAAACAGAGCTCTACTGAGAAGTTAGCTTTTCCAGTGTTACTCAAATATCCTCTAAATGACACCATTAACTTGGGCAAGAGCAAATTTGTCTCCTGACTTCCCTGTTGACCATTTGATGCATCTATAAACCAAACTGCATGGGGCTCATTCATCTATTGTCAACTCACTCTAATTTATTTCTTTGATAATTGTTCCTGAGAGATGTGTTTCTTTCAGGGTTTCTTCCCCAGACATGATTATGAGATATTTACTTATTCCTCTAGATAAAAGAATATAATTAGAATGATTAATGTTTGTATATTAAATATTGCGATGGCAGGGACTTTTCCTTCACTTTTCCAAGGAGGAACAAAAACTAAATTTCAAAGTCATTTTATTAAGTTTTTTTTTTTCTAACCAGTATTTTAGAAGAGTTCAAGATTAAAGGAAAGTTGAAAAAATAGCACAGAGTTCCCATATGCCCTCCCCCAGGTTTTATTATTATTAACAGCTTGCATTATCATAGTACATTTGCCCCGGTTAGTGAACCAATATTGGTACCTTACCATTAGCTAAAATATGCATTTTACTCAGATTTTCTTAGTTTTTACCTAATGTCCTATTTCCATTTCAGGGACCCATCCAGAATATCTTATTGCATTTAGTAGTTATGTCTCCTTAAGCTCCTCTTGTCATGACAGTCCCCCAGAATTCCCTTGTCTTTGCTGACTTAGTGTTAAGGAGTGCTGATCAGGTATTTATGTAAGGTATGTGGAAACTTTCTGCACCAGAGGTTTGCCTATTCTCCCTCATTTGTTTATTTTATGCAATCATTCATTTACATCAGCATGAACTTGTGGATATGTCTTTATACTGTGAGTCGTAATCCAAAACTACTCTATTTTTTGGCTCATATTATTCTAGCTGTGGCATTGGAAACTATTTCATATACCCTTTTGATACCATTATTGTGGGGTGGGAAATGAATATTTCTTTCCTTTCTAGCATTGGGTTTTCAGGTACATCACTTTAATCTTTTACCCTTGTCCTAGCATCAACCATTTCTCAAGGTGCCCTGGTTCCTTTTTAATGGAGAATGATATTAGAAGTCAAGATCCAGGTGCTAGGAATGTTCCTTGGTCTGGGAGGAATACGGCCTCTCAGTTGACAAAACAAAGACAGACACATGCTTTTCATTCAGTTTTCACTGAGATCAGCCTTGGGTTTACTGGGAATTCCAATATTACCAGTCTAGAATAAAGGATTCTTTTCTTCTTATCCAAGTTGTTTTGACAGCAGTGGAAACCTGCAAGAGCATAAAGAATTATCTATCAGTCCTAAAACAGAAACCTGTGAGTGTTGTCTAAAGAACAGCATCCTCATTCATCAGAAGTAGAAGCTGGTGCTATGTTGGTCAAAGTCAGTATGACACGTGTCACTTGCTATCTATAGACATATCTAGAAAGCTACTGTACATACATATAGTACGTATACAATATCTACATACTAAACATCAACCTAAAGTTGCCATCTATAGAGAAAATGGGCAATTGTAGCTAAATGTAATTTAATTCCTTAATTCACAAAATATTCATTGCAAAATGTTAAAAAGAGGTGGGTAACATGTACAGAATATTTTGTAAATATTTTGTAAAATTTTGTAATGAATATTTTGTAAATTAAGGAACATTCAGCTACAATTTCTCATTTTCCCTGTAGATGGCAACTTTAGAGGTAACTTTTAGGACACCCTGTATATATGCCTATATATAAATAGGTATACTCTTTGTAATAAAAGTTGCGAAGTTTGATTTTTTTTCTATATTTTTCATTTTGACAACTGAATCGGTAGCACCGTGATTTCCCAGTGGTTCTTCGGAGTTTTCTCTACCTTTTTTTGTTTCCATTACTGACGCTGTTGATGACCCAAATGTGGGAGCACCTCAGACTCCTCTGCCATGGCAGCAGAATGGCAAAGCGTGTCTTCTGCTGTAATATTTTGAGCCTCTCCAATAATCAAGGTTTGTCGAAGAGAATAAGAACAAGAATTATCCACATCAGTAGGTGAGCCCAAGAACCAAAGTGAGACCAAGAGGAATGAGCAATGATATGCCAGTCAGCAGGGCTGACACATGTGGGTGACTACCAGCTTTAGCATTTTGGTTTTCTGCTATTACTAAAATTGGCAACCAGGGACTCCATTCACCCTTAATTGATTCTGCAGCTGCATTATACAAAGCCATTCCATAACATTTCTCTCACTTCCCAGCCTGAGAGCCAGCTTTTAGTATGCATGGAAAGTTCTGTGCCACTGGGCGGTCTTCTTCACCACCAGAGTGGGAAACTCCTCTACTAAAGCCCAAAGCAGAGGCTGTAGTGGCATCTGGAGCCTGCCCTTTCTCCAAGAGAGCTCTAGAGTCCAGATTCCTTTGTGCACTGTTATATGCTGGAGATGTGAACTGAGAATATTACATATACAACATACAGTTATATTATAAGTGAAACAACCATGCATACATGTGAGCATTTCTCTCCTATGAAAAATAAATAAATATGCAAGGCAAAAGGAATTCTGCAATTGGGTTACATTTTAAAGTTAAATCCCTGTGCAGAGAACAGCTGAGCTCTTCCTTCTAAAAGAGAGTCCTAAAGAATTTGCAATTCTCATAATTTCATAAATTAAGGTAACTGTTAATCTAAAATCAGATTTTGTGGCCAAATCTAAGCACAAACATCAGAAAGAAAATCCTGCAAAGTGATTGAGAGAAAAGGTAGAAAATATCATTTTAAGTATTTGAGATTTTGTATCTAATTAATTCATTTTATTCACTGCATATTTATTAACTATGAATTAGGCTGCTAGGTACTGTGGCCTGCTCAGGATACTAACATTAATAAAATAGGTTATTCCTTGAGCAATGTGGCAACCTGATATGATTATAACAAGTGTGCTAGGTACTATTGATTAGGGTGTCATCTGAACACTCAGAAGTATCATCCTGAGTTCCTGTGAACCAGTGAGAGTTATCCCAGAGAAGAGGTAAAGAACATTCTTGGCATATGAGGAAGAGCAGAAGGCAAAAGTGAGGGACAAAGTGATGAATTTGTAGCTTCACAAAGCTTTAAAAACGTGGCATGTGACAGGAGAATTTGCAAGAATTAAGGACAAAGAAGCTTGAAATCATATTAACAAATTAATACTTGGTCCTCAGGGCACTGAAGAAAACTCGAGGGGGTTGTGCAAGGAAGAGATGTGTCAGGAATCAAGACTTAGAGGATTCTGGAAGAATGTCTTCAGGGAACCTCAGAGCAAGGAAGCTAGAAGATGACTGCTGATGGGGAGCTGAGCTGAGGGGAAGGCGGGTGGGGTTCAGTCAGAGAAGCATTCAGGAGACAGGACAGCAGCTCCTGATGTAGGCATTAAAGGGACAGAAGGTTTCTAGCTTAAGTGCTAGGGCAAATGAGTGGGGGTGGGGCTCATAATGGGTAGAGTG
>NW_003852498.1:1510307-1511361 GCF_000181295.1 Otolemur garnettii
GGAGGTAAAGTCTCCATCTTTCTTTAGGGCTGCATAGTATTCCATGGTATACATATACCACAATTTATTAATTCATTCCTGGGTCAATGGGCACTTGGACTTCTTCCATGGCCTAGGAATTATGAATTGCACTTCAATAAACTTTCTAGAACAGATATCTTTGTTGTAGTGTGATTTTTGGTCTTCTGGATATATACCTAGTAGAGGAATTATAGGATCAAATGGCAAGTCTATTTTTAGTTCTCTAAGTGTTCTCAGCAGCTCCTGATGTAGGCATTAAAGGGACAGAAGGTTTCTAGCTTAAGTGCTAGGGCAAATGAGTGGGGGTGGGGCTCATAATGGGTAGAGTGAATAAAGGGAAAGAGGAGATTTGAGGGAAAAATAGGAGCTCACGTTGCAACGGGATGTGTTGAAATGTGTACTCTTGTATTCAAATTTAGATGCCAGCACACAGTTTTACACCTAGATCCTGATTTCATTCAAAAGACCCGGACTGCAGGTAGAGGCAGGGTGGTGATGGGAGAGATAGTTGAGAAAGAAGGGAGAACTTAACACAGCACAGTTTAAAATAATCTTTGAGAAAACATAAAATATCCCATAGCATTCCATATTCATAATGGTTAAATGCTTAAGCACTAGAGCTGTGCTGTCTGTTTTTCTGGTTTTGAATACTATTCAATAGTTTTTATTCTTGAGATAGTTAACTTCTTTTTTTATTTATATATTTTTTTTAATTAAATCACAGCTGTAGGAGGCACCTGTGGCTCAGTGAGTAGGGTGCCAGCCCCATATACCAAGGGTGGCAGGTTCAAACCCAGCCCCAGCCAAACTGCAACAAAAAATAGCCAGGCGTGGCGGGTTCCTGTAGTCCCGGCTACTTGGGAGGCTGAGGCAGAAGAATCGCCTAAGCCCAGGAGTTGGAGGTTGCTGGAGTGACTCCTCTGCACTCTACCAAGGGCGTCCAGATTCCTTTGTGCACTGTTATATGCTGGAGATGTGAACTGAGAATATTACATATATAACATACAGTTATATTATAAGTGAAACAACCATG
>NW_003852498.1:1512829-1571753 GCF_000181295.1 Otolemur garnettii
CATTAAAATTATATATTGCTTTGGGTAGTATGGACATTTTAACAATGTTAATTCTTCCCAGCCATGAACATGGTATATTTTTCCATTTGTTAACATTTTCAGCTATTTCTTTTCTTAGAGTTTCATAGTTCTCTTTATAGAGATCTTTCACATCCTTTGTTAGGTAAACTCCTAGGTATTTCATCTTCTTTGGCACTACTGTAACAGAGTTCTTGACTATTTTTTCAGCTTGACTGTTGTTGGTATATATAAAGACTACCAATTTATGAGTGTTAATTTTGTAACCTGGGACGCTGCAGTATTCCTTGATCACTTCTGATTGTTTTGTGGTAGAATCCCTGGTATTTTCCAGATATACAATCATATCATCTGTGAAGAGTGAAAGTTTGATCTCTTCTGATCCTATAGGGATACACTTGATTGCCTTTTCTTTCCTAATTGCGATGGCTAAAACTTCCATTACAATGTTAAAGAGCAATGGAGACAAGTAGGAACCTTGCCTGGTTCCTGATCTGAGTGGAAATGATTTCCCTATCTCTAAGTCTTTGAAAATCACCTGAAACTAATGTAAATTCATAGCTAGGAGTTCTTCCAAGCAACATTCTTTCCTTCTCAGGATTATTCATTCATTTTTTAAACATTAATATATGTTTAATATATGCTAGATACTGGAAATAATAATTAGTATTTTAAATCTATTATTAATGTTAACACAACAGTTTGCAAGACTTTCAAAATTATGAATTGTAGCAGCCCGTATAGCTTATGGCTAGGAGGAGTGAGAGTTATAAGAAATGCCTATAATGGAACACCTTGGTGAAAAGGGCATGGAGAGAGATTTAGTTCTAACAAGGATGAGAGAGCTCACGAGATGAGAGCATTGGTGAATTGGCAGTCTCTACACCTGTGGTGTTGAGACGCACGAGCTCAGCCTTATATTAGGCTGGAGGAGAAGGCAGACAAAAAACATGCTCATTCTATCACGGACACACATACTCTGACTCTTTCTTCTCTCCTTCCTGCAAAACGCCAGCACGGCATCTCTGCTGATTACCAAGCTCTGCTAAAGACTAAGATCTATCTGTTCTAAGAAGACTGCTTTACTCTCTCTAAGATATACACTCTCTCTCTCTCCAGCTAAAGTAGATAGCCCTCAAGCACATAAGAGAAACTATTTCTGAGCAAGGTAGCTTAGTGGTCCGTGTCCAGAACCTACCTAAGCTGGGCCCAAGACCTGGCTAATCCTGGGCCCTGACAAGTGGTGTCAGAAGCAGATTCTGACAATGAATGTTATTTTTTATTGTATTATAAGTGTACTCAGCTTTTAAGAATTCCTGTTATCAATATTTTGCAAGGAAAGTAACAAAATATGAAAGTAGCTCTGTGAAAGAGAACACAAAACTTTAAAATTATAATAATCTGGTGGCTGCCACCAGATTCACACTCGGAATACCTGGATCTTTACATTGGACACTATTGATGTTCTGCCCAGATGCTATTTTCCTGGCCTGTGCACCATGCTTAACAGAATTGCACTGTGAATGAGAAATTCCTTTCTCAGGTTATATAATCATGTCATAGATTGCAAAATTTCATCACTGACACTCAGGTCTTCAAGTAAAACATTTGATTTTGATTTTGACTTCTTTACAATGCCCTCTTCTCAAAGCATAAAGGAAAGGAATAATTTATTCTAATCTAATAAATTCAGTACAGTCCAAAAATTAAACTAATCACTTCAGGAAACTGAGACTCTATTAGATGACTCCATTTTTCATATTTTCTCCCACTCTTCTGTCTAAATTTCAATATGTGGGAGGGGCTATGGATGTTGCCTTGTGGGGCTAACAGTCAACTGGACTCTTAGATTCAGATATTTTCCCCCAAGTATTATCTGTGAGACCTTCAAATTAATTCCTATGCATATGTGGTCATTGTATAGAAAACATCACAAAACATAGGAGCTTAAAGCAAAAAGCATTTGTTATTTTTCATGAGTCCTTGGGTTAGCTGGCTGGTGCTGCTGAACAGCAAAGTGCCAGGTTGTATAGGTACCTGATAAAAAAAAAAGAAAAACCAGTACTATTCATCCTGTATTTATTTAAAATTTTTGTATTTTGTTTATCACAGATTTTTTTGCATTAATTTTTATTTTTTTAATTTTTTCATCAAAATACCCATTCTTACAATATTTTTTATATTTATAGATTTGAGGGATACATTTAAAGATTTGTTGCATAGATATTGGGGACTGGTGAAGTCTTGGCTTTTGGTGTGACTCTCACCCGATTAATGTACATAGTACCCATTAGATAATTTCTCATCCCATACTTCTCTCCCACCCTTCCTCCACCCTGCCCTTTTGCATCTCCAATGTCTATTACTCCACTTTCTGTGCCCATGTGTACTTATCTGATGTTTCGTAAAGTAGACAATTACATACTCTGAGAAAAGAATCCTTATTCAATAAATGGTGCTAGCAGAATTAGATAACCTCATGTAGAAGACTAAAATAGGATCAGCACATCTCAGCACTCGCAAAAGTAAATTCATGATGGATTAAAAAAAAATTAAATCCAAGCCATGAAATGGTAAGAATTCTACAAGAAAGTACTGGAAAAACTCTTTCAGACATTGGCCTATCCCATTCATCCCAGGAGATTTGTATATAAAAGTAATCAAATCAACAAATCTGACATCACTAGCTTTTTTTCCCCTTCATGAAATAACAACCGAGAAAAAATTTTAGTTAAGGAAGACTCCATAAGATTAACTAGACAGGCCTTTTGCCCATATTTTCACCAAGAGAGGGCACTCTGCATTTATTTAAGTTGGTGAATTGGGACCAATTGGAGGTGAGCGAAGGTTAATTCTTATACCAAGACTCAGATGATGGAAATGGGATGAAAGAAGAAATTACATTACCTGAAGCTTTACTGTGTGCAAGAACCCTGGGGGTAATTCAATAGTGCTCTTTCCTCTATAAATGTGACATTATTTAATTGAGAACAAAGTAGCATAAATAATAAGGAAGGAGAGATTGAAATGTTCCCATCTGGCTTTTTCCGTCTCTTGTCATTTTGTAGATAACGCCTTGCACAGAACACTTAATCTTGAAACAGTGAACAATAAGCCACCTTCTCAGAGCTTAGGCGTCTCTGTTCTTTCTAATTAAATATCAAGATTACAATATGGCAGCATTGCACAAAGAGAATAGGCTGATTAGAAGAGACTGTAGAGCAAATGATTGCCGAACTTTGACATTTTGCAGCATACATGACATGATAGACTGCATTGCTGTTTGCTTTCTGGATCCATTAAAAAAAAAAAAATCACACAAATTAAAGCACAGAAACTATGCTGCTGAGTGCCTTTCTCCTACTTCTACCGCCCTTTGTGACTGTTGTACTCATTTCTCTGACAGTTTGACAAATTTGTAATGTGCAACTTTTTATAAAATGCAGAGATTGTCTCCTTAAAATCCCATGGTCTTAGTAATCATTTAAATACCTCTGCTATGTCATGAGATCATGGTGTGTTATTGTTATTTAAGAAGTTTAGGGGGAGGCGCCTGTGGCTCAAAGGAGTAGGGCACCTGCCCCATATGCCGGAGGTGGCGGGTTCAAACCCAGCCCTGGCCAAAAACTAAAAAAAATAAGAAGTTTGGGCATGGTCAGTTGGCACACAAATTTGCCTGATATTTCTCGTATCTGTAGTGATTTCCTGCCTCTTGCCTTCTGCATTTGTTTCCTAGAGCTGTTGTAACAAATTACCACAAACTGGGTAGCTTAACACAACAGAAATTTATTCTCTCACAGTTCTGGAGGCTAGAAGCCTGAAATCGAAGTGTGTCAGCAAGATTTGTTTCTTCTGGAGGCTCCAAGGGAGAATCTGTTCCATGTTTCTCTCCTAGCTTCTGGGGGCTGCCAGCAATTCCTGGCATGTCTTGGCTTCAAGCTGCACTGCCTTTGTCCTCACATGGTGTTGTCTCTGCATTTCTCTCTGTGTCCCTGTGTCTTTACAAGGCTTTCTGAAAGCTGCATCAGTCACTGTATGTGCTCATCTAGTCTGACCTTATTTTAACTTGATTAATTCTGCAAAGGCCTTATGTCCACATAAGGTCAGGTTCACAGGTACAAGGAATTAGGTCTTCAACATACCTTTTGGGGAGCCGCAATTCAACTTACGATGTGTTCCTCATAAAATCTCACTTAGAAGAAATAATGGAGTGATTTTGATGTTCTGGAAACCATAAACTTCATTTGCAGAGTCTTGCTCTTTTCCTGATTTCCACACACAGTGAGAACAAGTTCAAATGAAGCTCTTGGTAAACATCACTGGGGCTAGAAAAGGTGGCCGTAAACCCCATGGTAAAAGACCACTTTTGTCGAGCAGCCAACCGGTGAGGTGACTGGGTGGAGAGTGGGAAGGGACCTAACAAATACTCAGAGGGCTGGTGATAGGAGGGAAAATCACACCCGGGAACTTACATCCCTGGAGTTTTGTGACTTTTTCCAAGTGAATTGTCACCACAGTTCACCAAAAGTGCATTCAGTTGAATTTTTAAAAACCACATGCAATTACTTAAAATAAAATTGAAACACTTTATTGACTGTCACACACACAGAGGGAGGGATTCTTGTGTTTCACCCAGAAAAAATCCTCTGCTCCTCAATGAGATAGCAGTTTTGAGCACCAGAGAAACATACTCTAAATTTTGGGTTGTTTTTTGCAGAGAGTAATGTGTGGTTTGCAGACACAACCAATAGAAGTGTGAAGGTCAGGGAGAGATAGGCAGGAGTTAAATCAGTTAATGAAAAGGAAAAAGAAACCTTTCTCGATGAAGGATCATGTTTATCACAAGTTCTGTGGGTATAAGCTGTGCAGTCCGCATTTACAACTCATAAAAGCTACAGAGACAGGTGCACTATAGAAAGGGGGATGACGGATTAGCTCTCGCATTTTCGGGCAGTGGTGCAGCAAGGGAGAGCACATTAACCGAACGAGCAGCCAGAAACAGCAGTGAAATCATCACCGAGGGAGACAATACAGTGAACACAGGAAGATACATCTTTCTGGCACAGCCATTGTATTTACTGATGTACCACACATTCAAATAGATGTTTCCAAAGATTCATTCTGAATGTAGATAAGAAAAAAAGAAATTTATCAGATACAGGACTAGATATCTTCCCGTCACTCAGTGCTGCTGACTTGAACTTGATTTTCACTTCCTACAACAGTTCAGGTGCCCTTCTATCTATCTATGATACTGTCACATAGTTAGAGCCATTGGTTTTTTACCCTCCTTCGGGCTGTGAATTTTTCCACTTGTTATTTCATCATATAAAACAAGACAAATGGTGTCCTGTGTATTATTCTCTCATCAACCTCTTGAAACATAATGCTGCATGGTTATGTAACAGGATTTAAGACTCAGTTTTTTGTTCAGGAGAAAATTGTCTCTTTATCAATCCGAAATTTCCTTGGTTAAATGTATTTATGTAAGATCCTTGACATTTTTGAGACAGAAAATTTCTCCCTTCAAAAGTGACATGTAAGAATCTATATTTAAAGAGGAAAACAGGCTCAAAATGTGTTTCATGATAGTTTTCTGATCTGGGTGTCTATGTTTATATCCAAGTTTCATCAGCTATCCATGGATGTCCCTGAGGCAAAGTCCTGGAAATTTCTTACTCTAGAAAATGGACGTGATAGTGCCCACCGACCTGGTTGTGAGGATTAAATGACATAACTGATGTAAAATGTTTAGCACAATATTTGTATAATGACTGCACAATAACTATAAAACCAAAAGAATAATAAAATGTTGCAGAATAGTCCCTATGGAACTTTTGATAAATGCTACTATCCATGTCATTAAAGGTGAAATATTTTAAACTATAGCTTTCTATATGATCTTTGGGGAATACAACAAAATCTAATTTGGGACCCAAAATAAGGAAGACTATTTCTTGTCTATCATATAAAACAAGACGAATGGTAGAATGTCTGAGCAAATACAGAAGGGGCACCTGAGGGACCTCTGAGTAGGAAAAAGCAGGACTAAGCATCTCCACTGTTCCCTCAAGACTCTATCCCGTATCCCCATGGGAACCAGGCCTCTCATTTTGTTTCTTACCGTTATCTTTGACCTCAGACAATTCTTACTATTCCAGCAACTGCAAAATAGTACCTCATTTTGTTTTGTTTTAATTATTTTTCTTTAATTTCAGTGTACAAACTCAGAGCACAGGGCCAGAACGATGGTATCAGACCACAAAGTCTTAGATATCATCTATTTCTGTCAGTATGGGCAATTCCCTTGGTTATACCCGACCACTAAAAGCACATCAAGTTGGTAACAGATCTAGAATGTAGCACTTGAAGATAATATGTAGACCTGGAGAGGGGCCAGGCTAACTCAGAAGCTTAAGCTCTCGCCTTATCTGGAGAGGGAACTGGGAACATTTCAGCACTCGTCTCTGCCCCCAGTCCCTGCCTCCCTCTGCCTTACTTACTGCCAATGTAGAGCAAAGAGTAAGGAAACAGGCAAGAAAACTGGTTGACTGGTTTTACTGTTTGGTTTTTTCTCCTCTTGGGAACAGAATTATATGCTAGAGAGGAAGCTCAGAATCCTCATAGTACAGATGGAAAATTGATAAATACAAGGCTCTAAGTGAAGTTAGTTGATCAAGGGCAGAGAATATAGAAGGAGAAACCTGGTAAGAACCCAGGTCTCCTCATAGCTTGATCTTTCTCAGGCCCTGTTGCTGCTAGGTACTAAAAGACTATTGCCCACCGTCTCCTTCCAACAATCCAGGGCCAGTTTTCTTTTTCTGTCCTGGTACATCTGGTGAGTCTATTTTCTTCCATCAACAGTAAGGTTAATTTCCCCAGAATACATACTTCCTGGTATGTATCTTACTAATAAGATGGAGAATCTCTTTTCATTTTGTGTTGTTTTGCTCAAAGGAAGAAGTATCTTTGCTAATCCAACCTGCCTAAGCTCTATCTCTGCATTTTACCTTTCTCAGGTTAAGTAGTATGGCTGCCTTGGTCTCACCTGTGCACCCTTTCCCTCTGTCAGTATCTCAGCCACTCTTTCAGGATCACACTGACCAGGAGGATTACTGCATTGAATCTAGCTGTATTCCCAGGGCCTCTGGCTCCTGTCCCCTACCATTGAAACAGACTTTATTCTTCTAAGGAGAAGTAAACTACAATCCTGTTATTCTCTGTGGCCTAAGAAGCACTGTTCCCTCTCAGAGGAAGCCACTCTGGGCAGTGAACCTCCCTGTCTCAGTTTAGTTCTGGTCTCGGAGTCCACCGTGACTCACTGGCCTAGGAGCATTGACACTTCATCAGGCAAAAACTGGCTGAACTCACCCTGGAAACTCAAAAGGGAATACTGTTGGGATCCTGTCCTTCCACTCATTGAACATTTCCAGATAATGTGGAAAATTTGAAGGTGTTTCAATTTTCCACTTAAGGCAAGAACAGGTTTTTGCATTTTACTTATTAATTTATTAAGCTTTGGTTTGAAGAGCCTCATGCCATAAGCATAAGCGGGAACACAAACTTTGAAGCCAAAATTTCTTTCTCCACTTTGTATATATGAAAACTATCCTTAAGTTTGGTACCTGGGCTTCAATGCTGGTTTGTACTTAACCCTATTCATTTCTTAGCTGGTATGTGCTGGGCCCTATGCCAGGTGTTTTGACTTACTGAAGTCTTAAAATAATTTGTCAATAAAATAACACTACCATCCTATTTTATGGATTTTTAAAAATAGAGACCCAAAGTTTCTAAGTTATTTCCCCAAATAGGCTAGTTAATGAAATAACTGGGGTTGAAAAGCAAGTCTGACATTTTAACCCATGTTCCTTTTACTAAGTCAAGTTAAAGAAAACACTTACTGTCTTTTTCTCTTTGCTTTACAGGCTGCCCAATGCTTTTTTTTTTTTCTTACTTAAAATATTTCTTGCTGTTTCTGATAGTTGTATGCCAGCTTGGCCCATCTGGTGCTATTTTTCCAGAACTTCATGAGACTGCTTTTCAGTTCAAAAATATCCTTTGATTTTCCTTAAAACATATATTGTGCTCAACTGGTGATGGTCACTCTGCTGTGGTCACCCTGCTGCACACTGGATTCTGATGAGCTGAACATATGGGCCTGACAGTGTCAGCAGGATCCCAAGCAATTGCGTGGATAATGGGTCCTGACATCCACGCTCCCCACATCCTCTGCTCAGCAGAGTTCTTGGTGTAACCAGTGCTGCTTCACTGCTGGCACAGTGGCTGCATTCCAGAACTCCACTGGTAGAGTGAACGGAGATGCAGGTATTTTGGGAAGTTCTTACATCTCAACTAGCGGGGAATATATATGATCAAGAGTCCTTGAGAGGACTACATGAAAACTTTGGTGTGCTGGTAGTTTTACTTTGATGTATAAAACTCACGGATTGTCCTGTGAAATCAGCTCTTGCACCTGGGTCCATGATTACGCCACAGAAAGCTGGAGGCGGATACCATACAGCAGGGAAACCTATGTCCGGGGAGAAATTTTTACTTTCAATTCTAAAAGGTATTATTCTGCTTCCTAGAGAACAGATTTCTGGTGTTCTGGTTTCTACAGACAAGGAAAATTGAGATAGGACTTTTTTCTTTATGGAACTTGAAAAATTAACTACCAGCATGAAAATGGCTGTAATACCAAAGCAAGAATAAAAGTATACAATAATAAATAGTGGTAAAATAAATAAAAGTATATAATAATAAGTAAATGAATTTTCATATCCATGAAAATGTCATAAGGCATTTCTTCGATCTATTCCCAGTGCTATCTGTAAGCACCTTTAGCATTAGTGGAAAGGTGATCTCGTCTCATAGATCAAATGAGGCCTGTCAGCCCACCAGAATGCATATGATGCTGGCCCCACACAATTTCTTTGATCAAGGCTGGAGGAGCAGATATCTATCCATCATGAGATGGGTGGACAAGAAAAACATCTGATATGATGAAACTGCTACACAATTTTAAAAAATGACACATGGATCATGGTTTACGTTGTCTGAGATTTTAAAGTTCAGTATCCTCCATCCCAAGTAGCACTCACTGTCATTTTTAGAAAATGTAGTCATCACCTTTCCTGATCTCATCGTCAAGAGTCAGGATGCTGATGCTGACCCATTCACGATAAAACAGGAAGGGACGTAAGGAGCAGGTAAGTGCTCTTCCTCCCTTTATGGATGAAAAGCATGACGTGCAGAGGAGGATCTGGCTCTAAAATCTCTAATTCTCATTCATCTTTCCCTTTATTAAATAATGTAGAAAGACATTCTTAGCAGAAATCACAAAATCACCATAGTCTAAAAATGCAAGTAGAATTAATTAGGAGGCCTCTGTGTGCCTAGCCCTGTACTGCATTGTAAGGAAAATGGATGAAAAAAGTTGCATCACGATGGTCCTTCTGTTTAAGGATCTTATTTTCTACTCAAGGATATATGTAGATAGTTTACAAAGCCCCACAAAATGAAGTACAAATTGATGATATAAGACAGAAGGCCCCAAACAGAACAGTCGGTCACCGAGAGTTTTTTGTCATCTGCATAAGAGTGTGGTAAGTCACATTGCATTCTCTATCTGTGTCTGTACAGGAATACTGAGTGACAATGATGCAGATGATAATTTAGATGTTAATAGAGAACCAGAAAGATCTGAGGAGACTGCAGGCTGAGGCAACATACAATAAGAAATTAATACAGCTAGGGAGAGGAAAAGGGAAATATTTCAACCTGTAGTGCGAGAAGGTGGAGATGGTTGGTGGAGTGGGTCTTCCTCATCTGATTGAAAGCTGTCTTGTAATTGCTCTGCTTAGCTCGGCTGAAACATACCAAAACTTCATGAGTCAATGAGCAGTTTTCAAAGCATAACTATGTGCCAATGAATCACCAGCAAGCTAAGTAACTGTTCAATTGGATCAAGGACTGAGGAGAAAGCAATGAGATTTTTAGCTCTGCCCCTTTCGCTAACAAAGTCTTTGATTCCAGATTAGTTGTGTCTCAGGGACTCGATTTCTGCATCTACCAGATGGAAGAAATTAACTAAATGATCACTAAAACCTCTTTTTTCTTGATCATCTTATCTTTAACTTTCTGACTTGAGAAAAGAGAAACAAAGTTTATATGATCAGAGGCCGAAAATATGTAAAGGAGAAATAATGATATTTCTTCTAAAATCTCCTTTTCCAGTTTTGGGTCACTTATTTAGGATTATATGGAAAAAAATATTAACTAGTAAGTGCAGATAAAAGTACTGAATGGGAGATATCCAGAGATGAAGCTACAATCTTTCATTATTAAAGCATTATATGGAACGTTCTATCAGCAGTATATAATTTTAATGAGGTTTTGATTAAGTGAACATCGGTGGTTTAAAAATTGGTGACAGTGACATTGCTCTTGTGAAAAGAAACATTTAGCATCAGGTTGCTGTGTCCAGCCTCTCACATTGTCGATTGGCCTTGCTGTCATGCAGGTACCCTTGTTAGCCTACTCAGCCGCTAGGATGGGCCACCAGCCTTAACAGTCAGCTCTGGAAGGACTGATGCTCATTTCCCTGGGGAGTGAAATCCTATTTGTGTTGATCACACACTTTTCATTTAACTAAGAAAATTTCTTCTCAGAATCTTCTTAATCCTCTTCATTGTCCATCTCCCTACTTTCCTTGTGATTGCATTGGTTTTGCTGTCAAACTATTGTTCTGAAGCAGTTTATTGTAAGGAAAATCTGCAGCATGTAAATGAAACTTTCCAAAGTCAGCTTGCTTTAGGTGAAGAAGGAAAACAAAGGTTGCAGACAGATTAAAGGAATGTGCCCCATACCATTTACGTTCTTTACAAAAGTGAAAATAAATACAGCCCCTGCAGTGCTATTTAAAATATTGTCATCCTCTGCCTCACTCTGCACTTTTTAGCTCTCTTCAATGGGGTCCCAAAAGAACGGGAACTAATCTGCCCTGCTAAGTGTTATATTGAAGTGTCTACTAAACAAATTGAGAATTTTATTGGTAGGGCTGCAAGTGCTTGCTTATGTAAGTTTGGTTACCAGGAATAATTGTACTGTCGCTGCTGTTTCATTCTTTTAATTCCAGTTCATTTTCTGGTGCCTCCTTGGTGAAATAATTAGAAAGGTTTCAGAGCAAGTGGAGACATAAGTGAGATATATAATGGAGTGCTCCCACCCACTCCTTATAATCTGTCTTATCACACATTCCCTTAGATTGTTCTCTCAAAAGTTATCAGTAACTCCCGTGTCAACCACCTGTGCTCACATTTCCCTCGGGTAAACCTCTTTCCACAGCATGTGACATGGTTCATCCTCCTCGGACACTCTGTCTCAGCCCCACAGCATCACCCAAACCAAGTTTTCCTCTGTGGTCTCTGGTCCTCTTACCGGGTTCTCTCCTGCCTTTCTCGTCTTGCCTTAGCAGAGGTGTTGCCAAATCCTTAACTTTGGGCTGTATTTCTTCTGTATTTTCTCTACCACTGGGACCTTTCCCACTATGATCCAACTTTCATCTTTATGTAGATGATCTCAAATATTTGTCTGTCCCAAATTCTCCACTGACCAGGATACCTAGAGTCCCAGCTGAAATTAATCAGGCTGAGCTGTTGATATTTTAAAAATTAGTTCAGCATCTCCATCAGACCAACTGCTTGCTCCTGTTTTCTTCCTTTCCATAGCTGTGCCACTTCCTCAGTTATGTGAAGGCAAATAGATACTTTTGAACTTCCTTGGATTCCTGTTTTGTTGCCACTCCAGCCTCAACCAATTAATATGCCTTTTTCAGTTGGAACTTATGGTCAATATTCTTCTAACTATATAATAACTAACTATATAATAGTTACTTCTAACTATATAATATTCCATAGTATATAGGTGCATGGTAATGCCTTTAATCTCTTATTAACATAACTTTACATTGTCCAAACCTTTTTTTAATTAAAAACAATGCTATAATTGAATCATTATTGATATATCTATGGAGAATTACTGCATCTAAAGATATGACCAGATAAATGATGACAATATTATCAAATTAACCCTCAAAATGTTGAAACTGGCTCTTGTTCCAACAGAGCGTTTGTTATTCATACTTATTCTAGTAACCTAAAATACCATTTGGTGTGCTAATATATACATATGTTGGTCTTTTTCTTTGAACTTTCAATGTACTCCCATTGAACTTTACCAAGATTTTACCAGCCATATGATCCTATTTACTGTAGTTTTGAATGATTTTGATGTCTGCGTTAGGCGTGATTCCCCATATTAGTCTCCTTCCCCCAAAACTCAGTGGCTATTCTCAGTGGCTATTATCCCAATAAAAGCTGAGCATTTTAAGAATTCATAAGCCCCCCTATGCTTTAACTATGAATTAATATTTTTATTTGCCTGCATTAGATTTATATATTTTGGACATCATTATAATACTAAATCTTTCCTTTTAGAAGCCAAATATTCATAGCACTGATTATGTGTTTTAACATTCTTCAGTAACACAATTTTCTTCATTTAGGCCTTGAACACTAATCAGTCTCCTCTCCAGCAACGTTGTTTATACAAATGCAATTTTTGTGGTATTTTCTAATAGGGTATTTTTAGTCTATATGGTAGCTGTCAATGCTGCTAGTTTAATCTAGGATCTGCCACCCAACCAAACTATCTTCTTTATTCATTATTTCTTTTAGAAATAATTTTTTGCCATAAGATTCCCGTGTTAATTTAATTTGAGATACAATACTTTTAAACTATAAGCACAGCAGCAAAATTTGCATTTTTGGAAGAAGCCAGTCTTCAGCCAAATCATTTATCTGAGGCATGGTCTCTCTCAGGTGGTCCTGAACAGACTCTCCCAGGTCCAAGCCCTCTCTCCACCTGCAGAACCTGCCCTCACTTTTCCATTTCATTCAGCCAACATTCTATCTTCCCTTCCATTTCACGCTCTCTCCCAAATCCTTTCCTGATACTCTTAACATCATTTCAGTCTCTCCTCCTCAGACACGTCCTCCTATATTGACTGCTCCCATAGCAATTATTTTTTGCACAAATCACTTGACTTCAACCCTTGGATGGTATATGAGTTGGAGGCGGGCCTTAACATTTTGTCATCTTTGTGTCTCCCACTGCATCAAGAGGTCCTTCCCTGTATGTTGTTAAAGAGCTCAGTAGATATGCTTTTATTCAATCAAATGGATCAAGTCTGAAGTCCGGAATGTTAGCCAGGGAGTTCATTTTCTGTGCATCTACAAGCAAGGATAGACTAAAGTTTGGTGGGCCATCCATCACTGGGAGGGTATTAGATGATGAGGTCAACAGAACATGGGGAAAATGCCTTCTCTGCCTATTGCAAATGCTATTTAAGTTCTTCCTCATGAATTGCACATCCCCTTTACCTTAAAAATGAACCTTTACACAGCCCAGTGGAAACAATAGAATTTTGAAAAATCTTAACTGGGGTTGTAACTGCTTGCTTTTGTGGCTGATAATATGTTCTACTTTATAGGAAAACATTCATTTTATTTTTATAATTTAATTGTATATTTTAAAGGTATATAACATTATTTTCTATTACATATTTTATGTTACATATAACATACAAATAGCTAGTATGTATGTTTGGAGTTCAATTATGAAACATAGAAAATCCATTTATATTAAAAGCTGTGATTGGGTATCTCTGAATTAAATGTCTTCTTTACTGAAACAATTTTTCCCTCTTCCTTAGGGATGGAGAAGCTCAACTATATTTTAGAGAGGAGATTAACTTAAAATAAATGAAACAGAAGTGTTCTAATGAAAGAACAGACACACAAAATACTGATGTATTCTTATGCATCATATGTGAAAGCCATCTACCTTTAATCTGCACTTGTACTCACAAAAACAGAAGGGAAGCATTTTCAGTCTGAAATGACAGGCACTTTGAAATCTCAAATAAACTAAACAGTTTTTACCATCCTCCATTGCAATGGTTCTACATTTATAACCACTTAAATAAAAAACAGTGCCTCAAAGTATATAAACTACTAGGTCTGGATTCAAGCAAATGTGACAAGCAGTGGTATAAGCCCTAGATGATGTCACAACTTATGTCTTCTTAAAGGGTACAGTACTATAAGAATAAAGTTTCTTCAAGAGTATTTCAGACTAGTTTATTTGCGCCAACCTATTTGTCATTTAAAGCAGCCTCCTGGCTAAGACACTGAAAAAACTAGGCACGTTTCTCTAAGAAGCCACATAGATGACCTGTAAAGCAGGAACCTTTATGGTTCATGAGCCTCAAGTCTCAGCAAGTAGTTCCTATCATACCTTAGTATTGTAGAATTTCTCTGCAAAATCTGGAGCTCTTCAGATAGGTTGGACACATACTGAGATTGGCCCAGATGTTTGGGCACTGCTGAGTTTTCTGACCCTTTGATGGTGTGTTACATACATATCAATAATTCCTACTTTGCTTGCTGTACTGGTACGACCCTTCTTCAGAAATGTTCATTTTATAATATCATGAAACATGCTGAATACTGTGCTTTGAACTCACTCATAGCCTTATGATATTCAGGAAGGTTTGGTAACCCTCTTGTCTCAAAGGTCAACGTCTTCGTACTTGCTGCTTAATCAAACCCAAATGAAGTTGCCAACACAAAATACCAGGAGAAGATTTGTTGTACCAGAAGGTTTTTCCACACATAAGCTTATTTTCCCTGTCCACATGTTCTTCTTTTCTTCTATTAGAATGACAATAAGATAAAAATGTCTCACTTCCCAAACATGATAGGATACTCATCAAGAAGCACATTTATTTTTAGCGAACTACAAGTAGACTGTTCAGTACTTCAAGTACCTATAACTATTTCCTTAGTGGCTTACTCTATTTTGCCTTTTTCAAACCATCTTTTTCTCCCTCCTCCCCTCCCCATGCTTTTTCTTTACAAAACACAAAAGTTTTCAGGAGGCTTTTAAAATAAAGACCAAATTTTGGTTTTAGAAAACTTTTCCTAAGCCATCTTTCAATGTCATGAAGCAGGGCAACAGTTTGTTATCTAGGAAAGAAATAGTTGGACCCCAAGGGTATCATTTGATGGTTATCAATAATAATAATAAATTACTGAAGCTGGCTGTGGTGGACATCATGGAGAGTGGTTAGTATAGAGAGTGGTTAGTGTAGTTCTTTGAGTTTGTCCAACCTTCTGAAAGGTTGGAGAGGAAGAAAAGCAAGTAGTTTTCCACTTATATATCAAGGGCTAATTTCCTTCAATTCAAAGATATTTAATGAGTCTTTGGTTTAGAAATAGATTGGAACTTCAAATGGACTTTGATTATTGCTGCTGTCAGACACACTTTGGATGCCAGCCACCTCACGCCTTGGCTCACAAGCCAGAATAAATTACATGAAAACATCTTCAGGGATGTTTATCATTGGCCAGGGTGTAGGGCTCTAGGGTTGTGGGCTTAAGACACACACACAGTTAGTTCAAGAGGCAGCATAGCTCAGCCTAACATTGATAACACCTGGGTTCCTGTGCACCTGATCTCCAGTTAATGAGACTACTAAATACAACATTTCAGCAACAAACTCGCTTCCAGGTAGGATAGCAGTGCTCATTCCCCCTTCAGAGAAATTATTAATATTAAAACTTGTCACAAGAAAAACAGATATTTGTCAAGTGCCCTAAATGAACCAGAAAGCATTTGTGCTTTCCCTCAATTCATTAAACATTAATTGAGCACTTACTGTATTCAAGATAATATGCTCACTTCTCAGAGAAATAAATGAGGGAAGCTGAAATGTTGCCATCAATCAGGTCACAGTTAAATGGGTTTCCTAATGTTTACTCAGATATTGCTGTATGCCTGACACTATGACATGAATTAAATAATTTATTCTTACAATAGTCATATAATGTCAGTGGTATTACAATTCTCATTTCATAGAAGGGGAAACTAAGATAGAGATCAAGAAAATTATTAAAAATATTCAACAACTTAGAGCCAGGATTCATAGCCAAGTGTATGGTTCCAGAATTCACATCACAGTCTGTTCTGTCTCTAGAGAAATAATTATAATACAACGGTGTCCGTGTTGAGAGGCACAGAGCAGCAGAGTGAGAGGCACAATTACATTATGGAGGAGGTGCAGAATAGATATTCAGAGGGGGAAAAATGCATGGAAAGTTCAGAGAAAATTACATTAAATTCAGCAAGCCCACAGGTCTCTATAATTATCCTAATTTTGTTGTTGTTCTACCAAAAAAGATGTTCTAGCTCTGAATGCTTTAATGCTACACAGCTCTTATGTAGCAGAACCAGGGTTCATGTCCCAGACCGTGTGAATTTCACGCTTGCATGCTGCTTCAGTGGACTAAACCTTAACTCAGTTACTCCTGAGGAAGGACCCAGCCGGGGTAGTTGGGAAAGGTAACTTGGGAAATTAAAAGGAGTGTTGGAAGAAGTGAAGTTGAAATTACACAGCTGTGTGGAAACAACAGTCTTCTAGGATGACTCACTGTAAGATTCAAAAGCATAAAACTTAACTGTTTTCAAGCAGCCACTGCAGAGACATGGCATTAAAAAAAGCTAGATATGGGATAAAGATGACCACAGTTGGTCAGGGACTGATGGAAAAGCTCTACTAAGTAAGGGAAAGTCTATGAGTCTCCGTGGGGAGAAGGAAAAGTGCACTCCAAAGCAAACAATTTCTTGTCAGTGCAAGATGCACAGATGTTAAGAAGAGATACCCACCCACACCAGAAGCCATACGGGCAGAAGACGGAGCATCACTAATTCACTGGGTATCACGTCCAGAGGTGTATTTGCTGCGATGCAAACTGCCAGCAAGAAATAATTTGGTTTCACCTTTAGAGATGGAATGTTACATGACAAATGTTAAAATAAGTAGATAGGAAAGCCACAGATTTTCTGGGAGGCAATTGCAGAGAAACTATTAAACAGTCACAGGAGAAAAACAGCATTTTCAATTTAGATACAAAATGTAAAGAACATTGTGTTGTGTGTCTGTCGAAACGGCACTTTAATGTTACAGACTCTCCAAAGGTGGTCTCAGGCAGATTTGGGTCTATGTGGAAAAATTCAGGTATGAAGTAGGATTGTATAGAAAATTTGATTTGCCTCTCCTCTCCTCCCCCCTCCCCTCCCCCTCTCCCCACCCCTCCTTTCCCCTCCCCTCCCCTCCCTTTCCCTTTTCTCTTCTCTTTTGGGCCAAGGGCACTGCTAAAGAAGCAAATGAGGCTAATTCAAATTTGAAATGAAAAGTTTTGAAAATTGCAAGAGAGCACAGAGAGGAAAAAGAAAAAAGAAAAATCAGTAAGAATGCTCCCCCTCATGTATGCAAATGTTACAAAGTTTCTTATGTAGGAAGCAGAGAAAGGGAAATCCAAGTAGATATTTTATTCATGAGAAGGCAAGAGAAAAGTTAACTGCAAAAATAGTGGAAGACTATATTAAAAATGATGTAAGGCTAAAATTTGATTGAGAATGGGAACACCCAAAGGTGATGGTGGGGGTACAGACTGGATGAGAAAGTACGCCCCTTTCCCAGACATTTGTTCCTATTGGAGGTTTCTGAAAACAGAGGAAGCTGTTGTGAGATCATGTCTGAAACTTGAACTTATTGGAAGGAGAATTGTCTCTACCAAGGATGCTTCAGTATGACTTGGAACTTCTTATATTTGATAAAGATTAAATGCTCTGCCTCCTCTGGGAATCATATCAAAATGCAGAGAATAGGATCAGACTAGAGTCTCAAATGATGTTTCTCTGCACTTGACCTTGAACAAATGAAGATGCAAAAATCTAAAAAATAAAAAGCTAAGTCATCGGAAATCCACATGGAGTTTGTATTATGTCATTAGCTAATGTAAATGAAATAGGAAGAAAATTGTGTTTTTGGCTAATTAAAATGCCTAGATAGCTAATTATGAATTAATGTAAAATTGGGTATAATGAGAAGCACGTGGATAAAGGTGAAGTCTCAGATATTATTTGATTAATGTGGGTAGCTAAAACCATCTTGACAAATGTTACATGAACTAAGAAAATCCTAGTTAGCTGTCAAAGTTAGTAATTTTTGGAACAACACACTATCTTCAACCGCAATTAATGTAAAATATTTCCAGATCTCTAAACGTTTTTCTCCTAAAAATATTTTGCTGAGAAAAAGAATAATTTCAATGAGAAATGACCCTTCTCATTAAATGTGGAATCCAAATGTATTTGGCTGTGCATACATGTGTAACTGGAGTCCAGAGAATTATATTATTGAATGAAATAGATGCCCCTATTTGTTACTGTGGATGGGCTGGAAAGCAGTCTTCCTTGGCAAATGGGTAAGGAGGCAGAGTGTAGTGATGCCCCTTGATCCTCACCAGAGAAGTTCTGGGTAGGTGACCATTTCTGACTTCCTTTTACTAGGCTAAGTCTAAGATAAATTAATATAATCAAAGATTGAGAAAGTTCTTATTTTTTCCAAGTAAGCCTCTCTGTAGAGAATGTGTATTTAGGACTGTATAGTAAGTCTTAGTTACTAAAATAACTTCAATAAGGTGCCTATTTTGCTCTTGCAAAGACAGCCAGACAGACCTGAATTTTAAGGGATTTCACTTGCTACATGACCTTAGGTAAGTAATTTCATCTTCTCTAAACTTCCATTTCCTCCTCTGAGTTCCCACCATTCCACATGGCTCTAGGTTGAACTTTTTGTTGAATTCCTACTGTGTGTCAGGCCCTGTTATCTCAGAGGACTTCTGTGAGATATTAGAGGAGCTGGCACATATTAGGAGTTCAATGAATAGTTCCTGTCACCACAGATACTGTTACAATGAAGCAATTGAGACTGGAGTTTTCTAATTATGGCATTTTAGGGTAATGGAAACAATTTCAGAGAGAATTTGAGAAAAGGAAGGTTGGCAATTATATAATGAAATAGGATTAAAATATTGAGGAATTACCTATAAGAATCAGGAATGGGAAAGTTAAAGCAAATTAACTCTGATAATTTCTATTATTTCCTTGTATCTTTGTCTTGTGACCACCACCATGCCTGAGGAAGGGAAAACAGCAATAGCCAAATAGCAAATAAACCTGGGGAAAAAATGCTACTAGCCTCATTTTAGATGAACGCTCACTTTGAGCAAGTCCTGTTGGCCTGTGCACCATGGCATGTTAGTTAATTAGAAAACGGGAAAGGCAAAGATGGATGTCAGCTCACTCACAACCTTCTAGCCAGTCTCTACGATCCTCGTCTGGGAAATCTCTTATAACCACCCTACAGTCCCCAGACAGGTAATGCTTATTTAGAGAAAACCAAAGAGCAGGTAAGGGAACTCAGTTGAATCTGGCATTCCCTTTTTTCCCTTCCTTAAGTTCAACCCAGAGCAAGATATGATTTTCTTAAGCCTCTATGATCATTTAAAAGTTTTCTATTTACTGGAATTCTAAATATACAGCCCCCCAAATTGGTAGGAAAACCAGAAGAATCTGCTTTTCCCTTTCCCTTTCCTTAGGTTCAGCCCAGAGTAAGACATGAGAAGGAAATGTGGTTATCCGAAGCCTGTATCTGTGATCATTTTCATTGTTCTGCTTAGTGGGATTCTAAACATACAGCCCCAAGAAACTGGTTCCCGGTTTGTTGTGCAGGTGCGATGGCCTGCAGGTGTGTTCTGAGGCTTTCACAGATGGAAAGCCTGTTGAGTATTTGATGACATGTTAACTAGCTTGATTGAATGGTTCCTCATTGTATTAATAAGTCATACCATAACTTTCTATCCCAGAAATTTATAGTTATAAATTGTCAATTTACCATTAAAAAAATAAAACCACCCTAGATTTGTACTTTACTTACACAAATATTTAATCTTCAAAAAAAATTGTGGAGTAGTTTTTATTGTGATCTCCATTTTACAGAATAGACAATTTCAGCTTATATTAAATAACTTGCTCCAAGTCTTACACTCAATAAGTTGCATAGTTGAAGTTTGAACATGACTTTCTGACTCCAGAGTTTGCTCTTTTAACTCCTAAATTCTACTGCTATTTTCCAAACTCTCCTGTCTGAAAGCTTTTTCAGGGGAATAGGTGAGGAGTAAATAAACTATGATGTGGAAATGCTGAATTATTCTCTAGTGGTAGAAATAGTCAACATGCATTCGCTTTCACAAGTTTCTCAGTTCACTTGCTCTTTCTCATATTATGCCAAAATCCCCAGGGTCACGTATAATCTAGCTCATCTTGGTGTGGTTAATGTTATGAGATATTACTGATTTTTACAAATGAAAACCAAAGTAATATTATTGCCTTTTTTCATAAAAAGCATTTCCACATAGTCTATGTAATGGAAAAGACAACCATATTATATGTGTTAGGTCCATTTTAAACATGCAAAATTGAGTCACAGGGGAGCTAACTTCCTTAATTCTAACTAGCTATTCAAGTAAAGCCCAACATTCTATATCCAATGTACTCAGTACTACTATGAAACCAATTTATAATCACTCATACATTCATATGAAAGATGAATCACAACTATAGCCTAGGATGAAGGAGGGAAGGGGAGTGTGAGGGGAAGGGAGGGGGAGAGTTGTTAGAGGGAGGGTTAGTAGGGGGACCACACCTATGGAACATATTTCAAGTACAAGTTGGATCTATAAGGTATAGAACACAAATGCCTTAACACTGTAATTGGGTAAATGAGGTGAAGGCTATGTTGATTAGTAGGATGTGAGCACTCCAAGTTGTACAAATAATCAACACATTGAATCCCATAATGGCATAAATGTATTCATGATCTATGTACAAATGACTTAATATAAAAAAAGAGGACGTTCAATGAGTATCAATTATTTAACCCAAGGGTTTTAACAACATAGCTTTTTACTTTCCTTGGTATTAATGAATCTTACTTTTTTTTTTTTTTTACTTTCTTAATGGAACCTAATACATGGTATAGGGTCAGGTGTCCTCAAACTAAGGCCTGCAGGCCACATGCAGCCTGCCTAGGACATTTATCTGGCCTGCCAGGTGTTTTGCCGCCACTGCCTGTCCTGCTTAGCAGCGGACTCATCCTAGGGCCCACAGTCCAGCCCTCCAACAATCTGAGGGACAGTGAACTGGCCCCTTGTTTAAAAAGTTTGGGGACCCCTGGGGTAGGTGCTCAATAAATGTTCATTGTCCCAATAAGAGAAAAAAATGTATATATTAAACAAATTTAAATTATAAATTTTCCTGTTCAGAAATATTTATTTAACCTCTTCCTCCGTGTCTTTCTCATGTAATGATCCTGTTTTAAGTCAAAAAGCTTAACTGAATGAGGGGAATGTAACTGAAACAACTGATGTGCTTTCTTTTCCTTTAGCATGGAGACAGAATTTGCTACTGATTTTCTCTTTTCACTCATCCTTACTTTAAACAGTACCCTCTCAAAAGCATATATGTGTTTCTAAATAGCTTACCAAATAGCATGAAATTTCTACCACACTGCATAAGGAGAGGGATGAGTTGGAATGCTCGTAATACCACCTGCCTTTTCCCCAGTTTAATCACTATAGCAGTATAAGTTTATGTCAGCTTTTGAACCTGAAAATAGGGTTGCCAGCAATGAACTGATAATAGCAAACTTCCCCTGCAACACTTAATCATATGTTTTCAGATAGTTCGTCGTACAGTAACAGATTTTACTGGTACTGTTAGATGACCCTAAATCTATTATACTTTTAACCATAGCTCTTGTGTTATGCCTACTTGAGATTCTGTTCTATCCCCAGTAGAGCTACGTATTGACTTTGTTTATTATGAAGACTTCTTATTAAGAAATAGCTCTCTAAAAACTGAAACCTTTTGGTATAGTGTGCTTGGGTAGCCTAGAAGACTGTTTAACATAATTGCTCAACATAATAGAGAGATACTGCGGGAGAAATCTGCTTTCTTCTAAACCTAATTTCAAGAATGTCAATGGAAGAATTCTCCAAAATAGAAATAATTGACTTCACAAGCAGTTATTTGTATGACAAAAGTGTCCATCTAAGATAGTTTTAGATAAATTGTATAAGAATTTTGGAGATACCATTTCGATTGTCATTAAACATGTAGAGTTCAATATTTTCCTTTTATTCAGATTAAGTGGTATAAATTATTCAACTTCATCAGATCCTAGATTTAACATGAGCTCTTCATGTAAGCCTAGACTATCTAAATATGCCCAGGATAAAACCGTGTTGCTGTCTGGATTTCCTCTGGTACTGTCGTCATTGTAGTTCATCAGAGAGACCCGAACAGAGTCTGAACAGAGTGGTAACAGCATGAAATGTGGAGGCAGACTGCTTGGGTACAAAATTTTGTTCTGCCTCTTTCTAGTTATTTACCCAGAGACAGTTCTTTCTCTGTGTCAGTTTCCTCATCTGTAAAATGGGAGGGCTAATAATAGAACCTGCTTCATAAGTGTATTGTAAGAACTAGTGGGTCAATACATTAAAAGTGGTGGTAGTAACACTTAATTTACCTATAATTGTTACTGTTTTACTTGCTGGCTTTCTGATATAGGCTATAATCTTTTTGAAGACCACTTCTATTTCTGCTCTTTATCCTTAGTAATGAACACAGGTTTGGGATGTGGCAAAAAGTCAATCAGTATTTATTAAATTAACAAATAAATGAACATTCAAGCCTTGTAATGGAGCCAGTGACTGATTATAACCACTGACTGACTGTGTTTGGCTTGATAACTTCTATCCTTTTTCTCTACCCATTGTCTCATTCAGATATGCTATTCTCCCTTTTAGGAACTTTTTCAATAAGGTCTTTTTTATAAAACTTTTTTTGCACAATGTATCCTCCTCAAGGAAAGAGGAAGAATCTGATTAGACATTAATTCATTCAGTGAATAATTTTCAGTACCTGGTAGGTGTATAAACCACTACCCAAGGGCATTTAGAGAAATAGCTTGGGTTTTCAGTTTGTCCAAAAATCTAAAGTACCTGTGGTCATAAGCAGTGAATTAGAGATATTGCTCCTTGCTGCCTCTTTTCAGTATTCTAAATACAGTGCAGCTGTCTCTGGATCTATACTTCAATGCCACAGGGAAAATCAATAGTAATAACATGAGATGCTGAGAGGAGGGGTTAGGCTTCTCCATTTTCTAAACTAATCTTCTAAGTCAAAGACTTTCCTTTGAACTGGGAAAATATTGAACTGTATTCTGGATTCGGATTAACGCTGGCAAAGAATATACTAAAATAATATACAAACACATCGCTGAAGATATTTTATTTCATTTGTTTTCATGGAATGTTTAAATGAATAGGTACATGGAGATTTGACATTCTAACATTTTCTAGCAGAGTGAGGTGTTGATTTTTCTGCTTCGAGCATTTATATATCTAAAATGGAAAGTTTTGCTCCCTTCACATGCCAAATAAACATCAGATTTTGACTGTCAATTATAAATTTCCCTTGATTATCACTAGAATACCATATGGTTCATAGACTATCATACATTTTATTTCTGAGTTTTATGTGCTTTTATAACTAATGCTGTGAAAAGCTTCTTCCCACCACTACCTCTGGCATATGGGGCCAGCGCTGTACTCCTTTGAGCCACAGGCACCACCCAAAAGCTTCTTCTTTCGAGTAAAGGTGTTAAGAAAATACATTATCTGCAAACTTAACCCAAATAGGAATTTTTCATGGGTGCAACTTTTAAAATATTTAGTAGTATCAGAGTTTTGATACACAACCTGAGTCTGACCTACTATAATGTTCAGGGTAGGATTATTTTACAGAATGCAATATCCAATCCTCTTCTATTATAACAAAATTAATCATATTATAATGAATCAGAAAATATTATTAATTAGAAAGTAAAATTACTGCAGTGTCACACACATCATCCGGATGGTGCATTTAAGTAAGACCGGCACATATAGTCAAGGTTGGAGAAATTCTGAATTCCAAGAAATGCTGTGTTGGTGGGATTAGCTAGCTGCAGTAGGAGACAACATAGAATAATCCACGGCCTAAAACAATACTCATTGACACCATTCGTCAAATGCAGCTCAGTCTGAGTTCTCTGTTCATCAACGTCTCTGAGGGACTAGGCTGGTAGATGCCATTAGAGCATCTACACTATTTCTACACTTTTCTTGCAGCTGGAGGAAGGAATGTGGTGGATCACAGACTGTTTCCTTAAAAGAATCCTGACAGATGAAGACCTGTGGCCAAGCAAAGAAGACGGAGTGTAGTCCTACTTTATAATTTGCCCAAAAGGGGAGCATCAAAATATTTTGGACAGTCCTAACAACACAGATGAGCCCTAAAACTGGTCTTGTCACTGAGGACACTGAATGCCACTACCTGCAGCCTTTTGATCATAACCTCTGTTGTGATCACAAACACTATAAAATCAAGATATTTCTGTGGCATGGACCATTTGTCCACCATATTGGATATTAAATTAATTTGAGGAACAGGAGGGCAGTTCTTAAGTATCCAGTTATTTCCAGACAAATGAAGTAGCTGAGGTTTTCTAAAGTCCTTCTTTTCAAGTATTTTCTGACCTTGTGTCAGGAAGCCCACATGAATTACCATGCTGAGCCAGACCCGTGGGTCTTCCAACCAATGCTGAGCCAGACCCGTGGGCCTTCCAACCAACGCTGAGCCAGACCCATGGGTCTTCCAACCAATGCTGAGCCAGACCCATGGGCCTTCCAACCAATAACCTTATCCTTGGCAAAAAAAATGAGTCAGTTCTATTATTTCTCCATTCTTCTGAAAGAAAAATGGTAGAACTAAAAATGGTAGGAAAATGGTAGAACTAAGAAGAGCTATTTTAAAAATAGGTGATTCTATTTTACATGCATAAAAATGAATATGTGCTCACCAAAAATCAAATATTTTTCTTGACTTTCAACAGTCCCAATGAAAAGACAATGTATTAAAATTTATTTTTAAAGAAAATAGTTTCTTTGTAAAACATTTATTTTAAAAAACATTTCTAAAGCATTTCTTCAAGCAAGTTATAATAGAAAAAAAGTAAGACCTTCTGAAAACAATGAAACTCTGAGGGTTCCATTTACTTAGTTTTATAATTCCAAACCAGAAAGTGATGGATTTTATTTTTAGAATCACAGCATTTTAAAGCAGTCCTACAAAGACTTTCAACCTAAGCATTTACATTTTACATTTCAACATAAGCATTTTACACATGAGAAAATTGAGACCCAAGGAATTCACTGGTGAAAAGATAGACTAGATCTCTTCCTTCATCATATTAAATTCTATGAGAGAGGATATTAAGCAATTTAATTACACTAATATATATTAAATTACTGTATACAATTACAATAATTATGTATATGCCTAGAATATAAAAAGCACTCAGTAAACATTAAATGCAATTCTCATTGTTATCTTTAGAGGTAGTCCTCTATTCCAACTTTTCTCCCCAGTATGCATACATTTCATTACCAAGTATACTGTACATACATGTTTAGCTCCTGATCAAATAATTCCAGGTCTGTAGAGCTTTTTTTTTTTAAATAGAGCTTTTCAAGAGCCTTAGAAAAGTTTCTTGGTTTTATTTCTGAAGCATACTGGAAAAATTTAGATATTAGTGTCCATAATTTAATTTGTTACAGTTTCTTTTTTTCCAATTAAAAAAAAAAAGAATAACTTGAACACAAAAAATGTCTTTATTTTTGGTTAATTTTTTTATTTAATGAATTTTGCTTAAAATATCTTTCCTATTGAAATACATACACGGACACAGTATATTCCTTGGAAACACAAACTATGGAACACCTAACTGACATCACCAAATTTGAAAAAGCAAGATACTGTAACATTTGATTTTCTCCATGTAATCATATCCCCTTTAAGGTTTAACTTTCCTACTTAAAGGGAAAATTGACATCATTTGGCAAAGAGGCTAGCTAATCATTAAGTTTAGAGTAACACATGCTTTTTGTATCTTAGCTTTTTTCAATGAATTATCAAAGAAAATAAGACAAGGGAAAGAAGCAATAATGCAAATAGCAGGCACAATCAGTTTTATACTTGGAGATCCAATATGCCTGTGAAATGTCAGAGAAGAAGAAATAAGTTTAGGTAAATGTTTGCAAGGTCAATGTAAATTCCTATTCTTTACCCCATAAATACATTAATGTACAGAGTTATGGTTCAATTTAAAAAATAAAAAAAAAACAAATATTTTATCCAGCAAGAATAAAAAAAAAATGAATAAATAAATTAAATAAAAAGAATCATAGCCTTGTTATAGCTTACCTGTAGCAAAGGCTTTCTTAAGGAAAAAAGCAACTGGTTTTGGTAGCATTCAAAATTATATAGCATTGGTTTTTGACTATATTAAATGAATTCCTGTAAAGGATTTCAATGGAAACCAGTAAAGCTATGAATAAATCCAAGAAGAGAAAGAAGGGTAAACAACGTGGTATCGTGAGTTGGAAAACTCCTTGCCTTTTATTTAAAATGCAGCAAATGACTGGGCCTGCTACTAGCTGTTTCTTCTCAGAATCAATTATTAGCACTTTTAAGGGAGAAGCAGTTTTTAGAAAGGCATATAAACTGAGAGAAAATTATAAAGAAAGTCTTCATAAATTGTATGAAATTTGTTATTTCAGTCAGGTTCTTAAAAGAAAATCTCAAATGTCTATTTTTCTCTATAGACATCACGTTGATTGCCACATTCCTGGGAACTGCTAATTTATATATTTTTTATACATATAAACAGTATGGATTTGTATAAATGTATGAATAAATACATATATTTTGATAGAAATTGCCAAATTCTTCTCCCTAGGTAGCAAACAAGTTTACACCTTTACAAATCTAGGGAGAAGAGTGCCCATTTTTTTTTTGCTGTAACTATCAAACTTAAAGAATTTTAGTGACATCTCACTTCTCTTACTATGTAAGAGCGTTTAAACATCTTTTACTGTTTTCAAATTACCTATACATCATTTTCTGTACACACTCCGTTGCTATTCTTTGCCCATTTTTGTGTGTGTTTGTGCTGCTAATTATTAGTCTTTCCATTCTTTATAAATCCTCTAGATTCAGGGGAAATTAGCACTTTGTCCATTATATAAACTGCAGAAGTTTTTCCTCCCAGTTTCTCATTTGTTTTTTCACTTTGCTTACATTAGGCTTTATTCTGTGAAGAAATTTATCATTTTTCTGTTGACAAGTTCATTAACAATTTATGATGGTCAATTGATAGATGACTAATGAAGATTATAAAGAATTCTACATGTGTCTTTCATAGCTTTTGTCATCATTTTTAACATTTAAATCACTTATCCATTGAGAATTTATCTTGGTTGAATAAATTAAGGATTGAGTCTTTTTGGTTTTTTCCGAGTGGATATCCAATTGTCTGAACACTTGAAGTTTCCTTTTTTCCCCCTCTGATTTGCTGTGCCATCATTTTCACATATTAAAATGGACACAGTATATTCCTTGGAAACACAAACTATGGAACACCTAACTGACATCACATGATTTACACCCATGTGTATTTGGGTTGGTTTCTGTTGTTCTCTCTTCTGTTCATAAATGAGTCACTATAAATTATAATTTAGTAAGGCTGATCCCTCTCCTGCCATTGCTCTTCTTTTTCAGATTTTTTAAAATTCCTATTTATATTTGCTTGACATTCAAACTTTACAAAAGCATTGTGTAATTTTTTTTTAAAAAGTATTATTGAGATTGCTTTTATTTGTAAGTAATTTGAAATAATTTACAATCTCACAATGTTCAGTCTCTCTCTCCAAAAGCACAATATGGCATTCCATCTACCCTCATCATCTTCTGTTCATGGGAATGGTTCTACTTTTTTCTTTGTTTTGCTCATTCTTGTTAAATTTATTTCTCAGCATTTGATTATTGCTATTATAAATAAGATATTTATTAGCATTCTTGTAAAAGATATTATGTATATATGTTGAAGGCCATTAATTCATATATGTAGACTCCAGTACCTTGCTAAATAATTTGAGGTTTGTATTATATTATACATGGTTTTAATGACCTTTGCATGCATATCTTAATCTGCAAATGGTGATGGTTTCACTTCTTTCCAATTTTAGTGCCTCTAATTTTGCCTTCTTGTTAATTGTAACTATTACCCCAATGTAGTGTTATTTAATACATGACAGTGGGCATCCTTGCCTTGTTTCCAACTTCGGTGAAAATGCCTTTATTATCTCCCCGTTGAACTTGATACCATCTTTGGGACTGACATAGATCTACTAGGTCATATAAACTTTCATTGGTTCTCATTTTGGGAATTGACTCCTATTCATCAAGGATGAATGTTAAATTTCGTCAAATGCCTTTTTTAGTATCAATGAAAAGGGGACTATTTATCTTTAGATTAATTAATATAATAAAATACTAGAATAGATTTAATAATATTGAATTCTTTTCATATCCCTGAAATAAATCCCCCTTGGTCATGATATATTTTTCTTATAATGTACTGATGGACTCTGCTTGATAAATTATATTAACATTGAAATGTATGAGTAAAAATATCCTATAGTGTATTTGTTTCTGAAATCATTGCTAGATTTGGTCTTCATGGTTGGAATAGAATTGAGAAGTACTTCCTTTTATTAAATATGTGTTGGCACATTTTAGTAACACTGGAATTATGTATTTAATTACATATGCTGATCCATGGCAGAGAGAGTCTCCCTCATCTGTTAAAATGTTCTGCTTTCTTCATTATTTTTTCTTCTTCTATCTTTTCTTAACTACTATGCTAGTTCTTTTGTTAATACTTAACATTTATTGATATAAGATATCCATCTATTTGCAAAGGAACCAAGTTGTTTAAAGGCTAGCCAAGTTTCAGCTCTCACACAATAAGAGCCTTCCTGATAACATAGCTGTGGGCAACAATTCTTGGTATAACCCTGCCCTCCGCTGTTTTTCTGAGCTATATTTAGGTATGGCCTGGGCATGGGCATAGGGATAGAGGTTCTGCTACCCCTCGCTGGAATCACCCAGGAATCTCCTATCCTAAGCAAGACTTCTGATCTTCCAATCTTCCCAGAGGGGACCCTCCCCTTAGAAAGTGTACTGCACTCACTCTCCCAAGATCTGTCAACAGCACCGCTCTTTCCACAAGGGTCTCTTTGAGGCTTCCTTCACTTCCAATTTCTGTCTCACAGCTCCCACAGTCATCCGGTAGTTTTTGGCAACCTTTTATATTTTTTGGTGTCTTTCTTCTAGTTTCATTAGCAATAGAATTTGCTATTTTTATTTTCCTTCCTTGTTGATTTTGGGTGAATTCCAGAGAGCTGGGGGGAAATGATGATTTACACAGCCACCAAACAGAAGAACTAACAGTGTGTTTTAAAGACAGGACTTTAGGGCGGTGCCTGTGGCTCAGTGAGTAGGGCGCCGCCTGTGGCTCAGTGAGTAGGGCACCGGCCCCATATACCAAGGGTGGCAGGTTCAAACCCGGCCCGGCGGAACTGCAACCTAAAAATAGCCGAGCATTGCGGCGGGCGTCTATAGTCCCAGCTACTCGGGAGGCTGAGGCAAGAGAATCACCTAAGCCCAGGAGTTGGAGGTTGCTGTGAGCTGTGATGCTACAGCACTCTACCCAGGGCAACAAAGTCTGACTCTGTTTCTACAAAAAAAAAAAAAAAAAAAGACAGGACTTTAAAGATCCTAATAAATTAGCACTGATGTCTACAGCTATAATATTAGTCAGTCCTCTTGTAAAAAGTATCATGCCTCTCAGTTACCTGAAATTCCTTCTCTTGTGAAATCTAGTAAAAAACTGCGTTTCCATTTACTGTGTTATTCATCATCCCCTAAGAAATGCTTCAGTCAAATAGATACACACTTACTGTACAATAAGCTAATATAATTTATTTAAATACTAGATTCTCTTTAACACAAATTTTGAATAATCAATAGCTTTTTCAAGCAATTTTTTATCCAAAATGTACCTACTAAAATATTTATAAAATACAGAGTTCCTAATCTCCTTCTGGAATATCATCCATGTTTCTAGACCTGATTTATTTCTAATCCTCAGGAATACATCATTATTATGTAAAGAAAAAAGAAGTTGTACTTTATTTCATTTAATTGGCAGATATATTCAATGAATATAATTATGAAGTATGATTAAAAAACACTGCCAACCAATACAACAAATTAAACCTATTTTATGCATTCAATAATCTTTCTCTAAGGCTATAAATATGGCCATGTATGGAATTTCACCAAGATTATGTAGAGGATTTCTCTGAAATTTGACCTCCTTAAATAAGTAAAAATTTAACACTTTTGTAATTTTCTGATAGCAATATTTAAAGATTTTATTTTACTTTTATCTTCTCCCAAGGTACACTGTAACTATTCTCTAACAAATTTTAACTTGGTTAGGCTTCAAGTGTTAGGTTATATTTTCTTTCCCTTTTTAGTTACTAATGGAAATATCACTGATAGATGTTTAAAAGTTTATTCAAAGCTCAAAGCCAAGTTATCAATAATCTGAAGTTAAATTAATATTTTAAATTTCAAATATATATTCACCACCCACTCTCAGCTATGATATTGACATTCAGCCACATCCTATGTAAAAGGAAAACTAGATGAAGTGCATGGAAATCTTTTAGACACTCTGACAATTTACGGCAGTGTTCGAAAGACCAGGCTCGGAAATCATGTAACTGCATGTGTACTTGGTCTACACCACTGCGTGCTTGTGAGCTTAAGGAAATGATTAAATTTCTGTGCCTTCATTTCCTAGCCATAAAATAGAACCTTCTACAATTTGTTCAAAACAAATTGTTGTGAGGATAAAGTGAGTTAATATATATAATGTGCTTACAGCAATGCCTGGCACAGAGTGGTAGCTGTTACAGTTGCAGGCGGGCCCTTTCAGATAATTGTTGGAAGACCAGATTATGAACAACTGATCTACTTGAAGTGTAGCACAGTCTTCACAGATATTTAAAAACTAACCCTGAGATTAAGGGAACTAAGTGGATCTGATTGAAGATTTCCACAATAAAGGAATTTGAGGGAGAAGGAGACAAAAGGGTGTTCTGGATATTTAACATGGAACAACATTATTTATCCCGAAGCATTGCATTTGTCAGTGCTTAAAGGCCTCCCCAAATTAGCTTATTCACTTTCAGTATTATTTTAATTCATTTGCTAAAATGTAATCCAAGTAGCAAATTGGACCGCATTAATGTTTTGGCAAAGGCACAGCACTCAGAAAGAAAAGTCTAAAGTGCTTAAGAAATAAAATTTCAGAGCCAATCAAAATATGTTTCCACTGTATTAAATCACAATTATGTTTATAGTAGATAAAAGAGGGGAATGTGGAGCTGCTTTAAGACATCTGATGCGAGGTAAGAGACACATCTATCCTAGGTGGGCAGAGAATTTCATTTACATTATGAGAAACTAAATAGTTCTAATTTTATTAAATTTTATAATTTTGTAAAATGCTATGTACAACTTCAGTTGCACATTTCTGAAAGGACATGAAAGAGCTAAGAAAGCTTGAAAAAGAAGAATGGAAAAGTGAGAAAGAAATCTTTAGGAAAGAAGATGAATAAAGAAAGTTATTGATTATAATAGCCTAGGATGAAGAAGCCAAGGTCAATATCATCCTCCCTTTAAGAATATGGTGGTATTTTATAAAAATGGCACTGAATAGTTTGTTCTTTTAGTATTAATAAAAATGATAGCTCTTCCCAGCTTCAAGATCACTAGGTTGCCAGAAAAAGTTATTTGCTTTGACAAAATTTTCCTGTCTAAAAAACAAGAATATAATAGTTACCAATGACCTCTCAGAAATCAGAAATCATTTTTTTTGAGACAGGGTCTCACTCTGTCACCCTAGCCAGAGTACCATGGCTTCGGCTTAGCTCATAAATTCCTGGGCTCAAGCGATCCTCCTGCCTCAACCTCCCTAGTAGCTGGGACTATAGGCGCCCACCACTATACCCTGCTAGTTTTTCTACTTTTAGCAGAGACGAGGTCTCACTCTTGGTCAGACTGGTCTCAAACTCCTAACCTCAGTCAATCCTCCAGCCTCAGCCACCCAGAGTGTTAGGATTATAGGCATGAGCCACCACACCAGGCCTGACCTCTCAAAATTTTTATACACATAACGTACAATTTGAAGTGAAAGTGCTAAGGGATGTTACCATTGTTTCCATTGATAGTTTTATAAAATAACGATAACTCTTAAGAAACCAACTTAATTAAAGATGGAATTTCAATTAGATCTAAGAAGCAGCTTGCTGATTATCACTGTGTTAAATATGAAAATGAGATTCTGATGGAGAAATAAATGCCATTGTCATTCTCAGAAACTTTTAAAAACTGAAAGAAAACTACAGTCCTAGGTTATTTTAAATACCTATCTGCATAAGAGAAGGGAGGTGGAGTGAGATCCATTGAGCACCTTGACAGTTCTGAGATTATGCGATCCTGAGTATAACCTAGAGTGACAGCTACTAGGAAACAGTGAAAATCTATAACAATCTTGGTCCCCTGAAAAGTGGAGCAGCAAACTCCCATCAGGTATGGAACCTGTATCAGAGGGCTGTGTTCTGGGTTCTCCAGAGAAAGACAACTAAAAGCTAAAAGGAGATTGCCTCTCTCTCTCTCTCTCTCTCTCTCTCTACACACACACACACACACACACACACACACACACAGAATGCAAAAAACCCCACACATTATAATAAAGGAAAAAATAAATTAAATATCTAATACTCAAGTCACATTTGACATCTGCAATTACAAGAGGTGCTGAAATGTGACTTAGATTCATCCTTTGTTAATGGTATAAATTGAATATTACAAATTTAATACAATTTTCTCCTTCCTTAAAATGTGTATACATTTTTGACACTGTGTGTGAGAGAGCAGGGGAGAGAGAGAGATTTACTATGAGAAAACGGCTCACATCATTTTGGAGGCTGCAGTGAACAAACTAGAGAACCAGAGGCCCAGGAGAGTTGATAGTATAGTGTCTACCCAGGTTCAAAAGTCTGAGGACCAAAAAAGCCAATGGTGTATATTCCAGTCGAAGTCCAATCCTAAACCTAAAGTCAAAAGAAGACAAATAACCTAGCTGAAAAACGGTTAAGGGAGAAGGAATTCCTTCTTCTTTCCTCTTCTATTCTGTCCAGGCCTTTAACATATTGGAGGAAGCTCATCTACATCAGGGAGGGCAAACTTTACTTAATATACTGGTTCAAATGTTAATCTCATCCATACTGTCACAGACACACCTAGAAATAATGTTTAGCCAACCATATGGAAAGGCCCATGTCCCAGGCAAGTTAAAATTAACCATCACAAAATCCAGTATTTTCTTCAGTCTTAAAAATGTATTACGATTTAATAGCTATTAAATTCCCACAGCAGGATTTCATGATATTAGAGAAAAGGTGTTCAATTTTAACTTGTGATCTGGGAACGAGTGCTTACTTACTCGTATTACTATTTCATCACTGCCGTGTTAGTTGACTTGACTTTATAACTCAGCAAGCAACTGTCGCATGTTAGAATACTGGCACATTAATCCGTGTTTCCATTATCGCCTCTGATCGGTGCAAAACGTATTCCATATGAAAATAAATTTTAAGAAATTTTAAATAGAAACTATATTCAATATGAAATAGAAGACTTTAGGGTCCTGACATTAGTGTAAATAATACCTACCTCTAGGAAAATGAGTCTTTGTATAGTTTGTGTATTTACTGAAGATTTATGTCTCATCATATTTCCAAGGACTAGAGAAAGCTTACTAAGAGTCAAGAACAAAATTAAGCATGAAGGAAAACTGTATATCTGAAAGCATTAATTCACTTATTCTCTCATTCATTCATTCAGCAATTATTTATATGTCTTACCAACCACTGTGATGGGAGCTTAGAGATATAAAGGTGAATAAAGCATGGTTCTCCCTTGGAGAAACTCAAAACTCTCTTTCTTACAGACATGAACAGATAATTAAAAGTGCTCCAATAAATACGTGTATAACGGCTACTGTTTGTGAGAAAGGATCCAAAGGATGTACCTGTGAATTGCTGTAGGACCCCTGAGACAGGTGTTTCAGGCCTTCAAGACACAAATGTTCTTAAAATGGAGCTTGAGTACTGGACACAGAAACACAGAGTTTGACTGCATGGACTAGACCTTTCTAATTACGTTCCTGCTAACTCCCCAAGTAACTATGGTCCAGGCAGACCAGGTTGCTCACTCACTTTCTGTCTCTCCATGGAATAACATACATGAAAATAATCACTGTCTCCTGTGGTCAAAGAAAACAGGATTCAAATTACATGGGTCTTGCTGAGCCTCCACATTAAAATGTGGATGATAAATTCACATCTCTGAGTTTTTTTATGATAATGAATAATAAGAGCAAATGTATTTGGCATTTTTTAAGCATTCCACACGTGGAAGTTACTGTTAGGATTAAGATGTTGTCATGCCGTACTCTCTGAACTGGACTACCCGACCACCACCGCCACCTGACAGTCCTTTCTGACTTGGAAACTCTGTATTTCACGTCAAATTTGCTTCTCCTAGATTCATTCTTCTAATGTGATTACTCCTCAGCTACACAGTAAGGTTTTTAATTATACACGTTGTAAGACCCCTAGTAAATACATTTTGAGTTGCATTAAGTTCACCTCATCTAGAAAGAACAAAAGAAATAGAGGGAAAAGGGGATGCCAAGAAAATGATAAGTGATCTATCAAGGTTTCCACAACCAGTTAGAGGCAGAAGTGGGGCTAGAGCTGGGTTTCCTGATGATCAGTCTAAATGAAGTTGGATCTTAGGCAGGATGGCTGCGTAAACACACAAATTTATCCTCAGTCCTTCTATTACCCACACCCTGTGAGGAATTGGTCAAATGGATAATCAGTTTAATTAGTTATAGCAAACACTTACTATAGCATTTGCCAATGATTAGCAAGTAATGTGTTCATGCATTGTGTGTGTGTGTGAGTGTACTCATTTAATCCTCATAAAGCCTCAAAAAAAGGTAGACATTAATATTATTCCTTCATTTGCAAATGAGGAAACTAAGTCAAAAAAGAGATTAAGTTATTTATACAAGGATTTCCTGCTACTGAATAGCAGAGCCAGGATTCAAAATGAGCATTGATGGCTTTAATTTTCAGCATACTGCCTCTCATTTTTCATATTATCTTATATACTCATTTAAAGTATATATATATACACATTAAACTGTGCGTATACAATAAAACTTATCTCATTGGCGGTGGTTCTTGTGTTATCTTCTTGGGTTAAGCTCTTGAGATGTTTGTGGTTACCATCAAAACCCAGCTTGTCTTGACTCTTTGAGGTTTAATTAACACTAGAGATAATTTATATGAGTTAAATATCTAACTAATACAGTTGAATTTTAAGATAGCAAATTCCGTGGCATTGTTTGACTCAAATGTGATGCTTTGTGGGTTTTCACAATGTATGTTCTTTGATAAATATAAAACATGAAAACATTTTCTATGTATTAAAACAGCTTTCATGTTCTAATTAGCACTGAAATAACCCAGACTTTCACTTGCACAGATGTTCCTTGAGAAATAGTTATTCGTAATCACGCATATGTTAGTGCCATTAATGTTCTATTTTTGTTATTGTTTCAAGTTGCTATGAATGTTTCATTCACTTTTCTCCTTTATTTATAGGCTACTGGACATAGGCTGCCCAATAATTTTTTTCAAAACGTTTTACTACAACTCCTGATTAAGTTTTCTGCAACATTTCTTCCCCACTATTACACTAGCTGTTCACAGTAAACATAAAAGACAGCGTGTGTGTTTATTCCTCACAGCCTCCAGACCTGTATTTAGATAAGTCCCTAAGAAACTCTTCCAAGGACTATACCAGTCTTTGAATCCTCCACCTTGGATCATTCTTACATTTCATTTTTATAATAGATGCACCCTTGATTACTAAAACTCACGGACAATAACATAATAAATTCAAAACAAGAACTGACTAAAAGGCATTGCTGTTTGGCTCTGGAGATCCTTATCTAACACTGTATGAAGGCAGCACCTTTAGCTCCTTGACTTCCCTACATATATGTCAAGTGACCATGGAGGCAAGACCCATCAGTGTCCTAGAGGTAGACACACCCTTCTGCCTCTGCACTCGTCACCTCATCTTATCTCTATAATCTCTGTGTCTGTTACATGGATGTCTGACTCCTTGCTTATTTTATATGTCTGAAATCTCTGAAATATTGGATTTTCCAGTTCTCAGAAATATTTTACATACCAGGAAGGAGGCCTTCTAGGTTCAATTCCTAAATTGAGGAATTTATTGTGTTGCTATCAAATTTATCTGAATTGAGTAACTTCTTAAATGCTCAACTCTCTCTTCCTCTCTCTTTTTTAAAAACTACACCAAATCACTCATGGATGGATATTAGCATTTACTAAACAATCTAATAATAATTGTAGTATAATGTTTTACAAACACCCTATAGCAGTGATTTTCAAGTCTGTCTACACATTTGAATCACATTGGGAGCTTTTAAAATACAAATTCCTAGGCCCCACTTTTAGAGATTCTGATTAAACTGGTCTAAGGCTGTCACAAGGAAATCAGTATTTTTTGGAAGCCCCTTAGATAATTGTTGTAGGCAGCCAAGGTGGAGAGCCAATACTTAGAGTCATGTCTAAGACAAAATTGCACTTCATCCCTCATACTCATAGTCTTTGGGATGTGTTTGGATCCTCATGGCTCCCAAGGTCACGGATTTTAATTCTTTTCTTGAGTAATCTAGGTGCTCATTCTCTTACTGTCTTTGTGCTTGTTTGCTGCAGACATGGAGCAATTCTGCTTACTGCTCCTAACATTATAAAATGCAACTCTACTAGTTAAGATTGCTCTCTAAAGTAACAGTTGCCAATCATCTCCAGAAACACATCTGTAGACATCAAAGTTAGATTTCTTACTTCTGCAGCAAGGGAGACTGTACCTCATGGGTAATAGAGGGCTGTCATCTCAGAAGGGATAAGTTAGAAGACTATGCATTCAGGGATCATTTCTATACTTTGTCAAAAGGAGTACATTAGGAAAAGAATATGTTTAAGGTTTGGAAACAGTCTTGGCAGGGGCTGGTCAGATGTGCGCACAAGGGAGTTGCTGAAATAATCTTTAGAACTTCTAAGTAAGTTTGTGTAGAGTTACTGTTAGGTCAGTTTGTTTATAGTTGGACCTGGAGACATAAACATTTGGATGGCTGTTAAAAAAGTTTGAAGTTCAGTACTTTGTGATAGACATCATGGTTTTTATTTGGTACAGTTTATCCTATTTAAAAAATGTGAGTTTTAATACTCAGGTTTTTTCCCTCACAATATACCTAGCTTTCAGCAGGACTATTTTTCATATTATAAGATTCATGAGAAAAAATCTGCTGGATCAACTGTAGATCTTCTTTTAGTTCTTTGAGGTATCGCCATATTGTTTTTCAAAGAGATTTTGCTAACTTGAAGTCTCTCCAAGAGTGTCTAAGCATTCCCTTCTCTCTGCATCTATGCGAGCATCCATTGTTTTTGGACTTTTTAATAAAAGCAGTTCTAACACGGGTTAAGATGACATCTCATTGTGAGTTTAATTTTCATTTCCCTAATAATTAGAGATTTTGAGTATTTTTCATATGTTTATTGGCCATTTGTCTATCTTCTTTGGAAAAGCTTCTTTTCATATCTTTTGCCCACATTATAATGGGCCTTTTTGTCTTTTTCTTGCTTATTTGCTGTAGTTCTTTGTAGATTCTGGTTACTGGCCCTTTATAGGATGTATAGCTTGGAAATATTTTCTCCCATTCTTCAAGTTGTCTAATTGTTCTGTTGATGATTTCCTTAGTTTTACAGAAGCTTTTTGATTTAATCATGTCCCATATATTTATTTTTGCTGTTATTGTGATTGCCTTTGGGGTCTTCTACATAAATGTGTTGCCTAGGTCAATATCTAAAAGAGTTTTGGCAAATTTTCTTCTTGAATTCTTATGGTTTCATGCCTTGCCTTTAAGTCTCTTATCCATCTTGAATTAATTTTTGTGAGAGATATGGATCTTGTTTCATTCTTCTGCATGTGGCTATTCAATTTTCTCAGAACCATTTATTGGATAGAATTCATGTTTACAGTGTATAATGTTGTCAGCTTTGTCAAAGACCTGTTGGCTGTATGTGGAAGGATTTAATATCTGAGTTTTCTATTCTGTTCCGTTGGTCTATGTCCCTATTTTTGTGCCAATGCCATGCTGTTTTTATTATGGTAGCCTTATAGTAGGTTTATCATCTTCAACAGAATAGTTAATGCTTGGCAATCTATAACAATAAAACAATGTATGATATATTCTAAGTAAAAATATAAAGATGAGTCATTCAAAATCTGTTTTGTAAAGTTTATACTCTTTTTATACAAATCAATGTATCTGTGTTATTTGTATGTTCAAAAGCATAAAACCCAGAAAGGTAAGTCACCTTGTTATTTTTAACTGAGAGTCCTGATACAAATCTATTCTGGCAGCCATCTGAGTTAGGAGTTGAAATCCTCATGAAGGTCCCAGAAAAATGGTAAGGGTATGGTGCCTCATGGGATGAGGTTTTCCTTCTATGTTAAGCTATATCCCCAGAAAATGGTTTAGGTTTAGAAGAGAAAAGTTGTAATAAATAATTATTTTAATGTTTCTCTTTATTTAATTCAGGTAGGGGAATTCAGGCTATATTCCCACACATAAAATGATGAGACTGAATTTAGGAGTTAGTTCAAATAATTAGTTAATAACCATTTCTTACTGATTAATGATGTCTTTTATATAAAAATTATTAACCTGGTATTCAGATGTAGTAATTTAATTTAAAGCACAATGTAATTGTTTTTTGATATATCATCAGTCACATAACTTTGCAATGAAAAGTCAGACCTGGGATGTAATCCTAAATGGGGCACCACTCACACTGTGTGATTCAGAACATCTCAAATTACCTTATTTTTGAAATTTTCTGTTTGAAATAATTTCAGACTTACAAAAATAGTACAGAGAAATTCTTGTCTATCCTCACCTAGCTTCCCTAAAAGTTAACATCTTAAATAACAGCATAACAATTTTCAAAACCAGGAAATTAATATTAATACAGTATTATTAATCTATAGAACTTATTCCAATTTCATCAATTCCTAATATATGTTTTTTGACCCAAGATCTAACCTAGGCTGAATATATTTATTGTCCTGTCTCCTGAGTCTCCTTTCTTCTGGGACAGTTTTTTCTTTTTATTTCATGACTAATGTTCTTGAAAATACAGTTATCAAAGTCTCTCCATTTGGGGCTATCTGATGTTTTGCTCACTATTCAATTCAGGTTATGTATTTTTGGTAAGAATGCCAAGGAAGCGATATTGTGCTTTTCTCATCATAATGTATCAAGAAACATGATGTTGCTGTATTTCATTACTGTTAATGTTACCTCTGACCAGTTGGGGAATACGGCATTGGCTAGATTTCTCCCTTGTAAAGTTGCTCCTATTCTTAGAAGAAGATACTGTTTAATAAATTGTACATCTCTCTCTCTGCTTTCCTTTTTCTCCTCTTCTCAAGTATGATGTGAAATGTTGGGTACAATGGAAAATTTGACAGACACTAAGTAAGCTGGTGGATTCCCAGTATTATTTTTTCTACCTATTCTACAATTTTTAGAATAGTGATTTGTTCTTAGTAAAAGATTCAGTTTTATAATAAACGTTTATATGAATATAGTCTTCTAAAAGTGTCCTAGGAAATTTGGCCTAAGAGCACATTTAACACCATCTTAACATTTTGGTACTAAATATACCCCAGCTCCAGCAGCAGTTATATAGTAAAGAATGAAAGACAAAATGATTGTATTCTGCTTCATTTGTGCCTTAAAGCTTCCAGAATAAAACTGAAATTATCTATCATTCTAGCTATTTCATTAACAAAACAGAATTAAATAAATAAAATTGCATATTATACAACATAGACATTCACTAACAATTTCATGTAGTTATTTAAATATCCCTTTCTCATGATTTTTTTTTCCCACTAAAGCAGCATTTGCTTGGTCTCAACTCAATCTTCAATTCTTGAATAATTTAAAGAAAAGTACCTTGAAAGCAGAATCACTTAGATCCAATATACATTTGGCAGTGCAACATGAAGGATTCAGATTTTAAACTTGGATAACTTGAGTATGACTGAGCTCGATCCAAGGTTCACAGAGGCCAGAGCAGTGATCTCACACCTCTCAGAAAATGGGCAATTAATGGCACTTAGGCTGACTGCAACTGGAATACAGTCTGACAAGAGGAAAAGCCGCACGCTCTGCAGCCATGAACCACGATGTTGAAGAATGCTGCCTACAGGGACCAGAATGAGCCAAAGCATTCTCTTGTACTCAGCGTCATGAGCAGGGAGTAGAAGGTGGATAGAGAAGATAGAAACTGTGTCAGACAATCATCTTGTGATATGCTGACCTTAGATTTCACTCTGCCTAATTAATAAGGAGAAAAAGCAGGGCATAGATTTTGTGCACAATGACTAAAAGTTGCCTGCTATCTTCCTATAATTAATTCCCTTTAATTAAGTGATGTCTTCCTGTATTATTTGGGGCTAAAAAGAATCCAAATTTAAGATTTTTGACTTAAATATTTTAAAAGAATAATGAACTCATGTTAATGTTTTCCATGGTATTCTTATACTTAATATTTTGCTTAATGATCCCAGCTCCTATGGAAGTTAAACTTTCCTTCCATTTTAAAGATAAAGAAAAATGGACAAAATATAAGTGACTAACATCATGTTACTTAGCCGAGAAATTGGTATTGAGAAAAACTGAAATTATCATGGATTTCAATCATACATGTTAGCAAGGATATTTTTTAACTCAAGGAAGTTTGGAAATACTAAGTTCTATAGACTAGTAAAATTTTATATTCTGCATTTTAAGTTATGTTAAAAACTTAAAAACTGATGCAAGATGTCTTACCTTATAAAAAGAAAAGAATTAACAATTTTATTCATGAGAAACCATCAGTCTGGATACCAAAATTTAGTTGAATTCTTTGAAATTGAATTATCTAAACAACTAAAAACTAAATTTTTATTAAATCATTAAGTATCAACACTGTTTATAAAACTGTCATGGGAAAAAAATATATTAGAATTGCATAACAACAGTATATATAAAAAGTTGCCATCCTTTAAGGATCTTTTGAGGAGGTGATCAGGTCATGAGGGTGGAGCCCTCATAAATGAGATTAGTGCCCTAATAAACAATGCCTGAGGGAACTTGCTGCCCCTCCTAACATGTGAAAACACCTAGAAGTTGCCATCTCTGAAGTAGAGAACAAGCTCTCACCAGGCATTGAATCTGTTGTTGCCTTGATCTTGGACTTCACAGCTGCCAGAAATGTGAAGAATAAATTTCTGCTGTTTATAAATTACCCAGCCTAAGGTTTTCTGTTACAGCATGCTGAATGGACCAAGGCAGAGAGCTTTCAAGATTTGTCCAGAATAAAGAGTGTTAATAAGAGAACAGAAAAGGAAAATAATGGGGATTTTCTGTTTGAACTGGAAGGAGAAATTGTAAAAAGGAAGAGAGGTAGTAAAAACAGAATTTTCTCTGAGTATGAAGCGATTAAAAACATTAATGTAATTAGAAGCCACTGAGCTTTAGTTCCATGCCCTTTTTGCAGATAGAGAAGCTGAGGCTTAGGCCTCAGCAAATGCTTCTTTGCTGCAGTCACACAGCCAGTGAACTGGAATCTCCAAGGTCAACATTAGCTATGTGCTGCTATTCTTCATCTTTGCCCATGTGCATTAGCTATGTCACGTATGAAAAAATTCTTCTTACTCTCCTAATTAGATATAACTTGCTGTCCACTTTGCTCTACACCCAGCAATATATATTACTCTGTTTAAACCCTTCAAATGGCAAACCAATGTAGATATAAAGGTATATCTTCCAATAATACTAAACATATGGTATTAAAATAATTATATGAAGTGAATGTCTATATTCACCTTCCCAAAATTTATATGTTGAAGATCTAATTCCCAATGTGATGGTATTTGGAACTGAGGCCTTTGAGAGGTAATTGGGTTTAGTTTATGAAGGTGGGTTCATCAGGTGGAGCCCTATGATGGGATCAGTGTGCCTATAGGAAGAAGAAGAGACACAAGGACTCTGTCTCTACCACATGAAGATACGTCAAGAAAAGGCCATCTGCAAGGCAAGAAAAGGGTTCTCCTCAGACACAGCTTCTGCTGGCACATTGACCTGGGACTTTTGAGCCTCTTCAATAATGAGAAATAAATCTTTGTTGTTTTATCTACCTAGTATATGGCCTTTTGCTATAGCCATCCAAGCAGCCTAATACACATAGGAAGAGCAAATAGACTACTCAACAATTTAATACACATTTAATTAAACTCTAGGCACTGGAGTGAGAAGGCTTAGCAAGATAAGGCCTTCTTTGGATAAGTTCATCTTCTAGTAGAATAGACATATAGGCTAATGGCATCAATATAATGTAATAATAAATGCAAATTAGATTTTTCCAGACTATTAAAGAGCCAGGGAACATGAGGGAGCTGACAGTAGTGATTGTGGAAGAGAGAGCCAATAATAGGTTAAAAAAAAAAGTGTTCTAGAGCTTCAAGCTTCTGAATTGGGAAGCCAAAAAGGTGTTGTATGCTTGTCACAAAATAGAATCATAAGGTAGTGGACAGAGAGATACCAAAAGACACATTTAGAAGGCATATAACTTGAATTTAAAAAGGATATGGAAAATTAAACACAAACTTACACAAACTAGGAGGCTAGGAGATTGTACTCAATTCCTCCCATTCTCATAAGGATAGAAACTGCTGATAAAGCCATGTCATTGGTTTTATCCTATCATGTAAAGAACTTCATCTTTCCATATTTATCATGCAGTTAAAATTACATCTTGTCTAGTCCTCCATCTAATTGCAACTGGCCTTTGGGAAAACTGGCTACATTTCTGCATGTTGTTTGGGTGCAGTCCAAACAACCCCAGCTCATTTCTGAGTTTTTAATCATAAGACTGGGATGAAGTAAAGGTCAATTTCATAGACACAACATCCCTTGGCAAACTCAGGCTTCAGGCTTACCTAACGTCTATATTTCATATGAAGCCAGTGATTCTTACACTTAAGCAATTTCTTTTGAGTACCAATCAGGGTGTGCAAACCAACTCTATTTTATTAATAATTTAATGAGGGAAAGATTACTTTAGGCTATGAATTAAGATGAAGGGCAAGCCAAAAACATAGGTTAGCTAAGGATAACTTCTGAAAACCCATAGGCAGGATGCAAAAAATCTAACCAGATAAACAAAAAAGGGTTAAGAGTGTGTGTGGTAGGTAGAGTGCAGGTTTGATCTATAAGTGTCAAATGTAATCTGTGCAAGCATTAGAAGTATATCAAGATATAATTTCAGTATGATGTTCACAGACCAACGTTGGAAATGAAGGCAGATGACTTCCCCAAAATATAACCTGCTTGGGAAGATTTTCCTCTCTAGGCTCCAAGTTCACCTTCACCTATAGGAAAAGCATGGCCTTCCACAGCTGGCAAAGGTAAATAATCAGATAGACAGTAAATTGGTTTAGTAGGCATAGGGAAAGTCAAGGAGATCTGGTTTGAGGTAGCTGAGAGAGGCAAGCAGAAATCATAGGCTTTGGGGTCTGGATGGTTTGAAGATTACAAATTAAATTGTCATAAAATTGATAAAGTGGATGGAGAAAATAATTGAAGGATAATATGTCTAAATGAAGTTAAAGTGCAGACAAGACAGGAAAAAAAAGTTAAAAGAGGACAGGAAGAGAATGGCATTTCAGAGTTGAAGATGAGGGTTAATCAGAAAGGAGCAGAAGGGATGTGGTTAACCAAATTGTTATCAGAATTTTAATACATGTAGCTATTGAATGAATGCCCCATCCCTATCCTGGCACCTCTGAACCAACACCATCCACAGAGAGATTGCTCTAAAAGAAAAAACCAGGAGAGGATCCAAAGGCGTGTGACACTGCTCCCTACCACTTTTACCAAGGTTGTATCTATGTCAGTTTCCAAGTACACAACCTTTGGAAAGCTTCTGAAGCAAACCCATATACTCTTTAGCCCCAGAGAATAATAACTAGTGACTGTATTAGTGAAAAAGCAAAGGGTTTGACTACAGCTTTGGAGAATATCAGCCTATCACCAACCAGCATCCCAGGTGTGGCTTGAATTCACATGACAAATATAGTTATTTAGTATTTTCCTGCTGAGCTCCTAAAATCAAAATGAGCAAAACAACAAACACATGCCGTATTCTTTAGCTTTAACTGTGAGTTAGCATGAAGGACTTTATAAGTATAAATTTCTCTTATATGAAGAATTTCTATTTGAATGTCCTGAAATGCTTCAAAATATATCACCACCTGTGAGTACTCTACAAAATCTAATAAATGTTTAGCCTTTGTCCCGTGTCCAAGATATCTTCCTTAATTTTCACCAAATTTATGTTAAAACTCATTGCGATTATATTCCTTGCAGATTAGGCATTGTCATTTGCCAACTTCCCAGAAAAGGAATTGTTATTTGCAACTCTTTTGACATGGGAAAGATGGAACATATTTTTTCATACGAATTTTTATTCTTAAGAGAATCTTAGGAGCTCCAGAAATGGTATACATGTGGTAAACAAAAAGCATCTAGATCCAAATAGCGCATGTTTGGATTTGGGCCATACTACCTGGAAATGGCTATTATGCCTCTACCAGCATCTACAAAATAGGCCACAGAATTCAGTATATTGTGAAACATTTCAAATCATCAGGCTATAATTTCTTTATTTGAAAACATTTAGGCAAGTTATTTATCTTTGCCTAAATTATTTTTCATTCATTTTTAATTTTTTCATCCATAAAATTGAAATGATAATGGTGTTTAACTCAAACTACTTTGTCAGAATAATGAGTTAAATCACATAAAGTGCTTTGAACAGTGCTTCAGATGTAGTAGATATTCAGTAAAATTAACTAAAAATACTGTCTCTGATAATAACTTTCATGTATTGAACACTTACTCAATACATGACACTATGCTGGGATTTTTTGTATATTAGGCTGTTAATCTTTATTACAATCATTAGGTAAGTAATAACATCTCCATTTTATATATGAGAAAATGCAGGCTTAGGATAGTCAAGAGACTCATGAAAGCCCAACTCAGCTTATAAGAAAATGACCTGGGATTTGAATTCTATTCCTGGGTTCTCCAAAACCCATTCTCTTAATCCTTATGCTAAATTGCCTTCCTTAGTCTGAGAACCCTTATTTATCTTTTGAAAGAAGACAGATCTAAAGCTGATTACAATAGTTTTTACATTTGTGGCAGCTTATACTTTACAGCATGGATAACTTAAAGGTATCTACTACTGGCAGGCAAGCCTGTGCACACTGTCCCAAATGAGCTCTCCTATTACTCCTATTACTCCTAGGTGGGTAAATTGGTTTTTGTGTTTGTCTTTTACTTTATACATTTGTGTATCTAACTATCTAATGTTTAAAGAGAGACAGAAAGAAGCCAAAAATGTCTTGTGCTATATTCCATAGGAGTACCTTTTTTTTTTTTTTTTTTTTTTTACTTTCTGACTTTTAAAATGAACCCTGGAGATGGCTTCATTGGCCTGTGGACAAGTGACCATGGGGAACTCTAATTCATACAAGCTCCAATCATGTCATATGGCCCCATGAGCTTTCCTAAAATTCCATCTGTGCCGTACACAAACCAGTTCTGTATATATTTGGGAGAAATAAGGAAAACCACAAATAAAATTTTTCAAAGATGAACAAAGACTGTGCATTTGTTTGTGTATACATGTGTGTGCACCTGTGTGGGTATTTGCCACAGAGGAGTGCATATCTGTTTAGGTCATCTCTTTCTCTTTAGCTGATCTAGACTTTAAAGGATATATAGAGAGTAGGTTGCCATAAAATAATCACCACCATCTATGAATATGTAAAATTCCTTCGGAAGCCTACCAGCAGATGAGCAGGGCTTTTTTCCAGAGCTTTTTGGTCCATGGAGGTATATAGGACATAATCAATGCTTTCAACTCATATTGCTGAAAACCTTCAAATTGCAAGTGAAAAAGCGGACACATGAAGAAGTTTAAGTGCTGGTTAAAAATTATATGGCTATGAAATTTAAGATTGCTTTTTTAGCTCTGTGAAAAATGCTGTTAGTATTTAGATGGGAATTGCATTGAATTTGTAAATCACTTTGGGCAGTATGGACATTTTAACAGTATTAATTATTCCAATCCATGAGCATGGGACATTTTTCTATTTGTTTGTTGCCATCTATAATTTCTTAATTATAGAACTGAAGCAATCCTAAGGAATAAGAACAAAGCTGGAGGCATCACATTACCTGACTTCAAATTATATGTGCACTACAAAGCTATAGTAACCTAGCCAGCATGGTCCTGGTATACAAGTAGAGCCCCCAAATAAAACCATACAGCTACAACCAACTGCTATTTTACAAAGCAGACAAAAACATGGGGAATGGATGCCCTTGTCAGTAATAAAAAAGGCTGGGAAAAGTGGATAGCCCCGTGTAGAATAATGACAATGGATTCCTATCTCTCACCATACACAAAAATTAACTACAGGTAGATGAAAGACTTAAATATAAGACCTGAAACCATAAAAATTATAGAATAAAACAGGAAAAACCCTTCTGGACATTGGCTTAGGCAAAAAAAAAAAAAATTATGACTAGGGCTCCAAAAGCAAATATAGCAAAACAAAAATAAATCAGTGATAACTATTTATCTATTTAACTATTTAGAAACTAAAGGTTTCTGCACCACAATGCAGATAACCAAAAGAGTAAATGGACTGTCTACAAAATGGGAGAAAACATTCACAAGCTATACAGCCAATGAAGGACTAATATCCAGAATCTAAACAGAACAAATCAGGAAAAAAAAAAAAACCTCCATCAAAATGAGAAAAAGAAACGAACAGAATTTTTCTAATAATGTTATAGAAATAGCCAACAAACGTGAAAAAAAAGTGCATCATCACTAATCATCAGAGAAATGCAGATTAAAATCACAATAAGATACCACCTTATCCTTATCAGAATGGCCATTAAGTCAAAAAACAATAGATATGGGCATAGGTAAGAGTGAAAAAGGAACTCTATGGAAGACAGTATGGAATTTCCTCCAAGAACTAAAAGTAGATCTACCATTTGACCCAGCAATCCCACTACTGGGAAGTCATTTTGTATAAAATACAAAAAGAAGTCATTTTGTATAAAATACACCTGCACCAAATGTTTATCACCAATTCACAATCATAAGATGTGGAATCAACTTATGGTTGGTCATCAGCTGATGAGTGTATAAAGAATATATGGTATACATATACTGTGGAGGTCAGCCATAGAAAGAAATGAAATGATGCCTTTGCACCAACTTGGATGGAAATGGAGATCACTATCCTAAGTGAATTATCTCAGGAAGGGAAAAACAAACACCACATATTTTCACTTATAAATGGAAAGTAAATGATGGGTATATGTGATCATAAAGTGACATAATAGAAGTTGGAAACTAAAAATGGAAGAGGGTGGGAGAGGGTTGAAAGATAAAAGATTACCCACTGGGTACAGTGCACACTATTCTGTTGATTGGTACACTAAAAGCCTCCATTAAGCATTTTACAATTCATCCATGTAACAAAAAACACGTTTACCCTCTAAATCTGTTGAAATAAAAATAATTGTTGATACAAAAACAATTATATGACCAGTAGATTGTCAAGCTCAGAACTGCACAAAAATTTTATCATTCTAATCACTAGCTTTTTTTACTGAACTATTTTGCCATTTTAGTTCAATGGGAAAACACCAATGTCTTAAAAAAACACAGCAGGAAACTTTGTGGACTCATGTATTGATGACCATATGGAATGGGCTCTCTCAAAACAAATCATGTGATTCTGAATGAAGCTGCTGTAAGTGTTCAAAGAAAAAAGGGAGCTACCAATGAAGATTATTTGTTGTTAATAAATCTTCCCAACCTAAATCTCAAAATGATGGCATATGAAATACAGATACAAGCATTTCTTTTTGTTCTAGCAAGAATATCTTAAATTACATGATTTTAAATTCAAATTTTTTTACTATTATTATCTTATCAGTCTTTTTATAGAACTTATATTTTTAAGACATAAGTATGATGGGCACAGCACTTCATAGGAACAGCATTAGAATAGAGCATAGCAAAATTATTCAGAAGTTCTTTTTTTACTTCTCTCTTTTGAGGATGAATTATTCTGCACATTACCCCTGCCCACCTGGCTTCTAGTGAGACACTTAAATTGCAATTAAGTATAGAGAAAAATGCTACATATCTCTAAGTTTATAACATGGAGATGACCTGCTGAACATCAAATATTATGGAAGTAAGTGGCTCAAGAATATGTTTTTGTTTTATGTCACAATGTCATCTTATACTTCCACCCAAATAACTTGAAGATCTAAAATACCACCACTGTTGGGGACAGAGTGTCCCCATTTTCTCAAAAATAAGGGGTTTTCTAAGATTCAGGATTTCATACCCAAACCCAGGGAGTCTCAGGTTGCTGGCTCTACATTAAGCCCAAAATCTGTATGAAGGTATCAGTTCACAGCCCCATAATGTTGTTTGTCCCCTAGACAGCTAATTTGAAACACTCTTAAAGGCACAGTGCTCATGGAGAATGTAAATTATTTTCCATTTTCTGGGTTACAATTTTATAGAATCTATTGATGAGGAGTCTGATCACAGATTTATAATGTATCTGCCCAGATCATGCTCTAGTTTTGAAAGAACAGGGAAGTAACTCTGAAACAGAATGGACGGGTGCCCTGAAACTATTGGACACAGTTGTAAATTGTCTCCTAATAACTTTTGGTTAGGCTTTCACCAGCAGGAGCAATCATGTTTCCTTCAGACAATTTATTATCTCTTGAGCTACTGCCTCGTAGACCCCTATATAGCCATTTGAGTTTTCAGATTCTAGAATTCTCTATTACAGAAAGCAATAGAAAGAGGGAAGTACAGCTGAGGGAGTAAGTGTGGTAAATTGAGGTATAAGGATGTAGGACTCTCAGGGCCTGAGGTTTTAAATGCATTGCTAAAGCTGACCAGGCATATTTCCTTTCCAGCATTAATAATTTCTTGGCACTAAAGAAATGCTTGCTGATATAGCATTTTCATGGTACGATATTTTATTATCTCTGTCTTGGAAAATGGTAGCCACTGATAATCTAATAGAGAAGAGAAACTCACTTCATTAATTTATTATAGCCTAGAGTCCTAGGCAGGGTGTTTGATTACAGAAAATATTCTTTGATTTCTGCCAAATTAAAAACTCTGGCACAACAAAGTAGATGATGTAAAGCTCTTGGTTAAATGCCTTTTGGATTCTGTTTTCTAAAAGACCCACCAAGAACTTGCAGCTTAAGCTATTCCTACCATTCTTATATTTGCCTGGTTTCTTTAGATTTATTTTTGCTATAACAACAAGCTCACAGAGGCTGGGTTGGATGTTTTCGTCTTTCCCAGCATGGAGGCATAGAGGCAGCAGCCGGGCCCTGACCCCGGCAGTGCTACAATCCCTATGTCTGTGACCAGGGGCCCAGCACCTCATCACACAAGCTTTCGGTTTCTTTATCTGTAAGGCATAACCTTGGAATGAAGGTCTCCTCCACCCTGAATATTTTATGGCCCCGTTGGGATTAAAAGTTAGGAATAAATAAGTAAAGAAGAAAATATCTTTCAGAGGTTTCAAAAAACAAAAGAACTTAAGTTTTGTTAAATTTCAGTTAAAGAATGAGTTCTTTGATCCAGTTTCTGGTTTGCCATGCAGAGTATGTACAGCCTAGGGGCTATATATAACAGTGTGTGCTGCAGAAATGCTCATTGCCATTCCTGGACTATTCCTGATGGAGATCAAACATCTGGAGGATTTCTGTAAAAGCTGGGATTCTCTCATCAATGACCCCTTTGCTTTTGGACAGGATTGTACATTATCCTGCTTGCTTCACTTTGTGAGCGTGTCACCATCTGTCTCACGTTAGGAATTATTTGTTTGCCTAATTAATTGATAAAAATCTATGGGTTTTTTTTTTTTTTTTTAGTAAATACTTTATGTCAGTTAAAAAAAAATCAAAACAATGAGGCTACTTACTGTTGTACATGGTGCGTAATGATGGCATCAGAGAAACCGAACATTAGAGCTGATGAGGCCTCAGAGATCAATTAGTCAACACTCTCATTTTGTAGATGAGGCAAAACACTCAGCTAATTGTTGGCAAAGCACAAAACCTGGGTCTTCTGATTCCTATAATGTCTTTCTCATTCATGGGAGTACAGTTTTTTCTGATACTTTAAAATTCTTGTGATTTTAAAATAAGAGTGAAACTAAAAGAAACAAAGTTTAAAAGTTATGTAAAGTAGAAAAAGAAGGTTTCATGGAGATACAGATACTGTCCACACTCTTTCCACTCATAATGTGATGCCCCAGAACCATCTGTATTCATTTTTTTAGCTGTTCACTTGAATATTTGCTCTCATAATCCTAAATATTTTATATCTATTAGTTTTTTTTAGTTGTTTGGGATTTATTGAGGGACAAAGAATTAGGTTATATTGATTGCATTTGTTAGATGAGATTCCTATTATAATTGTGTCCTCCCCCAAGAGGTGTGCCATACACTGTAACCCCCCATTCTGCTTTCTCCACCTCCTCCCTCCTCATTCTTCTCCCCCCCCATCATGTATTAGATCACCTATGCCTTCATATTGGAATTGAGTACATTGGATTCTTGCTTTCCCATTCTTGTGAGGCTTTACTAAGAAGAATGTGTTCCACCTCCATGCAGGTTGATACAAAAGATGTAAAGTCTTTATCTTTTTTAATGGCTGAATAGTATTCCATTGTATACACATACCACAGCTTGTTAGTCCATTACTGGGTTGGTGGTCGTTTGGATTGTTTCCACATTTTGGTGATTGTAAATTGAGATGTGATAAACAGTCTAGTGCCAATATCCTTATGATAAAAGCATTTTTTTTCTTCTGGGTAGATGCCTAGTAATGGGATTATAGGATCTAATGGGAAGTGTATTTTTAGTTCTTTGAGGATTCTCCATACTTCCTTCCAAAATGGTTGTATCAGTTAGTAGTCCCACCAGCAGTGTACAAGTGTTCCCTTCTCTCCACATCCACCATCCACACCAGCATGTGTAGCTTTGAGACTTTGTGATGTGGGTCATTTTCACTGGGTTAAGTGGTATCTCAGGGTAGTTTTGATTTGCATTTCTCTGATGATTAGGGATGAAAAGCGTTTTTTCATGTTTGTTAGCCATTTATCTGTCTTCTTTAGAGAAGGTTCTATTCATCTCTCTAGCCCAGGATTGTTGGCCCTTTTTTTATTTGATTGTTAGTTTTAGATGTCATCCTTGACAGGCTATAACAGAATATGAGAATTGAATTCCTTTCCTGTACATTTCCATCCAAACACATTCTTTCTCTCCATTCCACTTCCATCTTGCCAGTGTAGTCATACTATTCATTTTAGTTAGATTAATAATCATGTTTATATTTTATAATTATTTGAATACTATTCATAGCTTTTATGGAGCTATCACTAAATTTCCTGTCTCATTCCATGTTTTCCCCCTGGAGTTAGTAAGCTTTAGTTAGTATTTTTGTTTGGTTTCTTGGTTAGTTTGGTTTCTTGCATCATTATCAGGAATTCACACCTAAACCCTCTGACACAAATCTACATCTCAACTCAATTAATTAAAATCATTAGATGATTTACTAATTTCATATTTTCCTAGACCTTTTATGTTCTAACACTATGTTTCCCCGAAAAGAAGACACTGTCTTATATTTATTTTTTCTCAAGAAGACACACTAGGGCTTATTTTCAGGAGATGTCTTCCTCTCCGTGCCAAAATGCATATCTGCATAGCCATGCCCATCACTAGGTCTTATTATTGGGGTAGGGCTTATATTTAAAAAACACATAGAAATCCTGCTAAAGCTTATTTTGGGTAGGTCTTATTTGGGGGGAAACACAGTATACACTGATAATTTTCTGTGCCTGCAAGCATCTCCCAGCTCCTTTAATTTTTGGTAAGTCATTATCTCCCACTTTTGAATTCTCTGGTTCCTAAATCCCCAGTCTTCCTGCTTCCTAGCTTACTTCTGTATTTGGAAAAGCATATTCTTTGGTAACATCCTCATAAGAAGTGCAAGGGACATAAAATATTTTGAGAATTGTACAGCTGGAAATACCTATATTCTGAGCCCAACCTTGCTTGATAATTTGACTGGATATAAAAATCTAATCACAAATCATTTTCTTCTAGAAATTTTATGGCATTGACCCTGTCAACTTCCAGCGTTGTTCCACATTTTATTGTGAAATACCATGGATCTTTGTCACTTTTCCTGGATGCTAAGTTGAACACTAGATGTTAAAGCTGTTATCCTCCAGTTTGGGGGAATTCTTTTGTTGTTATAGTTATTGAGACAGAGTCTCACTTTGTCACCCTGGGTAGAGTGCCATGGCATCACAGCTCACAGCAACCTCAAACTATTGGCCTTAAATGATTCTTTTGCCTCATCCTCCCAAGTAGCTGGGACTATAGGCACCCACCCCAACAGCTGGCTATTTTTTTTGTTGCAGTTGTCATTGTTGTTTAGCTGGCCCTAGCCAAGTTCAAACCCACTATCCTTGGTGTGTGTGGCTGGCACCGTAACCACTGTGCTATGGGCACCGAGCCCAGTTTTGGGGAATCTTTATGTATTACTTTCTGAAAATTTCTGTAGATGCTGACCAGAACTTGACCATACAGCCTTGGCAAAAGAGTAAGAGCAGAGGAAGAAGTGTGGCAAGTATTTTCTCAAGCTTCTTTATATGTCAATCTGCTTTCATGCTGAACTAGTCTCCTGTGGATGCTACAACAAATGTGGGCGTTTAAAACAACACACTGATTCTTTTACAGTTCTGGAGGTAGGAAATCTGAAATCAGTTTCACTGAGCTAAAGTCAAGATGCTGGCCAGTTGCATAACAGAAATCTTACACACTTAAGAAAAACTTTTTCCATTTCCTTCTCCTCCCCAGCCCTGGCAAGCACAGTTCTATTCTGTGCCTCTACGGAGCTGGACTATTTTAGATTTACGTTTTGATCATATAAGTGGAATTGTGCAGTATTGTCCTTCTGTTATTGGCTTATTTCACCTCAGAGTATCCTCTAGATTAATCTATCATGTTGCAAATGTTCAAATTTTCTTCATTTTTAAGCCTATTATTTTAGATAGAGAGAGCGAGTGAATGTGTGTTTGTGTGTGTGTGTGTGTGCATTTTCTTTATCCATTATCTGTGTATGGACATTTGGGTGGTTTCCATGTGTTAACTAGTATGGATAATGCTGTTGTGAACATGAATGTACAGATGTTTCTTTGAGATTCTAATTCAGTTCTTTTGGATTTAAACCGAGGAATGTCAGATTTTTACTTTCTTGAGAACTGCCATAGTCATCATGGCTACACCATTCTACATCTTCACCAACAGGGTACATGAGTTCCAGTTGCTCCATATCCTACCCATCACCTGTTAGCTTTTTTCTTTTTTAAATAATAGCCATTCTAACAGATGTGAGATGGTATCTATTATAGTTTTGATCTATACTCCTTTGATGATTAGTGATGCTGAGCACCTTTTCGTATGCCTGTTGGCCATATGTGTGTCTTCTTTGATGAAAAGTCTATAGCAGCAGTTCTCAAACTGTGGATTATGACCCACAGGAACTGTATTAAAGGCTTGCAGCATTAGGAAGGTTGAGAAACACTGATCTATAGAGAATTGCTTTACAATATAGCACCTGTTGTTAACAATATGATATCATGTACTTTAATATCCTTTAAGGATATAGACCTCATGTTAAATATTCTTATCAAAGCATGCACGCACACACTTATAACACAAGGAAATTTTTAGAGGTGATGGATATATTTAATACTTTGACTTTAGTAATGGTATCCCACGTGTGAATGCATATGTCCAAATTCATTAAGGTGTATATATTAAATGTGTAAAAATTTCCTTATCATTTTTACCTCCATAAAATTATTATAAATTTACAAGATGACAGTAGAGCTTGTTATTTTCCTGAAGACTCTAAAGGAAAATCCGTTTCCTTTCCTTCCCCATCTTAGAGACTGCCTCCACTCTTGCAGTCCTTGACTCATGGTCCCTTTCTCTATCTCTAAAGCCAAAAGTAGCATTTTTACACCTCTCTCTGCTTCTGTCATTATATCACCTTCCCTCTTATAAAGACCTTTGTGATTATGTAAGGAGATGAACACTGGTAATTCAGGACAATCTTCCCATTTCAGGATCCTTTATTTAATCACATTCACAGGATTTCTTTTGCCATAAAAGGTAACGTATTCAAAAGTTCTGGGGGTTAGGATGTAGAAATCATTGGGAAGTTATTAATGTATCTATTATTGTACTACTGTCCACACAAATTATATCCCTAAGTGGGGATTTCATTATTAACTGAAAGTGAAATAATCCCTGCCTCTATGGTGAGAGGAAATTCAGGGTGAGAAAAGGGCATGGGTATAGAACAGGATGAAGAACTGGGGTCATTAGTGTAGTTGATCAGTGGCACATATGGACCATGTCTATGTAACTTACAAACTATATGATTTATTTACATCTTTTATAATATCTTTTAATAGAGACATAATTTTCACCATAAAGTTCTTACATTTGTTTTTTAAGGTTTATTTCTAAACACTCCATTTTTTATACTATTTAAATTATGTATTTTCATTTCTACTTTCTAATTCTTTATCAATGGAATGTGGAAATGCAAATGATTGTTATATCAATTTTATGTATAGCAGTAGTTTCAAACATTCTTATTAATCTCAGTGATTTTTTTTCTTTTTCTTGACTTCTTGTACTAGATCAATAGAACAATCTTGAATAGAAGCCTTGTTTTTCCATTGTTTTTCTATAAGTATAATGTTGGCTAGAGGGTTTTTGTTAGCATTGATATCTTTGTATCAGGAAAAGACCATTCACTCTATTCCTATTTTGCTAATCAAAAGTATCTTTTCAAGACTAATTTCTTTTGAGATTTAGAAACAAAAATGCTTATTTTTTGACAAGTAAATTTATCTGATCTTGCTACAAAATGCATAGGCTTTTCGTATCTTACTAAAATATCCATCTCGTGTTAAACTTTAGATAATTTTGTTTTTCTTTCACTTTTTTCCCAATGTCTCAAAAATAGACAACTAATATTTATAAATAAAAGTAAAAGATAATTTCAAAAAGCAGATCATGCCAAATCTTATAGACAATAGAAAAAAAAAGAAATACTTCAAAATTATTCTACTTCATCTGGATATACCTGGTATTAAAATTGGAAAAATATATATTATAAAAGGAAATTACAAACATATTTCATTTATAAATGAGGATGCAATATCCTAAACAACATATTAACAAGTTGAATTAAAAAATATTGTTCAAATAATGTACTTTGGTCAAAATTAAATCCAATTTATGTGAGAATTAGTCACTATTTTCTTTTCTTTTTTTTCCTTTTCCTTTCCACCACTCCCCTCCCTTCTTCTCTCTCTGTCTCTCTTCCCTTCCCCCACTCCCACCGTGTCCTTAATTGTCCTCATATTAAAATTGAGTACATAGGATTCATGCTTCTCCATTCTTGTGATGCTTTACTAAGAAGAATGTGTTCCACTTCCATCCAGGTTAATACACAAGATGTAAAGTCTCCATCTTTTTAATGGCTGAATAGTATTCCATGGTGTACACATACCACAGCTTGTTAATCCATTCCTGGGTTGGTGGGCATTTAGGCTGTTTACGTATTTTGGCGATTGTAAATTGAGTTGCAATAAACAGTCTAGTGCAAGTGTCATTATATGAGGATTTTTTTTCCTTCTGAGTAGACGCCCAATAATGGAATTGCAGAATCAAATGGAAGACCTAGATTGAGGTCTTTGAGGATTCTCCATACTTCCTTCCAAAAAGGTTGTATTATTGCAGTCCCACCACCAGTTTAAAAGTGTTCCTTTCTCTTCACATTTGCACCAGCATCTGGAGTTTTGAGATTTTGTGATATGGGCCATTCTCACTGGGGTTAGATGATATCTCAGGGTGGTTTTAATTTGCATTTCAGTCTTTCACATGTGGATATCCAGTTCTCCCAGCACCATTTATTGAATAGGGAGTCTTTTCACCAAGGTATGTTCTTGTTTGTTTTATCAAATATTAGGTGGTTGTAAGATGTTAGTTTCATTTCCCGGTTTTCTATTCAATTCCAAATGTCTATGTCTTTATTTTTCTGCCAATACCATGTTTCTTGACCACTATGACCTTGTAGTACAGCCTAAAGTCTGGTATGGTGATTCCCCCAGATTTGTTTTTATTACTAAGACCTGCCTTAGCTATATGGGGTTTTTTCTAGTTCCATACAAGATGCAGAATCATTTTTTCCAAGTCTTGAAAATAGGATGTTGGTATTTTAATAGGGATGGCATTGAATTGGTAGATTGCTCTGGGAAGTATAGACAGTTTAACAATTTTAATTCTTCCCAGCCATGAGCATGGTATTTTCTTCCATTTGTTAAATTTTCTGCTATTTCCTTTCTTAGGGTTTCATAATTTTCTTTATAGAGGTCCTTCACCTCTGTTGTGAGGTATATTCCTAGGTATTTCATTTTCTTTGGGGCTATGGTGAAGGGAATTGTGTCCTTAATTAGCCTCTCCTCTTGGCTTATTAGCCTCTCATTATTGGCATGTAAAAAGGCAACTGACTTGTGGACATTTATTTTATATCCTGAGACATTACTATATTTTTTGATGACTTCCAGGGGTTTTGTGGTTGAGTCTTTGGGGTTCTCTAAGTATAAGATCATATTGTCAGCAAAGAGGGAGAGTTTGACCTCCTCTGCTCCCATTTGGATGCCCTTTATTTTCTTGTCTTATCTAATTGTATTGGCTAGAACTTCCAACACTATGTTGAATAGTAATGGCGACAGAGGACAACCTTGTCTGGTTCCAGTTCTAAGTGGAAAAGCTTTCACTTTCAGTAAAATATTTTACTTTTACATTCAGTAAAATATTTACTTTTACATTCAGTAAAATATTAGCCATGGGTTTGTCATAGATAACTTCAATCAGTTTAAGAGATATGCCACCTATGCCTAAACTCTTCAGTGTTCTAATTACAAAAGGATGCTGGATTTTATCAAATGATTTTTCTGCATCTATCGAGAGGATCATATGGGCTTTATTTTTGCTTCTGTTGATATGGTGAATAACATTTATGGATTTATGTATATTAAACCAGCCTTGCATCCCAGGGATGAAACCTACTTGATCATGATGTATGATTTTTTTGATGATAAGCTGTTATCTATTGGCTAGGATTTTGTTGAGAATTTTTGCATATTCTTTAGTGAAATTGGTCAGAAGTTCTCCATTTTAGTTGGGTCTTTTCCTGGTTGTGGTATCAGGGTGATGTTTGCTTCATAGAACATGTTGGGGACTTGGGCACTCTACTGAACTGCCTTGGGAGATCTTGGGCAGGTGTGCAGACAACTTTGGGCATTGTCTGGGACCCCTGGACTGAGCCACTGAGCTGGAAAGGAGCTAATATCATTCAGCTGTGGGCTGCCCACACAGCCACTGTGGGAGAACTGCCCCTGCACATCACAGTGCAGGGAACACCCGGGAGACGTTGGGTGAGAAATCTAGTGACTGAGTTGCCCATAAGTGGGGACTGAGATGCTGGGGAAGAGTGGAGATCTAAGTGTTTGACAGATTACAGCCTTGGCCCTCAGGGGCACAGAGTAAGACCAGTTTTGGCTCACTGAATAAGTAGGCAGCCACGCCAGGAGAGATCCCAGTGATAAGTGCTTTCCTTGAAAAGCTTCTGCTTAGCCAAGGTTCACAGTTTGGAGTATCTTCTAAGGAGAGTGTGGAGACATCTGGGCTCCCAAGCCTATGGGGTCTGAGAAATCAGCAGAGGTCTTCAGTCTCCATCTTATACATCTGTATCAACATTGTGATTAACATGTCATAACTCAGAAGATCACTTGTTGCCCAGACAATATTTAGCAAGGTATATATACTATTTTGGTTTTTTGGTTGGGGAAGGGATTATTTGCTTCTTTATCTTTTTTCTTTGTTTTTTTTTTTTTTTATTGTTGTTGTGTTGGGTTTTTTTTCTTAATTTCAACATTTTCCTCTACATTACATTCCTTTTTCCTTTCTTTTTTTCTCTCTTTTCTTCACTATTCTAGTTTAAATATAATCTTCCATTTTTGCCTTCTTTAACAATTAGAATTTCATTTTTGCTAGTGTTTCTGCCCCTATTATCTGGGGTTTTTCCCCCAATTTTATCTCATAAGCTGTAAGAAATTGGTCCCCAAACTGCAGATGCTGGCATTGATGTGCAGAAAAGAGAACACTTTTGCACTGCCCCTGGGATTACAAAGTAATAAAAGCTTTTGGAAAGAAGTATGGAGAATTCTTTTTTTTTTTTTTTTTTTTGAGACAGAACCTCAAGCTATCCCCCTGGGTAGAGTACCATGGCATCACGCTCACAGCAACCTCCAACTCCTGGGC
>NW_003852498.1:1571773-1616660 GCF_000181295.1 Otolemur garnettii
CAGGTGCCCGCTACAACGCCTGGCCATTTTTTGGTTGCAGCCATCATTGTTGTTTGGCGGGCCCGGGTTGGGGATTCAAACCCGCCACCTTAGGTGTATGTGGCTGGCGCCTTAACCACTTGAGCCACAGGCGCCGAGCCATATGGAGAATTCTTAAAGAACTAAAACTCAAACAATCATCTTATCCCATAATTCCATTACTAGATATCTACCTAGTAGATATAAAAATCTTTTTACTACAAAGATGTTTACACCAGAATGTTTATTGCAGCTCAATTCATAATTGCCAAGTTGTGGAAGCAACATAAATGCCCATCATCCCTTGGATAGATCAACAAACTCTGGCTTATGTATACCATGGAATTCTATATGAACATAAGAAAAGTTGAAGACTTTATATCTTTTATGTTTACTTGGATGGAGCTGAAAAACAATCTTCTTAGTAAAGTATCTTAAGAATGGAAAAAAAAATCCAATGTACTCAATACTGTTATAAAACCAACATATGAACAATTGCACATGCACATAAAAAATAAAACACAAATATAGTCTAGCAAGGGGAAGGGGAGAAGAGGGAGACTGGTGCAGACAGAGGGAGTGCAATTGGAGATAGGATGGAGGGCAATTGGCAGGATCTCACCTAACATGCACATGTGAAGGTGTTCAGCATGGCCTCTGAATGGAGGGCTCTACTACAACTTGAACATTACCCTGGAAATGAGAACAATGTAACCTAAAAATTTGTACCCTCATGTTAATTTAAAATAAAAACAGAGGAGACTGGTTTCATTTCTTGGTTTTCTATTTGGTTCCAAATGTCAGTGTCTCTACTTTTGTGCCAATGCCATGCTGTTTTGATCACTGTGGACTTGTAATATCACCAGTGATCCTTCTGGCTTTGTTTCTATTACTAAAAATTGCCTATCTATTTGGAGATTTTTCTGGTTCTATACAAAACAAAAAACTATTTTTTCCACTTTTTCAAAGTGTAATGTTGGTATTTTGATGGTGATTGCCTGAATCTATAGATTGCTTTCAGTAGAATAGACATTTTAACAATGTTGATTCTTATTCTTCCCAGCCAGGAGCATGATTTGCTCATCCATTTGTTAATGTCTTCTGCTATTTCTTTTCTTAGGGTTTCATACTTCTCTTTGTAGAGGTATATTCCTAGGTATTTCATTTTCCTTGAAATTCCTATGGAGGGGATTGTGTCTTTGATTAGCTTCTCAACTTGGCTGTTATTGGCATATACAAAGGCTATTCATTTGTGGACATTGATTTTATACCCTGTGACATTACTGTATTTGTTTTTGTTTTTGTTTTTTTTGGTTTGTTTGTTTTATTTTTGTTTTTGTTTTTGTTTTTTGAGACAGAGTTTAAAGCTATTGCCCTGGGTAAAGTGCCTTGGCATCATCATAGCTCACAGCAACCTCCAACTCTTGGGCTCAAGTGATCCTCTTGCCTCAGTTTTTCTATTTTTAGTAACTACAGGGTCTTGTTCTTGCTCAGAGCTGGTCTTGAGCTCAAGAAATCCACCTCTCAGCCTCCCAGAGTACTAGGATTACAGGAATGAGCCACTGAACCTGGCCTAACATTACTGTATTTCTTGATCACTTCCAGAAGTCTTGTGATTGAATCTCTTGAGTTCTCTAAGTATAAGATCATATCATCAGCAAAGAGAAAGAGTTTTACCTCCTCTGTCCCCATTCGGATGTCCTTTATATCACTGACAAATATAGATGCAAACATATTCAATATTATCTTATCTAATAGATTACAGTTACATATTTAGAAAAATTATGTATCATGATGAAGTAGGTTTCATCCCAGGGATGCAAGGCTGGTTTAACATACACAAATTCATAAATGTAATTCACCATATCAATAGAAGCAAAAACAAAGACCATATGATCATTTCAATGGATGCAGAAAAAGCATTTTGTAAAATATGTTATCTTTTTCTAACAAGAACACTTAAGAATATAGGCATAGGTGGCACATTTGTTAAGCTGATTGAAGCCATCTACAACAAACCCACAGCTGATATCATCCTGAATGGAGTAAAATGGAAAGCTTTTCCATTTAGAACTGGAATCAGACAAAGATGTCTTCTATGGACAGTACTATTCAACATAGTGCTGGAAGTTTTACCCAATGCAGCCAGAAAATGACTATTTCTAGTAATATCCTCACTTCATTTACCTACCTTAAAAAACTGTGTCATGAAAGAATCTTGGAATTATTTTTTCCCACTTAAGATATTCACAGCAGTGACCTGCATGGGCTAATTTTTCCTAGGTTAGTGAAGTTAATGGAAAAGACTGAGAATACATCATACAGATTCAGAAAGGAACAAAATTCTTATCTAATATAAGTGAGGTCTCCCTTGTTCAGAGATTGATTTCCATAAAGCACGGCTGCATCAGCAAATAGTTTTTAAACTCTGTGGACTTATATCTACTCTAGCAAAATAGCTCTTCTCTGCTGGAGTTTAGATTTGTTCATTTATCCATCACTTAGTCATTTAGAAAATATTTTATTTTTCTTTTTTTTTGTGACAGAGTCTCACTATGTCACCCTTGGTAGAGTGCGGTGGCATCACAGCTCACAGCAACCCCTAACTCTTGGACTTAAGCAATTCTCTTGCCTCAGTTCCCAAGTAGCTGGGACTACAGACACCCGCTATAATGCTGAGCTATTTTTTTGTTGTAGTCATCATTGTTGTTTAGCTACAGGTGTGAAGCCTATAAAATATTTTCTAAAATGATCTATGTCTCAGAGACATCAGTGGGCACTGGGATGATGCAATAACAAGCATAAAATTATCTGAACTTTAAGCAGTTTACAGTTTAGTTAGTGGGTGACATAGAAAAAAGGCTTAAAGAGTATCCATGTAGACCAAGTCATCTGTAAAGTAGAATATGTAATGCAAAGGAGAGGAAATATTTTAGTCTTGGAAAAAGAGAAAAGGATTTCTAAGTCTCTTGGAACATCTGAAAAATAAATAGGAGTCACCAGACAAAGAATAGAAAAAGGAGTAAAAGAAATTCTAGCATTTTCAGAGAAATTACTTATACAACTAAGGCTTAGACAAGTAGAAATAGAGATTGGCCTGGAAAGGCAAAATAATGAAGGATATTGTAAATTAAATGGTCAGAGTATGTATTATTCAAACCTTTATGCTTTTGAAAGTGAGAAAGGTAACACTAATAATTGTAACATAAATTTAATTAATTAATTAATAATTGGAGCAAATTAGGACCATCTTTGGTAAGCCAAGATATAATAGGACTACCATGCGTATAAACCATGTAAATTTTCTTTTCTTTATCCTATTGAAAATATTGAGGGTCCCTTGAAGGGTCTTAAGTAAGAGGGAGAAAAGGGACATATTAGATATTCATTTTACAAAGATTTTTCTTGCTATAGTGTGGATTGTTTATAGATTAGGGAAGAGGGGATGCAAAAGGAAAAATAGAGAAAAGGAAACAGACACATGTGTTGCTAAAATCCAGTAATCAAGGAGGTTGCCTCTGAACTAAAAATGTTATAATGGCAATGGCAAAAGACTGATGAATTCTGTAGGGATTTAGGAAGAAACATTTAAAATATTTGCTGAGTATTTGAAAGAGTTAGCAGTTAAGGAGGAAATTGCAGACATCAAGGTCAGGGTTCATGTCTCTCTCTGCAAACTGATTAGATCATGGGATCCAACCACAATGTAGCATCCCCTGCAGGTGTTGCTTATAAATGACCTGCACTGTGTTTTGTATATACATCTTTGGCTTTTATTTTTGTTGTTGTTTTTTGTTTGTTTGTTTGTTTGTTTTGAGACAGAATCTCACTGTCTTGCCCTGTGTAGAATGCTGAGGTGTCATAGCTCATAGCAACCTCAAACTCCTGGGCTCAAGCCACCCTCTTGCTTCAGCTCCCTGAGTAGCTGGGACTATAGGCATCCACAAAAATGCCAGGCTAGTTTTTCTATTTTTAGTAGAAATGGAATCTCATGCTTGCTCAGGCTGGTCTCAAACTCCTGAACTCAGGTGATTCACCTGCCTCAGCCTCCCAGCAATGCTAGGATTACAAGCATGAGCCACCATGCCTGACCTGTGTATAGGTTTTTTGAGGACAGGGTAGATAGAGGATATTTTTGCTTCCAAAGTACTAGACTAAGCCCTAAATGATCTATCACAGTGAATGGCTGTAGTCAGTGCTGGAATAGAAAATAGGAGGACCAACACCAGTGGATGGACTACAAAGCCCATGCAGAACCAAAATGAAGGCATGCAGCAGGAGCAGAAGAGTGCGTGGTCACAGGCTGGTTTCTAGACTACTAACAGCACAACATTCGAGCATGTGTAAATAAAGGAAGTGTATCTATTTCCCAGGTATTGAAAAGGAGAGTTCACAAAATCTTAGACAACATGTATTGAAGTCCCTTAAGAAAGCTCAAGATTTTTTATTTGTCACCTCTTCCTCTTTTAAATGCACCTGATAATACAGAGATGGAGATGAGATTAAAAAAACATAGCAATGAGAAAGAATTTAAAAAGTGAGAGTGGCAACCAACCACAGATGATTGTTGTGAGTCTGCAACGAAGCTGGGACAGACTATCAAGAATGAAAAATCTTAAACAGAGTTGCGACCAGACTGGCTCAGAAGCCAGGACTTGAAGTGGTAAAGTAGGAGCCAGCAGGGACAAAAATTTGGCCACATTCATCTTGAAACCAGACCAGGTGACAGGATGCCACAGGCCGAGTCCAGCCCAAAGCCCTGGAAACAAAATTCAAAAGCTCAGCAATGTCCCCTAAGTAATCTGCAGTCAAAAAGGTCAACTCCTTTTCAAAGGGAGACAACAAAAACACTGTTGTTAGTAGAAGTGGAATGTTCTAGAAGAGCATATGGACTGGGAAATAGAAGAGATGGTAAATGTATATATGCATGAATACATATGTAAATATGTATTTCATAATCAAATATACATTCCCTATTTGTATGTACATGTTTCATAGTCATATTCATGCATGTATATGAAGTATTGGAGCTATGTATAATAACAATTCTACTCTGACCCTGCCTATCTCTATTTTTTCCACAACAATAATTGGAAATATAATTCCACCTGGCATATTATGTATTTATTTGTTCATTATCCATCTACTCTCCACAGAATGAAGCTCCACTGAGTCAGAACCTTACCCTATTTTATTGCCTGCTTTATCCTTATCAGCAGAACATTGCCTAGCACCTAGTAGACGCTCAGTTTTATTTGCTGAATGAAAGTATGCACGCATGAGTGGGTGTAGCCTACGATATATAAGATCCTAAATTTACCAGCATTGGTGCTGGCTGTCAGACTAGACACTGGGACTCTAGTTACGTGCGAGGTTCATTAGCCCTCTCTTCCATATATAACCAGCTTGACACGTGACAGAGTCACTGGAGCTCCTGACACCTGCATTTCCAATCCCATGGAAAATGTAACTTCTGTAAGCACTATTCCTCTGCATTTTATTTCTCTTTCATCGCCCAGCCATTGCCAGAAGCTTTAGCAGAGGGAATTTTTGGATGGCAGCTGTGAAGTATTATGAAAAACACAGTGCCAGATGTAAGGATTTTATTGGCCTTCCACAAGATGGAATTTGTGAAGCCTCATAAAGTCATAGTTAATAAGTTGCCTGCTTTGCCTTTAGGTGTTTTCAGTAGCTCGTAATAGCATTTATTTCAGAAAGTGTGGGAGTTGTAACTCACACATATCTTTTAGTACATTAAGGGTCAAGTAAAAATCATGAGAAAAGACCTTATTTGGCTTTAGAAAAATTAAAGCCCTCAAAGCATAGAAAGCAATAAAAGATTATTATGTGCCTTTTGTCAGATCTGAGATACATTATAATGAATACCTTATGACAGGTACCACCACAGCTTTCGTTTAAACACAGTATATTGAATACCACATGTAGTATTTGATCAAATCCTTGACACGAGTATATGATCTCCTCTATGGACATTTGGTTCTGATGAAATACTACCTAATAGCTTTAGTGAGAAGAAACAATTAGAAAATTCATGAATTAGATAATGTTTGTGCGGTGCAGCATTCTTAAAATCTTAAATTTTGATTTCAGATACCAAAAGAATATTAAGTACTAAAATATGATATTCAACATTATTTGGGGAAAAATCAAATATCTCCATATTCAAGATGCATTGAAGAATATTTGTATTAAAAAAGAATATTTGTATTAAAGCCCCAAAAAGCAGCTCTTGTATAAGAAGCACAACATAAGAATAATTTATGAAATCTCTTTATTTTTTTTTTTTTATAACCGGTCGACGAGGTCCGCACCCCAAAACACCTGGCGCCCCTGGGCAGACTCTGGGCCACCGTGTGGGCTGCACCCAGCAGCCAGAAGAAGGTCACAGTGGCCGCCATCTTGCGCAGCTAACCTTTGACCCGGTGCAACGCAGCGCCTCATGCAGACGCAGGCGTGGGGCTTCAAGTCTATTTTTTATTCTAATGTCAGCATCAGTCTATGATCACATAAAACCATAGAATATGTGATCAAAAGTATTTATAAAACAGATTCATGGACAAAGAAGATTCCATGTATTAACCATCAGTAGGATATGATCTTTCAGATCACTTTTAAGAAGTGGTTGTGGATGTGAATCATTAATTCCAAAAATTCTGTGAATTAGCAGATAAGCGAAAGGTGAGCCATGTCCCTGAAAACTTTATTCTTCACACTTAGTTCTAGTATACATGGTGTGGGAGAACAAATAAAAAGAAAAGAAATTGAGAGGACCGGTTGACACAGTGTTAGATATTTTCATTCATGAAAAATAGATACCTTTGGTTAAACTGTAAGTGAAGGAGTTCACTGTCATTATCATAATTATCATTATCAGCATCGTGGTAAAAAAACATTTATTGAGTACTTTACAATGTACAGGAGATATTAAATGCAATATGTACATACACATATATATACACATACATTTATACATATATATACATTATTAATAGTCCATTTTATAGTTGAGCAGACTGATGGACAGAAGAGTTAAGTGTTTGGTCAATACCACTAAGCTAAGAGAGCACAGTCAGGATTTTAACTCAGCCATTGGCTCCAGAGTTTGTGCTCTTAACCACACTGCTGTATTTCTTTAAAAAGATAACAACATTGCTTATAAAGAAAAACATTTGGTTCTAATATAGGAAATGATATTATATAGTAGTAGAAATTTGGAATGCCTTCTGGTATTGGGGCATAAGAACTAAAATACAAATTCAGAGCTTGGTGCAGATTGCCACACTTCACCTGCAGAAGTGGCTTTTTTGCTATCACATAATAGTAATAGTCCTTAATTTATGCCAAGAACTAGCTCATCCGGTCTGTGAAACAATTCGAAGAAGCAAGTACTTGTTTCACAGATGAAAACTGGTTCTGAGAAAGATTAAATCATTTGCTGATCATCAGTAGTCAAGAACCATTTTGAATGTAGGTCATCCAAATCCAAATCTGTTCTTGTGATTTCTGCTGTCTTGGTTCTCCCTCCTGGAAACATGGTGGAATTCCCAGCAGAGCCACTAATAAGGGCCGCTAGCTGGGTTCCACCTCTAGATATTCCATTTTAATTGGTCTTAGGTGGGGCCTGGGAATAGGTAGTTTATAAAAGATCCCCACATAAATTTAATGTGCATCTGAGGCAGAGAACCCACTACACCATCTAACACTATTCCTCATCTTAGAATCATCTTTGATCCCAGCTTCTAAAATGCAATAATCTAGTTTGGACTTTCCAGGATGAGGTAAGCTATGAACAGGAAACTTAAATGACTGAAAACCCTACATACTTTCTTATATGAGTTTTGAGTTTCAAGATATGGATATTAGATATGAAATGGATTTCTTTACCCATTCACAAATAATTAAGTGGTTTGGGTAAGATGTTATATCCATATTTTTCTGGTCTTCATGACATGTTGTTTTTCCATAATATATGATCTGTGTGATTTGTTGACCTCTTACTGTGTTTTTATCTTTAGTAAATCTGGCTCACACTTTTTTAGCTACTACAGCTCTGATTCATAAAAGTGTAACATAGGGATTAACTGAGTCATGCCATGTGTGTCTTACAAACTACAGTGTAGGTGGCAATGAAGACGTCACCTGATTATGAAAAAGCACATCTTTCTTCAGTCTATATTTGTTTCTTTTTAAAAGTAAAAGTAAAAGAAAAGAAAACATTGAGCTAATGGGTCTTTACAAGTCTGATAATGAATCTTCTAAGGGTAAAAAAATATGGTCCCTAAAATAGAACACCTAACGTCTAGATCAGAATGTATAGGTATTTGATAAAATGAAAAATGCATATTTGGACAGCTATTATTTGACCAGATAATATGAATTAAAAGAAAGAAACACAGATCTGACAACTGTGTTTTGGCCAATGATCAGTAGGCTGTGTGCTGAAAAGTTGATAATGATTACAGAGGACAGCCATAGGCATTGTGTTCATGGACAAGTCAGAGCTATAAAGCTAAGTGCTCTGGCCATCTTTGAATAGCTAAAAATTCGAGAAATAAGAAAGAAAACAGGGATAAAAAGTTGACTGTGGTGATGGGGTCAAGGAAACAAGGTGATCTGAAATTTAAAATGAATTTTAATCTTCTTGTCACAAAACTTAGAAGAAAGAAACTATAAAATGCGGAATTTTACTTTTCTCTATTAATTGCATCTACCAAAAGATAGTGAAGTCCACCTAATAAAAATGTTTCTCCTCTGAAAAGGGGAACAAGTTCTAGAAAATTTAATTTCTGGTAACAAAATAGTAAAATACTTTTGTATTTTAATGCCATTGGACATGATCAGCATCATCTTTTGATGTCTTTAAAGTCATAATGGTCATCCTGAACTGTGTCACATGGTTTTGATTGATAACTAAACTTTGTTGAATTAATTCCAAAATTTTCTTACTTAGTCCTTCTCTTTAGAATCACATAATATTAGTCAAAAATAGAAGATAGGAATTTCAAAATCAGTTTTACTACCAACATAAATTTTTAAACTTTCATTCTCATTTATAGAGTACAACTTTAAGCTATAGTCACACTATTTGTTCATTGAGTAAGAAGTTTAATTTCTCCAATCTCTATCACTTTTTACTCTGCTCTGTGTGTGGCATCCATCCACAGTACAGATGGTTTGACAGGGGAAGAAAGGGTGAGGTTGTAGTGTAAACGGCGCTACATGTGGATACAAAACATACAAATCTCAAAGCCCTGAGTTATCCTGGATTTGAATATCTGCTTTATATACTATGAAGCATGAGCAATTCAGTATCCTTTTATCTTAAGATCTTTATCTGCCTGGTACCCCCTGGCTTGACTTGAGGCTTGTGATATATGTGAAACTGCTTTGAAAAATATTAATTGTTTTGTAAATATAGAGAACCATAATCAAGATCTTTTTAAGTCATGGAAACTGTACCTCTTCTTGTGTGACAGCAAAATGAAGGTCAGTGCTTTGAGAAATCACAGGTATTTGAGAAAGGAGTTGTAGATAAAATTCCGATTACAGGAAACTCACTTCGTGTAGGATCATGAACAAATCATCAACAAAACTTCGTAGTCTCCATTATCCCATCTTTATCAGGTAGTGTGAGTACAGTAGCAGGTGGCTGTCTATATTTCTTTAGGTGGATTTGGAAGGACTAGCCAGACATACCTTAGTTATGTGCTACCAAGAAGACACGGCCCACTAATCTATCAAACTATATGACTGTGGAACCCATATGTTCTTACTTGTAACATTTTCATTTTACAAAAGGATTTTTTTTCTTTAGAAAGAGTAGGCCTAAAGCAACGTTCTCTGATTGTAACATATCTCCATTTACCCATTTTTTATTTCCTGGAGCGCAAGAAACATTTCTAAGATGCTTTCACTTTATTTGTATCCAAGCCAAATGTAAAATCACAGCTGTCTCCTGACTCCCCAAAACTACTTAGCTCTTTTTCAAGCAGAGGCAGCAGAATCGTCTTTGTTAAAGCTCACCTGCTTTCTCTGGCCCCTGCCCCAGTATTTTCCCAGTACTTTCCATTAGCACTTCTCCATTGACATCAGTATGATATGGGTTCAGGACGTCTTGCTTTTGCTTTCAAATGTCATTATGGCTGTTTTGCCATAATGGTATTTGAGATGTCTTTGAAAGATAATAAAATATTCAAAAGGAAGGGTAGAGACGTGGGGCAGGGCATGGTGAGCAGTCAATGCAAAATAATCCAGGTGTGGATGTGGGAGGTGCAGATCATGCTTGGGAAAAAGTGAGTCATCCAGCTGGATGTCATGTTTGCCACACTTACTGAATTATTTCCATTATTATTTTGGCAAATTATTAAGAGATATTAGCTTCACAACCTTGGGAAAGTAATTTAACCTCATTGTATCTATTTTGTTTATTCATTAAATGAGGATTACCATGGTAAACCTACCTCAGAAAACTGTTTCAAAGATTTAATAAGTTAATATAAGTACAAACCTTAGACCAACATCTTCTGAATAGTAAATATTTTATAAATTATTATTATTCATAAATTATTATACCTATTATATATTATAAATGTGGATGTTAACATCTGTGTTTTCTAGAGGACTAGAACTTATCCTTCTTTAATTCCTATTGCCTAAACTAGTTTCTGATATTATTATTTAATAGATTCTCAATATATTTTTTTAGATAAGTAAATAAAAATTTGCCATTGTCGTACTTCTCTCAAAATCGAACTTTAGACATTGAGTTGACATTGCTTTAGTTCAACAAATTTCTAAGCAGTCCAACATTTTAGAGAAAAAAATTTATAAAACTTCAAAATGTCTTCAAGAACAGGGTATAATAATTATTTTTTTTATCCATTCACTTAACTGTTAATAAAGGCAAATCTCATAAAGTAACTCAATTATTATTTTATCATTTTAATTACATGGTCCATAACAATGTAAAATTGTCCTATACGTAGACAAAGTGTTAATATAGACTGCTGGGAAACTAGATGGCCCAGTGTTTCATGTTGTGTTTATATGTGCTAAACTGTTCTTGCTTTCTATAGAACTTTACTGTAAACAATTTCAGAGGTACTTTCAGACAAAACGAATAACACTAAATCCACTGTTTATCATCACATAAATTTTGCTTGGGATTTAAAGAGACTGTTTTAAATTTACACATATCTTATTGTGAAACGATCCTTCAGCAAATGCCATGGCCATAGCTTTTAGAAATAAATAGCTGTCTCCCTCTGGAACCAGAAAAATCCCTCTCAAAAGATGCATAAAAGTAAATCTGAAGTTAAACTGAAGTAGGCAAATACACTTCATGTAAGGCTACACATTCAACAAAGTTGCTTCCAAGTTAAAAAGGATATTAGACACACCCATTTCCATGAGACTCGCTCTGATTTCTTTTAGGCTATGGCTATTAAAATCAGGAATTTTTTTTATGTGATTGAAATATCCCTAATAAATCACTCGAGGCTTTAAAATTGCAAACAACAAGAAGTTTGCAATTCTCAGTGGCAGAAAGAAGTAGAATGAGGCTCAATGGGGCTCACATTCCAGCATTTACAGAACACAAATAGCAACAGCCTTAGTGCCTTGGGTTAGGCCCCCACAAAATAAAATTCATTTACTTATTACAAGTTAAAACTGTGAGATTTCTGGGGCTGGAGAAAATGATATTTTTCTTCCAAAGTGAGCTTATTGGTTTTATTGATTCTCTTCTACTTTGATTTTACATGCAGGTGTGGGGGAAGAATATTTCTTGAATAATAATGTTGTTTCTTCTACTAGAAAACTTTCTCATTTTATTTTACTTTAATGATACTGACATTTTTCTTTTAGTGTATTTATCCTAGTAGCAATTTATCAAATTTATTCTACTATAGTTTTGGTTATTTTGGTGCATAATGTGTTTTTTGTCTAGGAATAGTATTCCTTAAATAGATCTGTACTTAGGTAAGACCTGAGAGTGTACATTCTGCAAATATACCCATCAAAAGAAAAAATTAAGGGTAATAGGAAAGGTCTTCTGATAACTGATAATAATGGAATCTGGCGAACTGAGATGGGATGAATGTGGTGCATAATAAATTTACACCCCTTTATGTAAGTACTTTCTGTATACTTTTCTCTATCACAATTTTGTCCTACAGGAACAGCTACCTATGAGTTGTTACTGGCCCTCAGACTGAAAGTTTAAGGCCTGGAATTTTATTTATTCTCTCACTGTCTTCATTGAACTTCTAGTTGATCATCTTTGCCTGTTGCTTTTTCGTATTTTAAATATCTAGTCAACAGGAATCGATGCTCCTAATTTTGTATTTGGAAGCTAACGATTGTTTCAGCCACATAAACACATACTGGGAATAGATTTGCAACAGTAGCTATTATCTAAATATCTTTCTATTTTAGTTTATCAAATAATGCTTATTTTCTGATACTCAGTAATAAAGAAACTTAAAAGGTCTTTTGTTTCGTTTGTCGAATAATACTTATCTAACAACTAAAGAGTATAATCTTTGAGGGAAATTGCTAGGTCCCTAAGTGGTATTTTGCATTTGCTTTTGGCTTGGATTGTAGAAGCTGCTTGCTCCTCTGCTTTTAGATAAATGTGATGATGACAATGCTAGTCTTTTATTATTTGGGTTGTTTTTCCATGCCTTGTTTTCTTTGACCCTTACTCCAATTATGCAAGTCTCAGAAGAAAGAACCAGAAAAAAAATGAAAAAAGGAATTCGAAGAATTGGCTGCTACCAATAGTCAGCATAAACATAAACCAGGGTGCCTCTCTATTAACTTCACTCTGCCAACTTGGAACCATGTAATTCCATCCATCATTTACTTTCTATGTAGTTTTCCTCCAAATTAAAACATGTTTCTAAATTTTGAATTGATGGGTATATACAAAGAGCATAATAATTTATACTCTTGACATAACGATATTTTGTATTTCTTCTACAGATTTTTGTTAACTTATGACTTTGAAACAAAAATAGAATTAAATTTTCAGAGTGTTCAATAGCAAAGCTTAGTGCCACTATCTAGTATGTACTATTGTTCTCAGTGTAGGAATAGAAAACCTGAGCTAGGTTCTGAATGCAGCAATCATAGATTCGTGTCTTGAGCCAAGTTCTTTAATTGGTTCTTGACTACTCACATGTAAACTCTGTAAGTCATTCATAGCCAATTTCTTTTTCCCTACTGTTGGTGCTTCTGGTATAAAATACCTTTCTGGGTCAGTGTCTGTCTTCCCTTGCATCATTTTATGCCAGAAAAAGGCACACTGGTTTTCATATTAGCCTAAACAGCCGTTTGTTATAATATCCACACTGTAATATCAAATATAAGCCACGTGGGAATTAAGGATTCTGCCCCTTGTAGAATCATTTGTAAGTCCCCTGTCCCCAACCCTTTTGACATTCAGTTTTTCGAGTGTCTTTATCCATCATAGTCTACAGAAATGAGACCCTGGGACAATGGCAGTGCATAGCTCTGCTTGAGTTTTACTGGTTTAAATGGTCCAACTTTGACCCATGATCACATCTGTCTTGTGATTCATCACACCTAATAATAGAGATAATTTTTAAAGATTATCTATAAAAATGAGTTCTTTATTTTTAACATTTAAAACATTTAGAGGCCCTTATTCTTAATCTTGAGATCTCAGCTTGACTACAACTGACCTTTACTCAACTTTATAATTGAATATAAATTTGAATATAAGCTTAATTTAGTAATATGAAAAAGGAACAATGTGAAATTATTTCTGCCACTAAATAACAATCTGAATGAAGACAAGAGAGACAATTGTTGATGGTCTTTTATGTGCCAACCTGTGCTGAGTACTTCATATAAATCGTACTATGTAATTTTCACAAGAACCCTGTGAGATAAAGAACATTTTGGCTCATTTTTTATATCCAGAGAGGCCAAGCGAGAAGAGTGTGCATAAGCTCATGTTAGTAATGAATAGATGTATAAGATCTGAATCCAGATCTGTGGATGAAATACCTCATAGTTTATGGAACCTACACATAAACTATACATGTTTCTACGGGATTTTTTTAGGGGGGCGGGGCTGGATTTGAACCTGCCACCTCCAGTATATGGGGCTGGCACCCTACCCTTTTGAACCACAGGCAACGCCCTCTACGGGATGTTTAACAGCAATATTAATTTTCATACCATCATCATCTAGGGATATTTCTAATCCTCCAAGGAAATGTTGAGTCCACTCCTTTTATCAAAATTCACATGCTCTCACCAAAATTCACCTGCTTCTTTGAGTGGGTGGCTTCACTCTGCCTTTTAAATACGGCCTGCCCAGCCCTGCTTTTCTTTGCACAGTTCTTACCAAGAATGCCCACATTCTTTCCTCTTCCACTAACTCATTTATTTCTTACTCATCCATTAAGTCAAGAAACATGCCTTAGGTGCTCAATTTAGGATTTATCTCTTAGATTCTACTCAGCCTTCAAAAACAGCCTTGGTTATTTCATCTAGAATTATTTCATTTTATTCTCTCATCCACTCTTTAGTCAAACTAAACACCTAAAGGACTATAATTGCTTTAAGCTTTTGATTTTATCAGCTAAATATTCAGCATCCTGAAAGCATATGTTACATCTTTTGTATATCTCTAGAAACTTTCCTACTATTATAGTATTATACACACAAAATAGTGTAATAAATATTTTTGACCAATTGACTGATATTGGTGGTAATTGTCATGCTTCAAAATGTTAGATGCCATATCTAGAGTACACACGAATAATTTCCCCCAATTGTTGCACATTTTGTAAAAATTATCTGCACCAGAGACTCCTCAACATCTTCTTTCAGATGTTTTAGCTATGTTCTGAATATCATTCTCAAATCAAGGAAGGTTAATTCAATTCAAAATGATTCTGACTCTTGGCTTTGACTTTAGATTGGTGTAATTGCATCCTTCTCTGATTCTCTCTAACATTTTTCTATCTTTCTTATTCTCCCATTTACTAAACCCTTCTTTCTGCTCTTCCCTCACTGTCTGACTTCAATTCCTAAGTGGTAGGAACAACTCTATGGCTTTGTTATCAGTGTTATTGTTCAGAAGTGCCTAATACGTAATAATCCATTTAATTCAGGGGTAAATTTGTTTAAATTATTTTCATTTTTAGGAAGGAATATAGTAATATTTGAATAAATATATTTACAATTTGAGATTCAATTGCTTGTATCTAAGCACTTTCTGGCATCTTTTTCTTTTTTTTACTATTTTTTACATATACATGTGTTTATTAGGTTTCCACTTTTTGCCTTTGCAAAATTAAAAAGGCTTAAAATTTAATAACAATAACAATGTTTAAGATAAGGACTAGAAATGAAAACCTCGTAAAGAACAAACAAAGATAAATACATTCAGAAAAGAAATCAGATGATAAATACATTCAGAAAAGAAATCAGAAGATTGTTGCATCAAAATATTAAACAATAATAATAATACAAATAAAGTAACATTCACATCGTCAAATAAGAGTATGTCTATTATAAAGTGCTTTAACTCTGAGGTTTATTATGGAGTCATCAGTTAACTTATTATTATTACTTTATTTCCAAAGTCTCAAAAAATAAACCACTAATATTTATAAATAAAAGTAAATTTTCCATTTATAATAATATATTTTCTCCAATTTTAATATCAGATGTATCCAGATTAAGTAGGATGAATTTGAAGTATTTCTTCTTTTTCTATTGTCTATAAGATTTGGCACTTTTTGGTATCTTTATAACTTAATTCTGACTCTACCATTTTGCAATTGTATGACATTAGCGTATTTTCACAGTTAGCAGCCTTGCTAATCAAATTAATAGTTTACTTGGCCACAATACAATTAACTCCCTTCTGTTCTCTCAAGTTGGTAAACTTCATCACTTCACAAAGAAATTGGAAGAATCACCATTTTAGAGCCCACATTTCCATATTCCCAGGTACATTTTCAGGAGTTTCATGAAGGAACAAAAGAGACTTCAGCTGTAAATTTCCTTTCTTGCCCTCAGGCTTTCATCGCAAATTCTGTAGAAAAGGTGTTTTTAATCAGTGCCCTCATCTGTAAATGACAAGAGTTCTTTGGGAAAGTGTCCTGAAAAAGAAAGTTGTAGATATTAGAACTGGTTACCAGACATTAAGCTGAACAGAATCTTACTCACATCGTCATATTTGAGTCTTGTCTTCCAGCCTTTGGCATCAAAGCTGTAAAAATCTTGCCCACACCCTCTCTGCTATACTTTTCATATCTGCCTTCTCCAGTAAACTTTTCACCAGTGCTCATTGCCCTTCACCTTGGCCATTAAAATAGCCTCCTCTCCCTTTTACCCAGAATTACTCTAGAATTATTTTTCTAAAATAAAGGCAGGAATCATTACTTCCCACTTCTTAAGAAATAATTACATGCTCCAAAGGATTTAAAACTCGATAAAGTAAAATCTTAAAGCACCACAACATCTTCAAATACATCTCTCCATGCAGTGATCCAACCAGCTAAAACCATTCACCAAGTCTCCGGCTCTTCATGGTCCCCCACTGACCAGTAAGTCATAGCCTCTTTTTTCTTTATGGAATAAAACCATATGTGTCCTTTGAGGTGTGGATTGAATACCAACCATTCTGTGGAATTTTCTGTCCTACCCATATGATGGAAATTATTGCATATTACTATCTCATAGCGTATTGCAAGTATATGCATATTTTCAAATGTGTTTTGTTTTTCCCTATTTACATTGTCTTCCCTACTAGATGTAGGGTATTGGGGGTTGGGAATCGCGAGACTTTCATCTGTGTATTTTGCATTGCCTGATGCAGTGTTCTGTGCAAGTGAGCTCTGAATTCCTTCCATTTCTGTAGCCCTTGCCTTAATGAAGCCCTACTTCCCTGGCATCTTTAATTCAGTTTTCAAAAAACAAATCTTAAGCACTGTTACCCAATATCCCTACTTTATATTACAGTTCCTTAAAAAACTCAATACATTGTTCCTGCAAATCGTTACTCCAATTTAACTTTTTAAGATTCTGCAAGCCAGTATAAATTCACACCGTTCCATTTTAATTCCCCTCATGGGGTCAGCAGTGACTTGTATTGGAAAATATGATGAATTATTTTCAGAGCTTTGTTTTTCCACTCTTGGTCCACTTAGAATCCTCTCCCCTCGTTTTCCTGATCTAGCTCTCTCCAGGTTTTTTTGTTTTATTTTTTTTCCCTTTGCTTCCATGACTGTAATTTTTTTCTGAATCCTGGAATCTAGTCCTCAGAAGAATTTAGAGGTAAAGATATGTCCAGGAGTGATCAGAATAGAGATGTACAATAAAGGTAGCAGAATGAATAAAATCAGTCGGGAATATATTTTAAGAAAAGAAAAGAAAGACAAGGATAAAACCTAAGAAAACCCAGTTGATACAGTGAATTGGGCAGTACAGACCATAGACTACATTTAAAAGCAACTTGTGCTTGGAAAAATACCCAAATTATTATATTTTTAGTGTGACACATTGAATATGTGACACATATTGTTTTAATATTGAATCAGTGTATGATTTACTACTAAAACACCAATATGGCCCCAATATCAGTGTTGGTACCTCACAAATGCAACCACAACTATGTTGAGTTTGAAACAAAGACTGTCAATATAGGGCTAGAATGTCATTCAGAGTGGCAGGGGCCGAAGCCTGACGTTCACAACAGTAATTAGAAGCTGCCTCATGGGCATAAATCAAGGCCAAGAGCTGTCAGCACTGGGACCAGGGGCCCTGTGGGTCACCACCATGGTGGGTGGCCACAGAGTGAGAGAAGGGCTGGGATGAACACAGGTAGAATGAGAGATATGCCAGTTACAAAAGCCAAACATCCATCAGCGCTTTGAAGCCTAACCATTTTCAATTCTTTTGTCCTAAGCTTGAGGGACTAGGTCTCAACAGGACTGCTATGTGTTTGTATGAAATACAGGATGAAGCCATCTCTTGTCCCTCTGGCACCAATTCCTCCATCTTTACCAGATTTGGCCTTGGTGATGACAATCAAAAAATTAAATTTCTAATTTTGCCAAAGGAGACTTGTTCACCTATGCATAGGTCTTTTTACCCCTAATTAAGATGATGTCTGAAAAAGCACAGCATAATATACTCAGGTTATTCTGATGAAGTATTTACCCATACCAAGGAAAATGTCCACTTTGACTTTCCCTGAGTTAAACAGCTCCACTTCTATTTCATTCTTCTTCTTTCCTCTCCCAACTGTGGATGGAGTTCCTATTTAATTTTTTACTCAGCATTTTAATTCCTATAATATAAACATAAACTTTTATGGGAAATCACATGAATCTGCCTTTAGGCTATATCCCTAGATGGCCTAAGGACACACATTGAAGCTCAGACACTTTCACAATATGCCTTTAAAATTTTATCTCAGGGAATTCTGTTTCTTGTTTTTCATGGCTTTAGTTTAATATTGCTTATTGTTATTAGCACTTGTTAAGAATAATATTTATTATCTCCATTTAAATATCATCTAGTGTATTCATTTGGGGTGAGATATAAAATCTTACAAGGTCAATTTTTCACTCTTCAGACATATGTTTGTCTTCTTATTCTCATCCCACAGACTCCCATGTGCTTTGAAAGCTGGTGAAATCATTTCAGATCAACACTGTGGAAAGTTGGGCAAGAGTTGGTTCAATTAGAGTCTCATAAAATGATTTAGATACCAACTGCCATGTGAAGATTGTTTTTATTCACTTCCTCAAAATAAGAATATTATGATCAGTTTGTACAGGACCAGATGCCAAAGCCATGTGGCGCTTTCCATACCCCAATCAACAACAAGTTCTCTTTTCAGTTTTCTTTGATAATGTATGATTTTAATCTCATTAAACATTATGTGTTTCAAGGACTACCTATAGGTCAAAAAATTTCATTAAGCCTGTTTAACTAGCAGATTTTTATCATTTAATCTTGACCTTTCATTTAGAGAAGTGAGACTCAATGTGAGTGCCAAGATAATTCTTTAAATACAGTCTCCTCACCCAAAAGCAAATGAATAAGGCTTTTGCCTTGATTCTCTACGTCATCTATAAAGATTGAGTTTATTATAGTGAAATAAAGAAAAGATTATATTCTAATCATTTTTGTCTTCCTCTTTCAATTGAAAAATTAAGATGTGATATTTTTAAGAGTGGGAATTGTATCTATTTTTCTTTTTTATATTTCAGATTAATATGAAGGTGAATATAGGTTACATTGTCTACATTTGTAAGGTGTAGTTAACAGAGTATTTAGCATGCGCTAGTTCTATAGAATTAGTTGGCAAGTGGCTAAAGAAAGTCAAACTCCAGCCTCAGATTAAGAAATCATGCTTGCTGAAAAGTAGATGTCTATTTTATGTAATGAGGGAAATTCCAACATAAACATATTACATTTATTAAGCACTTCTATGTGTTAGATGGGATGTGGGTTTGCCATGCACTATTCTACCTTAATTATGCCAGCAAACTGATGGTGTATTTATTACTGGCTATGTTTTTCATGGTCAAATATTGAGGCTTAATATTTAAGTTTACAATCAGTATCAAACTGCTAATAAATAACTGAGCTGTGATTTGTTCTAAAATTGACTCCAAAGTCTGCACTCAGCCCACAGCACCACACAGCCAATTATTAAAGTGATTAGATATCAGAATGCCATGAAACTTGTCTCTGAAGCCATCATTGATTTTATTAAAGAATTACTAATACATCATTAGATCTAGCATGTTTTTCAAAATAAATGATTATAAGTTAAAGAAGCCAAATAAGAAGCATTTGTTTTTTAGCACAAATATTTCTAATGATCCTCTTCTCCTGTTAAGAAAACAATTAGTTTTTGTCTAGCCTGATTTTATAAAGTATTGATTGCACATAATATTTGCAAAAGTGCTCAGATTAATCAAATACCTTTTTTTTTTATAATTTGGAGGCAAGTCCCTTTCACACATTCTTGGCATTGAGGTTTATTTTTTTTTTTTTTGTACAAATGTTGTATGGCTCAAGTTATGATACAAAAATTGACTCCATTAGGTTTTTAACCTCCGTATATTTACTTATATTTTCCCAGTATCTCTCATTAATTCATGGTGATATTGAGCTCATAATGACCAAGATTGTGAATGATATGTAAAAAGTATGCACAATTCCTGAAGTGTTTGAAAACCATTTCTGTTATAAAATTAGTAAAAAAAATTCCTGGATCTGGTTTTGAGAGTACTATGGATTTTAAAACATATATTCTTATCTTATGAAATATGTAGGTCAGGATAATTGGGGAAAAAAAGAATAGCTGTATTAAACAATGATTTTAATACCAAAGATATAAATATTAATCATGTCAACCCCTCTTGAAAAAGCTACATGATTTTTCAGATTAGCATTGAGTGGAATCCACAATAGGGAAAATACAATGTAAGTATAAAATGAGTTACTACATCAGCATTACTCAAAAAATGCTTAACAGATGTTTACTTTCAAAATTCCAATAAGAATTGGAGGCTGTGGTGCTTCTCTAAATAACATTAGTGTTTTCTAAATTAAAAAAAAGAAGAATGAGTTTTTCTGGGCTCTCATTGGCCAAAGTGGGCAATAAACCAAATTGGTGACACTTGGTATGCAGGTCAAATATCCTTGCACACCTGAGCTACGGTAAATGTATAAATTCTTTAATATGGGTACTTCTAATGTTAGTTTTTATTTCAAAATATTAAGGGGGTGCCAATGTCTTGGGTTCCATGGATTGCTTTTATAATGCCTAAGTCCCGTCTGTTGGTGAGCCCATCACATAAATAATGTTCATTGTACCCGTTAGGTGGGTTCCTGCCCCTTCCTGTCTCCCCTCCCCACTGTTTGAAGGACCCTGCCCTTCCCTCTCTGCACCTGGGCTCTCTGGCTATTCAGGCTCTTTTCTGGTTTCAAATGAAGCATAAGATTATTTTTTTCTAGTTCTATAAAGTATGACCTTGGTAATTTGATGCAGTTTGCATTAAATTTGTAAATCTCTTTAGGTAGTATGGACATTTTAATAATGTTGATTCTATGTATCCATCAGTATGATATATTTCTCCCTTTGTTTATATCCTCTGTGACAACTTTCCTCAGAGTTACATAGTTCTTCCTGTAGAGATTGAGATCTTTCACTTCCTTGATAAGATATATTTTTAATTTTGGGTTTGAACCCACCACCTCTGGCATGTGGGGCTGGCACACTACTCCTTGAGCCACAGGCACCACCCAAGATATATTTTTAGATATTGTATTTTCTTTGCAGCATTGAATCTTTGATTTGACTCTAAGCCTGGCTGTTATTTGTATGTAGGAATATTACAGATTTTATACCTTGATCTTGTATCCTGAAATCTTGCTAAATTTGTTTATCAATTCCAGGATTCTCCTGGTGGAATCTTTGGGATTTTCTAGATACAAGATTATACCATCAGCAGAGAGTGACTATGTGACCTCTCCTTTCCCACTACGGTTAGGATTTATTTCTTTCTCTTGCCAGATTGCTCTGCCTAGGACTTCTACACTATGTTAAATAGAAGGGCGACCATGGGCATTTGGGGCTTTCTTTCTAGTTCTTAGGAGGAGTTCTCTCAACTTCCCCCCATTCAGTATGATGCTGGCTGTGGGTTTGTCATTTGTGGCTTTTTAAAATTCTGCAATATGTTCCTTCTATGCCTAATTTGTTGAGAGGTTGTTTTAATCATGTAAGAGCACTGGAGTTTTTTTGAATGTTTTTTCTGCATCTATTGAGATGACCATATGGTCTTTGTTTTTGCTTCTGTTTATGTGGTGAATCACATTGCTTGAATTACATATGTTGAAGCATCCTTGCATCCCTGGGATAAAAGCCCACGTGTTCCTGGTGGACTATTTCTTTCTTTCTTTCTTTTTTTTTTTTCTTTTTGATGTCCTACTATTTTATTAAGGACTTTTGCATCTATATTCGTAAAGGACATTGGTTTGTACTTTTCTCTTTTGTTATGTTCTTTCCTATCTCTGGTATCAGAGTCATACTGGCTTCATAAAATGAGCTGGGGAGGAGTCCCTCCTTGTCAGTATTATGGAATAATTTCAGTAGTATTAATACCAGATCATCTTTGTAGGTTGATAGGAGTCAGCTGTGAATGGATCTCGTCCAGGGCTTTTTTGTTGTTGTTGGGAATTTTTTATTACTGTTTCAATCTAACAGTTCATCACCGATCTGTTTAGGAGTTCTATTTCTTCCTGGTTGAGTCTTGGGAGGTTGTGTGTTTCCAGGCATTTGTCCATTTCCTCTAAGCTCTCTAGTTATGTGCATAAAGATTTCCATAGTATTCATCAATGATGTTTGTATATATGCAGATTCATCTGTAATGTCTTCATTTTCATTTGTGATTGAGCTTACGTGGGTCCTTTCTATTCCGTTACATATTAAGCAGCAAGAAGTTTGTCAATTTTATTCATCTCTTCAAAGAACCAACTTTCGGTTTCATTAATCCTTTGTATTACTTTTTGTTTTCCAGTTCATCACAAAGAATTTTTAATTCTTTTAATTCCTTCTAATTTTTAAAGGGGCATTCCAAATGCTTAGCCCATAGCCTAACCATTTTAACCAATTGTATTAAGAACAAAAGCATAAGTCATTTGAATAATCACCTGAAGGTCATGGTTAACAAAACATGACCTGTGTTAATGCAGCAAAGCTCCATCCCTTTCCTCGGATGCTTTTGTACAACTAGAACTGACACTGTTGTTGCTCCCCTTTCTCGGTGAGCGTCATTACACTCACATTCAGACACTCCACGTCACCTTCAGGTATTAGAAACAAAGACTAGCAATTCTGGGGATGACAGATTTCTGCCCTTTCTCAGTTAATTTTGTATTCTAAGAACATATAACGGAACAGATTTCAGAAAGACAAACAGAAATACCTTTACTCAGTTTCGTTTTCTCTATATGATGGAGAGAAAACACTTTGTCAGTTTATTCTCTTTCACTGTATTGTAATACTTGCTATAATTAAGCATATCTTTTGAACTATAAAACATACAGAAGTGTTAAAACTAGTTTTTAAGAAAAACAGTTGTGTCTAATTTTATTTGGAATTTCTTTATTACACCTAAATTTTGCAATTATCTTTCCCTTCATTTTAAAGTAGTTGCAATACATTTCATTTTAAAATCAATTTATTGTCTATTACAAAATATTCTGTTTCCCCAGTTATACTTTTAGTACTATGTGTCAGTGGGTACTAATATTATCCAAGAACTGTAACATAATGAAGTATTCAAATAAAAACTTAAACATTACTCCTTGTTTCCATGGGCATCAAATACAGATTTATTAAGATTAATGCATGTTGTTGAAAATTACATTCTTTTTTTTCAGATCCAAGAAACCGGAGGAAATAATGAGCAAGAAACTGATTATGAACAGGACGTTATCTCATTTTCCACATATATTCCTTGTAAGTTTTCCGTATGTTGTATGTATAAATGACTTTTTTGGTGTATGTAACTGAAAAAGAAAGACTGAAGAGAATGTGAAAAGGCAGTTAACTGAAATGTCTAAAATGTCTTTAAATGTCTAAAATGTCTTTTTACTACAATGGAGACACTGCCACACTGCTGATTTAAATACTTGGAATAAATTCAAAGTTTTATGATCAAACACTACCTGAAGAGAATGCACAAGACCTTTTGGCAACTATTTTTTTATTATATTTTGTTTTGCTTTCTTTTTTTCAAAACATTACCACAATCTTTGCAAACCTTAGTTTTCTCAGTTATGAAATGAGATGGGTTAGACTAGGATATTCTCTAAGGTCCTGCCAGCTCTAAGAGTTGTAATTCTGTATTGTCATGTCTGAAGACTAATGAAGAGTATTCCCACACGTATATAAACGCCCCCTATTGGTTAGTAAGTGGCTCAATGTCTTTACTAGTGATGATGGGCACTGCAGACACATCATTTTTGAAAACCCGAACTCCCACCTTCCCCAACCTCTCTATCTGCTGACTTTCCCAACTCCGTAAGTGAAAACTCCTTTCTCCTTTTTTTCAAGTCAGTTCAAATTCTTGGATCTACTCTTGGCTTTTTACTTTTTTACCTCCCCCATATTCAATTTGTCATAAAATACTATCACCTTCAAAATGTTGCCAACATTTAACCATTTCTCTGCTCATTCATTATTTTTGATTCCAGTCTACACTATCATCAGCTCTTCTCTGGCTTACTGCAATATCACAGTGGGGAAAGAAGGGCTAAGTATCTTCTAATGCTTAGGACAGGCTCTCACAACTACAGATTATCCAAGTCTAAACTTGTCGTACTGTTAAAGACTCTATAATAGCAACTTGTCCATTTGGTGCCCTTCATTTTCTATGCTTTATGAAGGAAATAATCAGGCTTTTCTTCCAAATCCTCCAACACTTTCCCATTGTACTCGTAATCCTTCTCTTCACCTACAAGTCCCTAAATAATCTTTTTGGTCCCATGTCTGACTCCTCCCTTGTTTGTTCATGGCCATAGTGATATGTCACACCCCAAGCTCCTCTGCACACTTCCTCCATATATCCACATGGCTTGCTTCAGCATTTCTTCCTTCATAAATACGACCCCCTCCTCTATGATTCCTTTTCGTTTCCCTTTTCCTGTGTTATTCTTTATTACATTTATCAACATTTAGCACTATATTTTACTTATCTGGTTGTTGTTTTATTGCCTGTCTTCTCCTTCTAAAATACATGCATAAGGAGATCAAGACTTTTTTATTGTTTTGTTGTATTCCCTCCATTAATAATAGTTAAACATTAAGGTCAGTTAAACGTTATTGACCACAAGTCCTTCAAATGGCAGGCTGACCTACAAATCAAAATTAAATACAATCAAATGATTTAACTAACACACTTAGTAAACACCTTGGAACATTATTGTGGAATACCCCAAAATGCTAAGTATTACATTAATGAATTCATGCACCAAATTTGAACATTATATAGCTTATCATTTTAATGACAATAAAAATGGTAAAAAAGGCCATCATTAATAATGACCATGTATTCTTTATGATATTTAATTTTCAAAAGAATTGACCATATTAAGAAAAAAATTTTCAGTGTTATATAAAGAAAAATCTTATCTCTACAGTTTGGAACTGTGAACTCTCTGATGTATGAAACACTATGTAATTAGACTAAGGCCCCAGGCTCTTCCTTGAGAGAGGGGGTGAAGCACAGAATACCAGCAATCAGCAGATTTTCATTACTGTGAAGCATGCTATACCCCACTGACCCACTAAGCCAGACTTTACAGGGCTGCATTTCCAGGCTGGGTGTAGTTGACAAGTAGAATGGAGCTACTGTGGCTTATTCAGTGTTGAGAAATACTCAATACATAAAAGAAAGTGTGGCTAAAGGTAATTTCCTATATTATGAATGTAATTCCAAGTTAACTGCTTTTTCCAGAAAGAACAGTAAAGTCCCTTTGCTAGCCTGAGCAATAATTTTTCAGTCATTCCATCATCTACTCCATCAATATTTCAAGACATTACTTTTTTCCAGGCTCAGGGTTTTTGTGCTGGGGTAGAAAGATAGATGAAATCTGTGTGCATAGATTGTGCAAAAATGACTGTCCATCTGCTCTGCCCAGTCTGGTAATTAAAGAATCTTGGGTTGGTTTTAATACTGGAAGCATTGTCTTTTTTCTCACCTGAAAAAGAAAAAAGAAAATTGTATATAGTAATATGGATATCATTATGGGCAGGATTTGTCCACATGATTAAATTTTCTCCCACTGGAGAAAATGTCCTATAGTGTAATTCTTCATTAAAAAAAAAAAATCCTTCTCTACACTCTGATGTTTGGGGATGTTTAGCTATACCCTACTTTGGCAACATTTTGATACAATTATTTACACCAACAATGGCAATTCCCATAATCTAAAGTGTGTTATGGGGTTCCAAAGTCTGTTGAGGCATTCCAAAAGCCTGTTTTAAATATTTTTGAATCTTTAATTTAGAGAAATTTTTTAAAAGAATATTCGATGAAAGTTTTTTGAAGATGTAGTTGTTATAATTTCTGTTTTATACTTTCTTCCTGAGGGGTTAAAGAGCACTTACTGCATATGATATAAACACAAACGATGGCAATGGTTCTTTCAGTGGAGGAAATTTGAGTTATTTGGTTAAATATTAGATAGAATGCATTTTATATGGGAAAGACTGAACTTCAGAAAAATTTACCCACTATTGATGATTTGGATGTCTTCTCCATCAAAAAATACTACTCTTTGTCCCAAGTAATGTTTTCAAAATTAATATAATATCTGTAACCAATTGTTTATAATAAATCATAAAATTACTGTGGCATTTATAACAACATGTATAATAAATACATATTAAAATTATCACTAAGGGGCAGCACCCATGGCTCAAAGGAGTAGGGCCCTGGCCGCATATGCCAGAGGTGGCGGGTTCAAACCCAGCCCAGGCCAAAAACTGAAAAAAAATAAAATTATAACTAAGAGTCAGAGATTAATTTGCAATCATTGTTTATAAGCAAGTCAAGGTTTATTTCTTCTTCCTTTTCTTTACCTTTCCAATCACTTATTACTTATTTTATTGGATCAGTTATACTGTTTTGTAAGAAAAATGTAATGATATGTCAGATCTGTGTGAATCTGCTCAAACAATAACGCTAAAGAATTACAGTTCATTACATGCATGAGTGTGTCACGTACTGATGTAGCCAGAAATAATGCAGCATTGACTGTTCAAAGCCCAGATGGAAATGACTATTCACTTTAAAGTTGTGCATTTGACAGCTCTCCACTATATCAGGTCATAAAAGTTTCATTAGCGGTACTCCTATTTCTGTACAAATTTACAAATATGAAATGCCTCTAGATGGAGTGTTTAAATGAAGTCATGCAATCTTCATCACAAACAGCCACAGAGCACCCAGGATTTCATCACATCGGTGGGAAGACACACACGCAGAGTGCAGAGGGCGCTGACTCTACACAGAAAGAAAAAGAGACTGGATCAGATGAGGAGGATGCACGCAGCCCCCCAGAGGCTGGCAGTGTGAGTTCTGAGGACCAGTACGATGACTTGTATGTGTTCATACCTGGAGCTGAGCCAGCTGGAAATTCAGAAGAGCCACTTGTGAGCAGCAGACCGCCACTCCCCCCACCGCGACCTATACCCACGGCCTTCCAACTGGAGAAAACCAACTTCAATGTACAAGGTAAGTTTCAGATTAAAATAAAAACAACACTTTATACAGAAAAGATGTATAAAGAGAATTTCTACAGAGAAGATCAGCCTTTGAAACCAAGAGCAACTTTTCTCCTATTCTTTAATAACTAGGGTCTAGGAAATTAGAAAAAGGAGACATCTCTCTCTATCCCTCTCTCCCTCCCTCCCTTCGTTCCTTCCTTCTTTTCTTCCACTCTTCCTTCCCTCCCTCTCTCCCCCTACCCTTTCATCTGAAATAAACTCTCATTTAAGAAAGTAAAGAAATAAAACTTGGAAGGAGTCTGTAGTTCTTCATATAAAATGAACCCCCGACATCCTGTGGAAAAGAAAACGATAACATTGCTTTTTAAAAGTACTATTCATCGTTAGCCAAAAGGGAAAAGCTAATGTTCATGAACAATTTGCAAATGACCTTGGGCACTACTCTCATTTGGTAGCTGTGGGAGAACAAAGTGGTGAAGGGTTTATTGAATACTGCCCTGAGATCAAAGTCTACTGCCACACGGAAGAGCGGTTAACACAGCTGCCCTTGCACCTGAACCACACGCAGAAACCAGAGTGTGCAGGGCGAGAGTAGGAGGTACCGTCTTCAAGCCTGGCAGACGGCATGACAAGCCTCCACACTGGCCTTATTTGCCTGGAGTTGACAACAACCTGAAAAACTTCCAGCTGCAGTTTCACTCTTACAGTCACTAATTATCATGCACATTTGATCATTATTTTATGTTTGCCTTCCATTCATAAAATGTTCTTATGGAAAAAATTCCACTACCAAAACCCCATTTGTCAGTGTACTTTAGTTGTCAAATCCTAGAAGGCTACAAAGTACATAAATACTGTTTCGAAAAGTGAAGTTTGTAGTAATGAAATTTATCATTTGTATCCTTGAGGATCCATTTGTATCCTTGAGGATCGTCTCTGCTGAGGCTCATGTTTATCAACATAAGTCTTGCTAAGGTTATACACTATATTTAGGGATGGAAAGTATTCCTTAACAGAAAGCACTGAAATCTAATGAACACTCCTCTGATTCATGCATGCATTCATTCAACAAGTATTGTTGATTACCAGCCAGGTTCAAGCTCTTACAGACATATCAATGAAGTAGACATGATAACATTTTAGGAGGAAGAAAGCATAGTACACTAACAACAGAATTCTGGGATTTTCTTTTTTTTAGATTTGAATAATTTTATATTATAAAAGTAATTATTAAGAAAGCAAGTTTGAGGGCCAGGTGCAGTGGCTTACGCCTATAATCCTACCACTCTGGGAGGCAGAGAAGGGTGGATGGCCTGAGCTCAGGACTTTGAGACCAGACTGAGCAAGAGCAGGACTCCGGCCTTAAAAATAGCCAGGAATTGTGGCAGGCACCTGTAGTCCCAGCTACTTGGAGGCTGAGGTAAGAGGATCACTTGAGCCCAAGAGTTTGAGGTTGCTGAGAGCTATGATGCCACGGCACTCTACCAAGGATGACAAAGTGAAACGCTCTTAAAAAAATTTAAAAAAGAAAGAAAGGCAGAGGCACCTGTGGCTCAAAGGAGTAGAGCGCCAGCCCCATATGCCAGAGGTGGCAGGTTCAAACCCAGCCCGGGCCAAAAAATGCAAAAAAAAAAAAAAAGAAAAGAAAAGAAAGAAAAGTTGTCTTCTGTCAGATTAAATCTCTTAAAGGAAGTGATCTTAAATCATGTTTTTCCCAATGTAAGTTTCTGTCAATGATATGTTGGTTAGCAGATCTAAAACTCTTCTTCCAGGAATGTTCATCAGATATCTAAGACCAGCAATGCAATGTCAGATCACCAATCTCTTGAAAACTACCAAATGTAAAAAGAAAACTAAAACAAAACCCATTCCTTTTATTTCAAAACTCTATTTTTTTTTTACATTCTATATGCAGTGTTACTTTTTATCTCATCTTTTCATAGACCTGATATTGGAAGTGAGTGTGAAATAAAATACAGACATTTCGTCTTACAGTTGTTAGACTAAGGTCTTTAAAAATAAGGCTCCAAGCTATCACTTATTTCCTGCCAGAGACCTTGCATGGGCTCTTTGATATTAGCTAGCAATATCTTCAGGAATTCTTCTCTAAGTGTGGCTGTGCCAGGCATAGTAGTATATGGCTTAATCCCAGCTATTCTGAAAGACTGAGATGGAAAGACAGCTTGAGCCCAGCAGTTCTAGGTTACAGTAACTGTTCCTGCCACTGCACTCCAGCCTTGGTAACATTATGAGACCTCATCTCAAAACAAAACAAAACAAAAAAGTAGCTTCCACCTGCACTCAAGCTACTCAAAAGATAAATAAAAGGCCATCTTCTCCATGTCCTATGCATCAAATTCTTCATAATGGATTTGTGAACTTAGTCATTGGAGAAATTAATAATAGAGAACACCATGGAACACTTTGAAGTTCACGAAGAGCCCATTGTCTTTTTTTTTTCCCACACAACAATTCTGAAAAGTATCTATCGGATCTCTCTTTGACTCAAACCCAAGACCACGGAGCCTGTAATTAGCATGTGTCCAAGGCTTCAAAGGGGCTTCCTTAGGACTCCTCTTTTTTACATACTCTCACCCCAATTATTTTAAAAGTTGAAATTATGGAAGTCATTTATTGTAATGTTTATTTATTAATGTACCACTTGAATCGGGAAGGCTCAAGTCCCACTCTTACCTTAAAAATGTAATCAGACACTTTGGAAAATAAAAAGATACATGTATATTATCAAGGAAAACCCAAAGTTAGAAATACCTGGGAAGAGGGGTAAGTGGGGAGGCAGTTAACAACTCAGGAAATCAGTGTATAAAAGTAATGGAGCTGACACATTCCACTAAAAATGAAACACTGTAAAAGTGGTTCCCACACACTTAATCTGGGTTCACCTGTGATGCTGTCAGCGAAACAGAAGTCATAAAGTTAATCTTCACAAGGGAAAAGGCAAGTTGTGGTTGATTTTAAGGTTAGGTAAAGAATGTAGATGATTAATACTTAGGTTGAACTAACTGAAACAATAAGATTTAAACCTCTGTTGGGAAATTATCTTGGGCTCTCTTCATAAACTTACCTGTAACAGTTGCTGAATCTTGTTATAATAATTATCCTTTCATTAAGCCCTACTTATTTTTTTCCTTCACTTCTAGTTTTTTCACTAAAATCCCCATAAGTAAACAATTTTGGGGGTCAGATTCTTACTCATCAAAGAGCAATTGAAAAAAGAAAGGAAAGAAGGGAAGGAAGGAGGAAGGAAAGAAAAGAAAAGAAAGAGAGAGATGGCAGGAATTCTCACTGGCCTACTAAAGAGACATAAAAACTCTTCTTTCCAATATATGTGTTAATCAAAATATATCATATCTTTGTCTTCTAAATAACTGATATTAAAATATCTTAATACATTCTTATATAAATTCATGAAGATTTAACTGAATATAAAAAAAGTTCTGAAACCTATAATTTTGTTCTTTTCGTATAAATTAATTCTCAAACCATTGATTATCGCTGCTGTCTTTCATAGCATAAAGCTTACTTTCGGTGCCCTTCATCTCTCAATAAGGTTCATATTGGCTTGTAGAAATTAAGAGTTGCATATTTGAAGGTCAATTTGTCATAGCCAGGGACTAACTGTTAGGAAACAAAGTGATGGTGCCTTTGGCTATTTCCTCCCGTCATTTTTAGAGAAATTTAATTTTAGGCAAAACATCTAGCACAAGCAATACGAAAGGTAAAATGACTTCAAATGAAGAAAAAAAATAAAGAGTTTTATGCATGAAAAACAGAAGTTTACAAAGCATTTAGAGTTTGGAGCTGAGATTTAAAACTCAATGCCCTGGTAGTAAATCATTCATTTTGTATATATGTGTGAAATGTGGAAAATATTTATGTTTTCAAAGAATTCTATATCTTTTTTTAATTTCAAAGTATTAAGGGGGTATAAATGTTTTGGTTACATAGATTGCTTTTGTAATGCTGAGTAACAGGTATAAGTCTGCCCAATACCCACATAGTGTTCATTGTGCCCATTAGGTGGTGGGGTCCCCCCTCCCTTTCTGCCACCTCCCCCTGCTTATTTGCACTGAATTTTATTTCCCTCTGTGCATACATGTGATTATTGGTTAATTCCAATTTAATTGTGTCTACATATGACGTTTGCTTTTCCATCGTTGGGACGCTTCACTTAGGATAATGGTCTCCAGTTCCATCCAAATTGTAGCAAAGGGCATTAATTCATCCTTTATGGCTGAGTAATAAGTACTTCATGATATTCATAGACCACGTTTTGTTAGTACACTCAGGAATTTATGAGCACTCAGATTGATTGCACTTAGTTGCAGTTGTGAATTGTGCTGCGATAAACATTTGAGTGCAGGTGTCTTTTAGATAAAATAATTTTGTTTCGTTTGGGCAGATACCCACTGGTGGGATTTCTGGGTCACACAATAGATCTACTTTTAGTTCTTTGAAGAATCTCCATACCATTTTCCATAGAGGTTTTACTAATTTTTCAGTCCCCAAAACAATGTGTAAGTTTTCCTTTCTTCTGCATCCATGCCAACATCTGTTATTTTTGTACTTTTAATAAAGCCATTCTAATAGGAATAAGGTAATATGTGTATGTCATTGCGGCTTTAATTTGCATTTTCTTAATGCAAATTAAAGCATTGAGCATTTTTTCATGTGTTTATTAGCCATTTCTCTATCTTCTGTTGGAAAGCTTCTCTTAATGTCTTGTATCCACTGTGTAGTAGGGTTGTTTGTTTTATCCTGCTGATTTGCTTGAGTTTCTTAAAGCTTGTGGTTTTTAGCCTTTCATTAGATGTATACTTTACAAATACTTTTTCCCATTCTGTAGGTTGTCTGTTTGCTCTCTTGAAAAAACTTCCTCAGCTATGCAGACGCTTTTTAGTTTAATCAAGTCCCATTTATTTTTGTGGTTGCTGTGATTGTCATTGGGATCTTAGTCATAAATATTTTGCCTGGGCCAACATCTAGGAGAGTATTCCTATATTTTCTTCTAGAATTCTTAATGACTCATGCCTTATATTTGAGTCTTTTTCCATCCTGAATGAATTTTTGTGAGTGGGGAAGAAAGGTGACCTGTTTAATTCTTCTGCATGTGGCTATCCTGTTTTCCCAGCATGATTTATTGAACAGGAATTCTTTTTCCCAGTGTGCATTATTATCTGCTTTATCAAAGTTGCCAGCTGCTGATAGGAGGATGAGTTTATATCTGGGTTTCCTATTTAGTTCCATTAGTCTCTGTCTCTGTTTTTATACCAATACCCTGCTGTTTTGGTTACTATAACCTTATCATATAGTTTGAAGTCTGGTACTCTGATGCCTCCAGATTTGTTCTTTTTGCTTGAGATTGCTTTGGCTATTGAGGCTCTCTTATGGTTCTAAAGTGTAGAATTAATTTTTGTAGATCTGTACAATATGATGCTGATATTTTGTATTGAATCTATAAATTACTTTGGGTAGTATGGACATTTTAACAACATTAATTCCACTCATCATAAGCTAGATATTTTTTTCTATTTCTTTGGGCCCCCTGTGATTTCTTTCCTCATGTTTCACAGTACTTTTTATAGAGATCTTTTACCTCCTAGGTAAACTATATTCCTAGGTATTTTATTTTCTTTGTAGTTATTGTGAGTAATATTAAGTCTTTGATTTGACTCTCAGCTTGATTGTTATTATATAGAATTGCTACTGATTTATATACATATATTTGTGATTTATCTACATTGACTTTGTAACCTAGGCCTTTACTAAATTTATTCATCAATTCTAGGAGTCCACTGGAATATTTGAGATTTTCTAGATACAAGATCATAGATCATACGGTCAGCAAAAAGCAATAATGTGACCTCCTGGTTCCCAATTTGAATGCCCTTTTTTCCTTTTTCTTGCCCAATTGCTCTGAATAGGGCTTCCAGCACTATGTTGAATAGAGGTGGTGACAGTGGGCATCCTTGTCTTGATCCAGTTCTTAGGGGGAATGATTTCAACTTTTCCCCATTTGATATGATGTTGGCTGTGGGTTTGTTACATATGGCTTTTATGATTTTGAGATACATTTCTTCTATGCCTACTTTGTTGAGGGTTTATCATAAAAATGTGCTCAGTTTTGTTGAATTCTTTTTCCACCTCGATGCTCATATGGTCTGTTTGTGCTTCTGTCTGTGTTGTGAATCACTTTACTGATTTACATATGTTGAACCATCTTGCATCGCTGAGATGAAGCCCACTTGGTCATGGTGGATTATTTTTTTGATGTATTTTTGAATTCAGTTTGCTAGTATTTTATTCAATGTCTTAAACAATGTATTTTTCTTAATAAAATTAAGAATTACAAGCTGTAGGAGGATATGTTAGTAAGTTTCACAGCTTACTTTCTTTTTAGAATTTATAGAGAAATGTATAAATTATTTTTCTGAGAACAGACTCCTATCTCTTATATTGTTTCCCATGGCATTTGACTAAATCACTTAGAGAAGCTCAAGCAAGTAACAGATGGACACCAATAAAATTGCATTCTATTTAGTAGAAGAGTAAATGATCTAAATTTTTCATGAGCAGGGACAACGGTGGAAGGCTACATGGAAAGTAGTCAAACCTGGTGTGATCGAGGTGTAAGACAAGAAACAGGAGATGAACCCAAAGGGGAAGAAGAAAAGAAAGATGAAACGGAGCAGGAGGAGGAAGAAGACCCATACACTTTCACTGAAATAGATGACAGGGAATACGACATGATACTGGCCAGTATGAGTATAAAGAAAAAAACTGGAAGTCGGTCTTTCATTATCAATAGACCTCCTGCCCCTACACCCCGACCCACAAATATACCTCCAAAAGAGAAAGCCACACCTTACATAGCTCAAGGTAATGTTTTATGGTTATTTTTGTTGTTATTGTTGTTCTTTTGTGTATAGGGGTGGGAATATAAGGTGATGTGATTAGTGCTCTAAAACTCCAAAGAATAAAAATCTCTTCACATCATGAACGAATTATATTAGCCCATTTAAAAACAAAATTACAAGTATATGAATGAAGAAAATAAGAATGATGGATTAAATTTAGTTTCTAATTTTTATTAAGAAGGAGAATTTTGACAAACCACCCAGGGAATATGAAACCATAGTGTTTGTATAGAAATTCTATTTGCCATCTCTTTTTTAATTTTACAAGAGGTAAGCTCAACTCCTGTAAGTAATGTGAAATACAAGAACATTTAAATATACAGCACATAAGAGACACACAGTCCACTGGGAGAGATACAATCACTCACCTGCACTTCATATTTTCAAAAGACACCACTTCATTCTGTAAGCTGTTTATATTGAGAGATTTGTATAAGAAACTATATAGTGATTGTCTATAGAGTTGTATTTAATATACACATTTAACAGTGACCTACTGCTGATAATGCTCAAGAAAATATAAAAAGTTTATAAAACTATAACAAATGAATAAGTGTTTCAGCTAAAGTAAAATGTGAATTGGAATTGCCTAAATTATAAAGGCAGAGACCAAGCTTTAATTAGAAATTCTTAGATTACCATAGTGATCTCTTAAGTTATTACTCTCTTTTTGATAAGTTCGCTAAATCCACCACAAGAACTTTTGAAATCGGTAAAATACATATACAGCTTGGTATAAGAATTGGGTTATATTCTAGAAATTTTTGGAGAGCTGCATCATCTTTTACACTCCAATTCTCAGAGTTTTTCCAGATCACAAATATCAACTCCCATCTTACACTGTTCTGCTTTTCTGGCTTTATCAACCCATCTTTCTATTGGCAGACATACTCTTGTTTTCCAAACTCTTTTCTTTTTTTAATATGATTCTTTCCTCTTTTGGGGGAAGATGGCAGATGGGGAGAAGTAAAATTCAGCATCTCTGTTACTTTCTTGGTTTGTTTTGATTTGAGTTTTTAAATTGTCTTTTGTTTTGATTTTTATTTTTCTTCTGCTCTCATACTGTCTCTGTTGTCTTCATTTGTTGTTTGTTTGTTCTGTCTATAAAGTTTGACACGTCCGTGATATATGGATATTCTTAGCTGTGCTTTCATGCTTAAAAATGAAGCAACAGAAACCTGAATGGAAACTCTTGTTAACTTGTGACCTGTAGGGTAACAGGGAGTTAGGTAACTAGTGTTTTCATTGAGTAACCCCCAAATGTTAGATTATGAAGCTCTATTCTTTTTGGTTTTGCTGGAATAAAGTCCGACTAACTGAAGTCTACACTTGCATATCTGTTTCAATATGCCTTTCAATGCACATTGAAATTAGAGTGTGGGAAGAAGACTGGGAATTTTGCCACTGAGAATGCACAATTAAACTTGTTCTCCTGTTTTCAGTGCCGTGTGTAACTCCTGCCACCCACTGTGCTTTATGTCCCACATCCAGAACTACTTCCCTTCAATCTCTCCCTGTTGAATGTCTCCCGTCATGGATGACTGCCTTATTTCACAGTATTATGGAAAGACCTTGAGGCTATGGCTGCTTTCACCTACTCCCCATGTTAAATAAGTGCATTGGGATGGCTTTTCTTCTCATTTGTTCATTTATTAATTACATAAATATTTGTTGCTGATCTTAAAGTCCTTCTATATTAGTTATGTGAATTCCCTACATGCAATGGTATAATAGGTCCTGTATATATATGTATGCATAGGAATTTTAAAGAATCTTAGAAATTTTGAGTTTCTAATTTTTAAAGGTTATTTATCTCACCTCCCCATTCTAAGCCTGATAGCCTTATATATATGTGTGTGTGTGTACGTGTGTGTGTCTCTGTGTGTGTGTGTATTTTGTTGTTGTTGTTGTTGTTGTTGTTGCAGTTTTTGGCCAGGGCCAGGTTTGAACCCACCACTTCCAGTATATGGGACCAGCGCCCTACTCCTTGAGCCACAGGCACTGCCCAGCCTTCAATATTTATAAGACATCTTTTGAATTCAATTATACAATATAATTTACTCTTATATTTGTATTACATGGAAATAGGAATCAATGTTATGTTTTATTTGTTTTTTCAATTAAGTTTATAGAACAGATATGGTTATTTGCCCCATATCCCAAATAAGTAGCAAAAGCTACAGTGTAAATGAAGTCACTTTCCTTTTTTTTTTCTTTTTCACTGAGATATAATTGCCAACTTCTTTCTTTTATGCAATTGATTGCTGACCATTCTGTTCCACATCAGCAAGACTTTGCATCATCAGCTAAGTCTTTCTTAATGTTCTTTGCCGTTCACAGGGTAAAAGTCTTTCATCACATCTTTCCTTTTCTCTTTTTTTATTTTCCTAGCTTAGGCAGGCCTATTAAATAGAATTGTGATTATTTCCCAGAAAGTCACTCGTTCAATTAGAACATTAATTTGCCCCAATTGTTGCCAGAGCACAAAAGTGGTAGCAGAATATTGGCACATCTGCGGTTTGTCATCACAGCCAAAAGTAAAGGATGTGAAGCAGAGAAGGTGGAGGAAGAGCACAGGGAGCAGAAGCCTACCTTACAATCCTGAAACTCAGAGACTAGGCACAGGGAAACCGGCAGTATCCAAAAAAGCCATGTTGACTTAACAGGAAGACCTGTATTCGGAGTCAGCTGATCACCAAGAAATTTCATATCTGAAATCTGATTTTCTCTTTGTTAATTAGAAATAAAAATTGTATCTACTGTATGGATTGTTATAATTTTTAAGTAAGATAAAATTAGTGAATACTCAGTGCAATACTTGCTATATAGTGTGCGTTTAACATAATTAAAGGAAATTTTACCTTGTCATTGTTCAGTTTCTGAGCAGACAATGACTTCGATAAACTACCTTTAAGTTATAGAAAAAGAGCCTGTTTGTTTTTTGGATTCTAGTTGAGGAAGATAATGTACTGGGGTTGAGGGAGAAGAAAGACTCCGTAATCTAATAGGACAATTTGTAGAAGAACCATGACTTCTTGTAACAGTTATTTGCAGGCATCTTTCATGATACTTTTGTATTCAGGCAGCAATTCTCCATGGTTGGCATGAAATAGCCTCATTTCACAATTGAGAAAACTGTTATTCACTGAGTTTGGTGTCTTGCCCAAGGTGATGAAACTGAGGGAAGGAAGAGGTGGGGTTCAGACTCAAATCAATTTGGTTCCCATGCCTGTGGCACCACAAAGAAATATATTTATTCCTAGATTATTCATTAATACTTATTTTAACCTTCTGAGCTATGAAATCCATAGAGGAAAAGATCAACTTCATCTGGTTTGGCCTCATTCTATCTCCAGTGCCAAAGTTAGTGCTGAATTCCTAACAGACACTATACATATTCAATGGTTATTTACTGGATGAAATTATATAATTGATAAGATCCACATCAATGTGGTTAAAATAGAAAACTTCATTAACACTTTGACAGATAGTCAGAAGAACATATTAGTCTACTAATTCCTAAATGTCTCCTGTTTTATGCCATCCTATGTTTGAAACACTACTAATTTGAAGAGAAGATCTCATCCAAAACGGACTAAAGTTCCAACAGGGGTGAGGAATATGTGACTCTGGGGCCAGGGGTGACCTTCAGTATCCCCGAGTGAGGCCTTGTGATCAAATGCAAATTTCCCTTTTACTGAAGTGGTTTGTTCTGTGAAATTTAGTTTTGATCGGGGGGTGGGGGGGGAGTCACACTTGGAAATCTAGAGGGACACATGTGGCCTTTAGGCCACAGCTTCCTTACCCCGACTAGGATATTCACATGCAGATAAACAATCTAACAGCTTTCACAAAGTCTAATTTATAAGAGACAAGCTCAATTTCTAACATCACCACTATCACCTACCCCTTGAGGGTGGCCATTACTATTTGAATTGCACATGAACTTTATGGCCACCCTGTAAAACTTATTAATGTAAAACTGAACCCATGTTGGTTCATTTTACCAAGAGATATGTTTCTGATTTCTTGATCCCACTACTGTTATACTAAATCTAATCTTAAATGAACAACCACAACAAGAATAGCTCATTTTTCTTAAGTAGAAAATTTTTGAAGTCTATCTATTTGAAGAGATCATATTTTGTCTACCTTTTTTTCCCTGAGATATTGAAAAGGATCGGGGTCATTAAGCTTGAAGAATACAGAGGAATTAACATGAATCTGCAGTCTTCTTTGGTGACAGAATTCTTGATTTAAGACAAATCAAGGAAAGAAAATGAGCACTTGGCAAGGCATAGATAGATTAGGAGCAAAACAATATTCATAAATCATGCAAAGAGATGAATATCTATTGGGTAAAATTTTTCAACACCAGTGGACAATTTTCCTTTTCCCTCTCACACAAATAATAGAACAGAAGTCCTTCTTCAGAGTCCATGTGACTGATTTGGGGTAGAATATAATTTCCTTTTCAATTTCCAATTGCTACTCAGTTGCCCTTGGCATTTTGCAGTGCAACAAAGTTGTAACTGACCTTTTTGAGAGGTACTTAGCTACTGGGACCCCAAAATGTCAAGTACAACTCCGTTGCTCTCAGAAATGTTCCACTTGCAATTCATTTGCACTTGAAATTGATCACATACAATGCAATTGAAATGCAAAAAGTAAAAAAAAAAAAGACCTTGTAGAAACTCTTAGGAAAATTAATTTGTGTCATTGTAAATGTGACAGGGTAGAATGGTCTCTGTCTCATTAGTAAATATGGTCAAGTGGATTAAAGTAGGTCTTAGATCAAGTGCCTCCAGTCCTCTCTCTGGCTGGGTGACCTTGTCTAAACCATTTAGACTCAGGACATAGTATGCATATCACAGGTGCTCTGAGCACAGAGTGACATATTTATCATTCTATCTGCAAGCCTCATGTTCGTGTTCCTGCCTTTCTCCTGTGACTCTGTGCCTCAGTCCTTTCCTTGACAGTGTGCTGGGGCAGCTCTGCAAAGAGCAATCATTCTGACCTGAGCTCATACTGACTACGGAAGGGGACAGGGCTGCTTGTATAACCCTGATGTTTTGATTTGCTTTTTCTGTCCTCACAGCAGAACATCACAAACACTGAATGAAACCTGAGAGGGGCTTTGCAGACCCTCAGCTAGAGTGCTGGTATAATAATAATGAGCTTTTCAGCCTCCTCTTCCAAAGATTCAGTTCCTTTACATTAGTGAAATAGGAAGGAAGCAATTACCAACTGTGGTGTGAATTGACATTAAAGGATTTGCATAACCTGAGAAAATGAATGCAAATATTATCAAGCTCTTAAATTGTCTTTCGGGAGCTCTTAGATTTTCTTTCAGAATGAATTCTGGGCTTTTTCCACTTAAGATAAGATGGTACTAAATTCTCTGTTAAATGTACCTTTAGTAAGAAGTTTAATTGACCTACCGCAGTAGTACTTAACTAGTGGTGATTCGCCTCCCAGAAGACATTTGGCAATATCTAGAGATACTTGGTTGTCATGACGAGGTACTATGCTAGTACTAGTAGCATCTAGTAAGTAGAGGCCGGGGACCCTGTTAAATATCTCACGATGCACAGACCAGCCCCCAGATGAAGAATTACCCTGTCTAATTTTCAACATAGAGGTCACCTGAATCATGCCACATGTGTCTTATCAAACTACAGAGAAACACTCACCTAGATTATTTCCATTGTTAAGCCAGTTTAAAGATCTAATGAATGATAAATCACTTAATCATTTAAAAATGTGAAATCATAGGTGTATCAAACAGCTAGCCACACACACTGTCTTTTACTCCCTGACATCTGCATTCACAATATTTTCCACCAGGACTTCTAGTGTGTACACTCTTTTTAACTCTCAATAAGTAGCAGTTATAAAAAAGGAAGTTGCTGGGGGCGGCGCCTGTGGCTTGAAGGAATAGGGTGCCGGCCCCATATGCCAGAGGTGGTGGGTTCAAACCCAGCCCCGGCCAAAAACTGCAAAAAAAAAAAAAAAAAAGGAAGATGCTTCCTGGGGTCAGCACATTGAGAGCAGCCCCCCTAACAGACCCACATAGTGTAGTGAACTTCAGTGAAGGCTGTCAAGCCAGGTGGAACTGAATTTGACTTAAGACTGCTGCATAACCTTGCTTCTTTTATTTTTGTTCTGTTTTTAAAGGAATGGTAATATCTACTTCACAGGGTTTTCATGCAAACTAAAACCCGCAATATACAGTGGCAGGGTACTGTGCAGGAAACACTGGTTACCATGATGGAAAGTATTCTGTAGAAGCAGGCGTCACAGCACATGTGCCCCGTCTCCCCAGCTGGGATGCCTTTTCCCTCTTCCCTTCTTCCCTTCATGGGTTTTGTGTGCCAATACATCACCTTTTCTGTATTTATCAACTACTAATATCAAACACTATCTAAAACAAAGGGGCACAGCCCTGTCCTTTTGGAATTTTCAGTCTGCATTTGTATAATTTTATTCTTATTACCAGAACTAGTATTTAATGTTTGCTTAATACGAGCATAACCAGTTAGTTTGTCTTTAAATTCAGGGGAGAAAAAAATTGAAAAAATTTAGAGTACCAAGTTTTATCATCCATGAAATATGACAAATGCAAATCAAGAGCCCACTGGTATTCTTAGGATGGCAATGTTTGTTTTCTTTCTTTCTTTCTTTCTTTCTTTCTTTCTTTCTTTCTTTCTTTCTTTCTTTCTTTCTTTTTCTTTTTTTTTAAAGACAGAGCCTCAAGCTGTCACCCTGGGTAGAGTGCCATGGCATCACAGCTCACAGCAACCTCCAACTCCTGGGCTTCAGTGGTTCTCTTGCCTCAGCCTCCCAAGTAGCTCGGACTATAGGCAACCACCACAACACCCAGCCATTCTTTGGTTGTAGTTGTCATTGTTTGGCAGGCCTGTGCTGGATTCGAACCCGCCAGCTCTAGTGTATGTGGCTGGCACCTTAGCTGCTAGAGCTACAGGCACCGAACCAGGATGGCAATGTTTTCTAATATGGGCAAGGAGAGGGTTGCAACAGAAGTAACCACAGTAATCACTGGTAGTCACTAACCATGAACCAGAGTGTGAACTACAGTTCCCATTGGCTTCCTTGCTACACAAGAAGAAAAATGTCTTAGCATGTTACTAGAGTGATATCTACTCTTACACTATTCACTTATTGATACAAATGGGTAGAAAGAGAAGTGATGAGCCTAAATAAACTCTTCTGGGAGGAAATTAACTCCCAGTGGAGTGCTATGCTGCTGACCAGAGGCAGACTGCTTTCCTAGGGCTGAGGGGAGGTTTTGCTCACAGCCTCCTTGCAATGACTGCAAGCTATATTTCCAGGGAATTCCACAAATCAATTGTCTTCTCTCCTATTAACTCAGTCTCCTACATTATATTATAAATATTTCTATTCTAAGAATATTCATGTTTGCATCAGAAAGAACCTATATGCAAATAAAACCAGTTTGTGTTCAATCTCAGCAAAAAGTTGGTTCCTTAGAAGTAGAAAAATATGACAATAAGATTTCCTAGATAGAGAAAGGATTTTAATGGCAACATTTCTAGCAAACAACGCTTCTATTACAAATGGAAAATTAATGTTTTCTCCTTAGAAAACTAAAGAATTCACTGATACCACCATTGAATTAGAATCTCTATGTGATTTCCTTTTGCAGAAATGTGTTTCCCAACTTCCTATCTCTGCCAGTCTCAGCAGTAAGCTGTAGGGTAACCCATGTCCGTGACTTCATATATTAATATTGCATATTTTTTTTCTGGTTGACCATTTACAGATTATCTGTAAAAAAAAAAAAAATGCCATAACTCTGAACTACATATGTCTGCCACACAGCAAGCTATCTCCTCGTATAAGACTTCTGTAATATGTGCTTGATGTGGCTGTCTATTTGTGTGCAAACCACTTTGAATGTACCTTTTCAGATATACTGGCCTGTATTCGATAAATCTGTTAAAATTGGTAACCTGTTGCTAGTACAACAAAATGTTGGTTTTAATCTAACTGAAGTGCCCGATCTGGCTTGGTCACTTTGCAGACAGGATACCTACATCCTTTCTTTACGCTTCAGACCATTCACTGTGACTACTTATAAGGTTAGAGCATTCTGTTTCTGGTATTTACCGGCTATACAAAGGGGCTGTTGACACTGCCTTATTTTACCTCAGTCTGCCTTTTTGTGATTTGCTTTCTTACAACATGCAAACTGGAGACACACAGTAAAGAAAATTGGGCAAAGGGGATTGGATTACGACACTGGCTCTAACCCTTGGTCTGTCATCCCCACCGCTTTCATTCATAGGCACTAATGACACAGTTGACCTTTATTTAAATGATACACCAAAAGGGAGGATAGTAGGGAACCCGTGGCTGTTTCTTATTTACTTTTGCATCCTCAGGACCCGGAACAGCACATGGCTATGCAGTTAGCCACCTAATAAAAGGTGTTTAAGTGAGTAATAAACACCACTGCCTACTCTGTACAGGATCACTCCCTGAAACCCCAGAACAAAACATAGAACTGTATATTTTATTTTATATTTAATTTCTAGGTTCAAGAATGGTCATAAATGATAAGTGTACATATCTAAATAACACTGGATTTTCCATTTCTAACGGGCACAGAACATGAGGGCTTTGTGGTTTATAATTCCCATCTTCATGAGTATGTTTGGCCATCGCATAGATTTCTATTGCCTTAGCCACTTACAGAATTCAAAATAAGCTTTATCAGACATTCTAAGAAGAGCGGCTATGGAAAAGTGTCTCTGATAGAAACGGGATACAGATGAGGTTGACGTGAAGAATGTTCCTACAAAAGTAGCCTAAAAAGACAAATAGAGCAAATGAATTTGTTAACTTTCTCCTTCTCCTCCTCCTCTGCTCTTCGGCCAGTTCTCCTTTGCTGAACATTTTGAATATTTAATACTATATGAAATTTTTCCAATCAATGTCATATCTATTCTGGAGAAAATTTTACAAAAGTCATGTCACTAAGATTTAAAATAATGGAGTGTTATTTGGGACATTTGTATTGTTTGGTATTATTTTAAACCTCAAAAGATGTTTTTCCTTCTCTATGGACTTTTTTATGTTTAAAGATCATAATAACAACTGAGAATGCATTTCCCACTTCTCAAATTCCAATTCCTTTACCTAGGAAGAGAAAAATCACATTTCACTAGAGCAGAGCGTTAGCCACGTTGATGCACGTCATAATTAAATGGACAGCATTTTTTTGAACATTGATGAGATGAAATGTGATTAAAATAATATTCTCTAAGAATTCAAACATGTAGGGAAAGGATCATCTCAGTATGTTAATAAAAAGAAAAGCATTGGTTTGTGATTTACCCTTCTAGTTTTTGTATTAGTCTAAATCTTCAAATCCATAGCTTATAAATAATCTCTTCCTCAAAACAGAGCATTCTAGCTGAATTCATACTCTCTTAAGAATTTATCCTCACACCACTGGACCTGGGATGATTGGGGAAATGGCAACAATTTAAAATGTTAGAACTGAGTGAGACGTGACAGACCATCACAAATAAACCCTAATTTCATTGGCAGGAGAATAAAGGCCCTGGAGAAGAAAGAGCAGAAAGCTCTTTCCCACGCCATGCATGTTGCTGATATAAGGACCAAACTATGCTACTCCACTCTGCCAAGTTGTTTAGAATTCTGGCATAGGCATTTTTTTTCAATTACTATGTGCTTAAAACAGATCCTCATCTAACTCACCACACATCTGGCTTTACAAAAAGTATGTGCTTTGTATATAAATCTAATGACCTATAAGCCGACACTCTGTTCTCACTTTATTATGGATCTTATATTACCTCTTGTAAATGTGCAGGGCAGGAAAACATGGTATGTACTATAAAGCATGTAAAACTTTTTTTTTTTTAATTTATTGTTGGGGATTCATTGAGGGTACAAGAAACCAGGTTTCACTGATTGCATTTGTTAGGTAAAGTCCCTCTTACAATGGTGTCTTGCCCCCAAAAGGTGCGGCGCACACTGAGACCCCACCCCACTCCCTCCTTCCCTCTCTTTGCTATTCCCTTCCCCACCCCTCCCTCCTTCTTCCTCTCTCTGCTTTCCTCTTCCCCTACCCCACCGTGTCATCAATTGTCATTAATTGTCCTTATATCAAAATTGAGTACATAGGGAAAAAAGTCCTTTTATTATAAGGACACTTGCACTAGACTGTTTATTGCAGCTCAATTTACAATCACCAAAATGTGGAAACAGCCTAAATGACCATCAACCCAGGAATGGATTAACAAGCTGTGGTATGTGTACACCATGGAATACTATTCAGCCATTTAAAAAGGAGACTTATAGCCTTTTTATTAACCTGGATGGAAGTAGAACACATTATTCTTAGTAAAGCACCATAGAATGGAAAAGCATGAATCCTATGTACACATGTAAAACTTTTAAAACAAAGGTATTGCTGGTGGAAATAATCTAAAATGTTTCAGCTAACATTAACAAAAAAGAATATCAAATTTTGGAATTTGACATCTGTCTACACCTATCTGTCGGTTTTCTAAGGCTAAGGAAGTTTTTATTC
>NW_003852498.1:1617135-1654184 GCF_000181295.1 Otolemur garnettii
AAACAAATTAAAATAGGCCTTTTCCCAAAATGATCTCATATTTAAAAATACCTCCTAACATTCAAATGGTGAGAAAACAGTGTGTCTGGCAATATGCTAATTACTAGTTGTTTATTGTTGTTACGAAGTGAGGCTTATGTAGATAGGCAGAAGGGAACAGGGAGGAATGGGCACAGCTGGTGCTAAATTAAAAGAGAATTCCAAGGTGGAATTCTGGTAGGGGAAACCTTGACATTGCGGGACCTGACCTACTGCACATCTGCTTTCAAAGTAGCCTGTTATCGGCCTTTTCATAATCAGCCCATTCTCTCATACCCCAATATTCACTCCCTGTCCAGGCTGTTCTCAGTATAAGCCCTGGTGAAATCTCAACCATAAATAAATATGCTACTTCTAAGTTCTTGATCTAGTAACTGCAATAGAGCATTTATTTGTTTAGCACATACCATTTCACACAGGCTGAGCATTTGTTGGCAGAAGGTATTCTAATAAAATATAGGGTGTAAAATAATGTTCAGCAAATCAATGCCAAAATCTGAAAAGTAATTCTGTTCTCAAGTAGTCTGCAGCTTCAAAACCCAGCAGAATTCTTAAAACATATCAATTACTATAAGTTCCATTTGAAGAGTTTATTATCTGAATTAATCCTAGGATGCAGGTCATTTGCCTTATTAAGGAGGCCAAATTATAGATTTTTAGCCTCAGGCATTCTCAGTTATATCTTGACAATATTGGCACAAAGAGACTTCATGTTATTAAAATTTCAAAACATTACATTTTTAAAAGACTTTTATAAGAGGACAATGAGGGTGGGAGGCGATACAGGCACCTCTTGAAAAATTTTTCTAGCATCCTAAATTTTATCCACACACCACCTTCCTTAATATATTTTATTTTAGTAAAAATGTAAGCTCCAAACCCAGAGCTTGCCAATTACTTGTATTTAGCAAGTTTTCAAAATACTAGCTGGAGCAGAATGATTTATTTTCAGCTAGAAATGTTATTCTATATGCATGCTTTTCCCTCAAACACATTATATCCTGAAAATATATTTGCCTCTTCTATTTAAAAGAGGATAGCCAAAGAGAATCCCCTTTCTCTTCATAGCATCCGGCAAATTATATGTGCTTAGAAAATAATTGTTGATTCGATGTGTTAAATAGGTTTAAAGAATATTAAACCAAAGACCGACATCTAAGATAAGTGTTCAGATGCTTTTCCCAAAGTGGCCCAGCCCCATCCAGCTGGACCACACTCACCCTCATGCCTCCGTTCAGTTATCCTAGAAAATCCTGTTGAGATAGGAGATACAACCATGTTGGAAATGCTCTAAAGTTTCTTTTAAACTTCTCCCTCTGTCTCCTTTTTTCCCTTTATATGGGAATAGTTATGGAAGGGAAGGGGCAGCAGTGCTATAAGGAACCAAGCAATGGATCGAAGTTCAAGGCTTGAGGGTCTAAATTATATCTCTACTAACTACAGCTCTGGGATCATTGCAAAATTACTTAGCCTTTTTACAAGCTAGTTACTTCCACCTTCCTCTTCTATAAACATACGAGGTTGGACTAAATCTCCAAGGCCTCCTCCAGTTTCCAAACACTGTAATTCAGACTGCCCATAAAAAATAAATGTAACTCTGGGATGCTCATTTTCTAAAGTAAAGTTGTAAGGAGTCTGGACTTTTTCATTAACAAACGCCAGAAGCTATAGGAAACTTTGTGGGTGCTCGATAAATATTAAATAATCAATTTTCTCTTTCATCTGCAAAATGGGGTGAGTAATGCTGACTTGTCTCCCAGAATTTTGTGCAAGAAATAATAAATGAGAACAAAGCACTTTTCAGATAATGAAGTAATTCGAATAAGCTACTTTAATAGGTCTGAGGTCTAGATAGATGATGCAAGAATAAAGTGTCTTGTATTATTGTATTATTACATCTGTGAAATACAACGGTCTTTTCATCGGTTTAAGAAGAAACAGTCATTGTCCTCGCTTATCACCAAAAAGTCTGCATGAGTAATTTCTGTGCAAATGAAATTTTTCATGTGATTTTAACATTTATCACTTTTAACAATGCAGCTTTTATTTTTACCTGGTATCAAATGGAATCATATATTGATTTAAAGAGTTTAATGTGGGATTCCATCACCATTATACTACTCTGCTCAAAGAAAATGCTTTCTGAAATGACTGATAAGCTGCACAAATGAGAAAATTAGAAATTTAATAAACCTCCTACTCGAAACTAGTTCAGTTGGGGAATTGTTACCAAAGAAAATGATATATTACATTCTAGCTGCCTGGAGACTTCTGCAATAGGGCTATTTTTTATTTATGTTCAATAAATAATATGTTTTATATTTTTTACAGTGTTCCAACAAAAGAAAGCCAGAAGACAATCTGATGATGACAAGTTTCATGGTGTCCCTAAGAAACAAGGTACTGACATCCACTTCAGTCTATTTAACAATCTCTAAGTAAAATTTAAAGAAATCTTATGAATACTAAATAAAGCATGTTAGGACTGAAGTAAGTAGTTGTATGCTTGGGTAATTTTGCTCTTAAGTTAGTGTCTTACCCAAATATTATTTTTCCATAATAAAATCAATGCAAGAAAATTATTTTAATTCCCAAAGTCATGAGATGGGCTTGTCAGAAGATTTGTGGTGATGTTATTGATGTTCTTACAAGAGTTTGAGCAAGTTCAAGTAAGAAGAATTTGTGAGGTCCATCAGTAGCCAGCTTTCCTAGACCTGGAGTGGAAAGGTCTGGAACTTGGCTTTGTGAGAATGGCAGATAGTTGATTCCCCCCAAAAGGGTAATCATAAATGCCAGTCAAAGACTGTGCTCTTTCACCATTACTCTCTTGCCTTCTGCACTTGATCCAACATTTTTGGAGCAATTGTTTGTCACTGACAGGGAAGCCCTGAAAACGGTACTCGCAGAATCATCTTTCAGTTTTCCATGAAATGCTTGTCTTCTATTGAAAAGAGTGACTCTAACAGATTATTTATTGTAATTTTTTTCCTGACAATAAGGCCTTACTCAATATGCAGAAACAAGAAATTAAAAGATGGTAGCCATGGGGGTTAACATCAGCTTAGCTCTGACAATCAATGAGTGTATAGGCCCACTAGCACCTCTAAAATAACGTTGGCCCAAAATATTACCTAGAAACTGGTGCCAGTAAAGTGTTAAGGGAGATGTGAAAATAAAGCCAGGAAACACCACTAAACACTCTCATAGTCAGTCTCCTTGTGTGTCTCTGTGGACGGGGCTGAGTATGGATTGCACCAGTGTCTAACACCCACTGAACTCTTAGCTACAGAACCTCCACAAGTCTGCTCCTAGAGCCCTGAACCCCCCTCCTAGCAAAGGTGTGCTCTGGAACCGGCGATCTTCACTTATCACTTCAAGTGGCACTTCCCCCAGCAGCAGGTTGTATTTAGATCACATCTGCCACTAAGTGGATGTCATTTGAATGCCACACCTGATGAAGCTGAGCTTCGACTCCCCCATGAGTCACTGGGATATACTGCTTGTAAGCCGATGGGGCAAAAATCTTTCTTTCTTTGGCAATTTTCGATTTTTAGTGATTTCATACGGGAGGGTGGATAAGATAGACCTTTCTGAAGTCCACTGTTATCTACCCATTGTACTTTCTCAAGAAATAAATGTGAACTCCATGTGAGATCATTGCACAATTATGCCCAGAACAGAAACTGAAAAATTAAACAAAGTAGATGAGATTCCTCCCGCCTGGACTCCCCACATACCCGACAGAGCTTCAGAAAGAATAAAGAGAGTTGATGCTCAGAGCCCTTGGGGAAAAAGCCCTGAAGCATTTTTTATATAAATTATTCAATAACGTTCTTAATTAAATTTTGTTAGAATTAAGGGGGACATTTGAAGAGGGCCACAGGAGATAAGGGAAAGTGACAAGTCTGAAATGTAATGAAGAAATCCTTGGAATGCTTCATCTTACCAGTCATCCCTCTGGCTGTCCCACAGAAAGCAATGTAAGGAAAGGATGCCGGGACCCACTAAGCCCAGCGAAGCCCAATCCTTATTCTGCCATTTGCATAAAAAATGACTATCCAGGGCAGCACCTGTAGCTCAAAGGAGTAGGGTGTCGGCCCCATATACCAGAGGTGGCAGGTTCAAACCCAGCCCCCGGCCAAAAACTACAAAAAAAAAAAATGATTATCCACATCCTACTAAAATTTTTTAAAAAGCAGAGGAAAGAGTGGTGTGGAGGAACAAGGACCTGATTATACAATATTTTACTGAATCACTATCTGTCCAGATCTTGGTGCCTAATTTGCATCATCAAGGTCAATTAACACTAGATTTTTAAAATTCTTTGGCTACTAGGAAACTAAAATTTTAAACATATTTTATTTGAAATTTTTTCTCTGCATACTTAGATCCAACTAGAGCAGTTTCCCTTGACTTTTTTTAATCCTGGACAAAAGTAACTTACTAAAATGCCACAGAATACTGTTCGATTTGTAAAAACTGAGGGAACATCAAACCTGATAAGTGTTTTTTTAATACCTACCATGAGTACAATCTGCAGGGAAATCAGAATCTAGCATAAGAAAAAAAGATAATTTGAAATAATTAGGAATATTTTGAAATAAAAGAATGAAGTATCTAAGTTCCTAAAAGGTCTCATTCAACCCTATTTCTCTAAATTGTTTTACATATTTGACCATTCAGTACATTAAAATACTAGGAAATGAAAACTGCTGATTATTGAATTAATAAATATAATATTTTTAAAAATTCTGGGTTTTTTTAGTGTAATAGAAAAGCAGAACATACTTGACCAGTGAGAATCACTTTTATTTGGTCAAAAACAATGAAAGGGGCCTTTTATGAAATGTTTGTCAGAGTCAAGATTTTCTGCAGGGACTAGACAAGCTCGCTAAAGAAGGTAAAAGGAATTATTTAATTGTTCCTCTGTATGCTGGAAGGAAAAGGGATTATGAGAGCCAACTATTTTCCCATTGAAAGTATAAGCATTTCAAGTGCTCTAAGTTCAAGACTGCCAAGGGGCTGTCAGGAAGTTACATTATTGCTAAGTCAAGGAATTTTCCTGAGGAACAGAAAAAAAAATATTAATTGGTACCATTTCCATGGAAACTCAACAGATTTCTTCAACTCAATTTTCACATCTTAAAAAAATATAAAGAAAAATGCTGAGGACTTTGGATAAAGATAAAAATTTTCCATCAAAATAAAGTTTTAAAATCAAATTTCCCAAGTTGAATTTAAAATCTGAAGATCCCAAGGAGTGCTATCCCAGATAGAATGAGCTGCCCCCGCACGTCCGTCCCCTTCCTAAAATTGAGCCTCCTATGAAAGTGAAGGGTTCATTCTTAAGCGTTGCCAAGCCAGAAAACTGAATTTTGTCAGTGTTCTTAGAGTTGATCATGGTTGTGAAGTCTGAGTTACGCTATACAAGCTCACAGAGGACTGATTGATTATCCCCAGTTCCAATCTATTAAACCTATAATAAAAGGTGGCTTCCCAGTGCCTAGAATGCTTAAAATCACTTGGTCCCTCACAAAAGAAACCATTTCTATAGAATATATTTAGTAACTAAGAGAACTAAGTGAACATGTTCAAGTCAAAAGGTGCTGAAGGAATGTGAGGGCTCCTCTAAAAACATGGAAGTACCTGGCTAATTTTCTCTGCCTCCCAAAAGCAAGTAACAGTCTATGGTCAAGTTTGCTCGTGTTTTCCAGACCTTCTGTGTCTTCTCTTAGACGTTAAGAGTGACCTTTTCTGTCTATACCAAAATCCTCCCCATTTACTGATACAGTCTTACCCAGACAGGACACATGGAAACTGAGGAACTCAAGCTTGTTTTCTTTTCCTTCCTACCTTCCTTCCTTTCCTCCCTCCCTGCCTCCCTCCCTCCCTTCCTTCTTTCTTTTTCTCTTTCTTGGCAGTGCCTCACTCTGTCACCCTGGGTAGAGTGCCACAGCATCATCATAGCTCACAGCAACCTCAAACTTCTGGGCTCAAGTGATCCTCCCACCTCAGCCTCCCAAGTAACTGGAACCCCAGATGTGTGCCACCATGCCCAGCAATTTTTCTGTTTAAGTTCTTGCTCTTGCTCAGGCTTGTCTGAAACTCCTGAGCTCAGGCAATCTAGCACTTTGACCTCCCAGAGTGCTAGGATTACAGGCGTGAGCCACCATGCCCAGCCTACTCAAGCGTTCTTTACGAACTCCCTCCCTCCAGTCATGGATCATATCCTCAGATCTCCACGGCTTACAATTAAATAATACACCTCATCGAGCATGTGTTGTGCTAACACTCTTTAAAAATGAGCCATTTCTGTGAGATCTGGGATTAGGTGGGCAGGAGGAGCACATCCACCCTACCCAGTTGCTCCTACCAGTCATTCCCACTCTAGAGAGGCTTGAGAGTTATTTGCAGTGCCTCTAAAATTTTGTTGCCTAAGCCCTGCCTTAGATGCAGGTTAAAACTAAAACCGATGAGAATGGGTCATTAGCAGTAACGTCAGAACAAACCCAACATACACCCACCAAAATCTCATCAAAGAAAACTGTATGCTTCAGAGGTCACATGTGGTCATATTTAGCTAACTATATTTTAACAGTAACCCATGCAATATAATTTATTTTTTGGCCAAAAATGAAGACCATATTTCCTATAAAAAATTCACATTTCCAGCCACTCCTTATTATGTAATATAAATGTATATGTCATTTGCTACAAATGACTTTTGCTGTTATCATTTGTTATCATGCTTTCCATGTTGTTTTCTCATATCTGAGACATTTAATTGTCATAATTTTATCAAAAGGGAGAAATTAAAAGGTATATCAACAGAGCCATGTCATAAAGAAAAGATGAAAGAACATGTTTTATTTGCAATCATGAAGTCTTCATTATCATAGATATTTCTGATAATATCTATTTTCTATCACAAAGACATACTTAATTAGCAGATACAAAAGCTAATTTGCTACATGAGCTTATCTGCCTGGCCCCTGCAGGCTTATGCGTCTACAACCCCTGGTATAGACCCTGCCCACCAGTTCTCTGCTGCAGACTCCAAAATCATTATTGGCTGGACTTTTGTGGGGAGGGGCACACATGGGCATGGGAAAAATATAGTCAGACACTGTATTCTTTTCTGTGTTCTCTCAGTGCCCAGTGCTGCAGCACACTGATAAATACTAGATAACAAAATTGTCTGTAAGCAGGAGACCTGGGCAAATGTGGAAGGCTCAGAAAAAAGAATGCTAATCTCCAAGGTGTTTTCATCAGGGGAAAAAAGAATGCTGATCTCCGAGGTATTTAGATCAGGCTGCTTTAACCAGTACTAGATATATTAAACAAGAAAGAGGGGAAATTGTCAAAACATGGTCATTTGTGGTCCATAAAACAATAATGGCCTCGGTACTGTTTCCCAGTATAACTTACACTTCCATTTGTCATATAGCTCACACAAGTTTTTGTTATTGTTGTTAAAGGCAGACCTTGAAAAATCTGTAGGCTAGCTGAGTTCTTGCCCCACATGAAAATGTGAGAGCAGCCCACAGAGTGCCCTTTGGAATGAAGTCAAAACATAAAAAAGGAGAATTTTTTTTTTTTTTGAGGCAGACTCACTTCATCACTGAAGGTTGAGTGCTACGGTCATCATTGTAGCTCACAGCAACCTCAAACTCTAGGGCTCAAGTGATCCTCCTGCCTCAGCCTCCCAAATATCTGGCACTATAGGTGCCCACCATGACACCCAGCTAGTTTTTTTTATTTTTAGTAGAAACAGGATCTCCATCTTGCTCAGACTGGTCTCAAACTCCTGAGTTCAAGCAACCCACCTGTCTCAGCCTCCCAGAGGCAAGAACTACCATGCCCACCCAAAAGTCTCACTCTTAAAAGTAGTGAGACCAAGGACTGCAAACCAAGCTTGCTAGAATGTGAGATTTACTTCAATTATTTCTAAAGTTGAAAAAATGTAATTGAGACACATGGTCTTTATTAATATTATTTTAAACTACTTATTTAGTATTTCCTATTTTCTATTCCTTTTTCTTGGGCAATCAAGTTGTTTCCCTTTAGCAAAAAAATTCATTTAAAAAAATAGTTCTCCTAGCCAGTCACTCAATAACAGAATATCAATATAAAGCTCAATGGCTTTCTTACCTATCTTTAGATTTATATACTTGCTACAATGAGGTACCTGATGTTTCTATCACCACGGTTTAATCAAATTGAAAAATCTTACAAAGAGAAATTTCTCCAAAAGGAGCTAGAACTTTAGAAACTGTAGTTTTTCCTCAAGATTTTACAATAAGAGACCAATGAAGCTTTTACAATAAGAGATCAATGAAGCTTTTACTATAAGAGACCAATGAAGTCTTTATAAGAGACCAAGAATATATACAGATAGCCATCTGACAAATGCTTCTTAATGAAAATTGTGTTAAACTCATACTAACTTTTCTAAAGTAAACTAAAAAAAACAAAGTTAGGAGGAAGAAAAATTTTATACCACCTTCTCTCCTCTATCCAATAATAATCTAAATGTAATAAAGCAATCTTGCAAACTCTCCCCCAAATTATAGGTTGCATGCTTTGAGTTCAGTTATCTTCCCTTAGAAGAAGAGGGAGTCAAATGTCTCAATAATTTTTCTTTGCAACTTGTCATGCCTCATAGCAATTCATTAAGATAAATTCTTAAATCTCTTCAGCATGAAAAAAAGTAAAAGGAGATATATGTAAAATTAGTCTGCTTATAAACAGCTCATCTTCAGAACTTGATAGCAAGTTTTGTTCTTTGGTTCTTTCTGCATGATCGTGCAAGTGCGTGCCACTCCCTCTTCAAAAAAGTCATCTGACTTACATTTGAACACCTATCATATAAAATACGAACGAGTAGTTGAAATAAATGTTATTAAAGGATTCAATTTTTTTAAATTAAACTAAACCTGTACATAAAACAAAACTGAAACTGATAAGGTTCCCTGGGGAGATTTTCCTTGAAATCACTTCTACAAAAGCAGAAAATTCCGCTGCCTGGGCTACTTGAGATAAAAACAGATTCACGCTTAGGCAAAGGGATGATGGAAGTGAACTGACGGGTAAGTGGCATTGCTGTGAAAGGATGATGTTGAACCTCCGTGCTCTGGCAGGACGGCACATAGAATTTCCCCACAAACTGCATTTCGTGAATTGAATTTGAATGTGGAGGCCTATAAAAAGCAAATGGTGTAAGAGCAAGATCTCAATTTTTATCTGTGGTTTCGCTGCTGAACCAGTTAGCCCTCTGGCTAACTTGTGCTCCTCTCATTCCCCTGGGATTTCATGCATCATCCTGAAGGAAGATTTAGAGCATAGAAGCTGTTGACGTCTTGTTAGTTCTGGGGGAATAGACTTCTAAAGAGAAAAGACAAGTCAGGAAGCCCCCCCGGGAATCAGACTGATGGGCCATGGAGCAGTTTTACGTGCATGTGAATCTTTCTGGAAAGGAACCCTCCTCGTGTCCCTGTCCCAGAAAGACTCATTGTCTTTCTCAAAACTGAGAGGGACATTAGAGGTCATTCCAGGCCAGCCCCAAGGCTGAGTTTTCCTTCAAATCCTTAAAACCTGGTATCAAATATTTGAAACTTCTCCTTTCCAGAATAACCAACCCTGGTTATATCAATGAATCCTAATTACTACAGAATTTGAATGCCTTCTTCAGTTCCCAAATCCTTGTCCATGTGGCTAGACTCTAGATACAATCTAGTTCATCTCTTTCTTTCTTGAAGAAGTGCTTCCAGAAAGAGCAGGTTTCTCCAGGGGCAGCTCACTAGTATACAGCTGCACAGGACAGCTATCCTCTCCTTCGAGACCCAATGGGCATACTTAGCTTTGCTAGTACATTAAGACGTGTGCTATGGCTCAGTTACCCTGCTCCTCCTGAAATAATACAAAAAGTATGTTGGACTTAGAGCAAGTATGTAAATGAGAAGGTACAAACTCTAATGAGCTCTGGCAGCCAGGTAAGTAGCAAAAGTATGTGGGCATCCAGTGACTATAAGGAGTGGTGTGGACTGGGGGAACCTGGAGAGCACATACCTTCCTCAAAGCCATGCAGGCCCATTTATGTCTCTAGACTTCATGGTGGATAAAAGAAACATTGACTTCGCCCATGATTTGACCATTTCTTGCCACCATGCCTCAAGCCAGACTCTGATGTTGCATTGCCTCTATATCAAAAGCTGTGTCATCATCTAGTACTCTATAGCACTGGGCAAATATGTGCCATGCTCCAGATAAAGTCTTGAAAAGGAGGCATTTCAGTATAAAATGGCCAATTATTTATTTTCAGTCTTTCAGGAATAGATTTACAAATGACCCTAAGCCTTTCATGACATTTAGATGTTGGTTGAGATTTTTCCCAAAGTTAGAGAGATTGTTTATTCTAGAAATATTTATTTTAAATGATAATGTTAATATGGACCAGGCATGATGCTAAGTATTTTGTGCACATGATCTATTTTTTTCTTTTTCTTTTTCTTTTTTTTTTTTTGAGACAGAGTCTCACTTTGTTACCCTGGGTAGAAAGCCAGGACATCACAGCTCACAGCAACCTCAAACTCTTGGGCTCAAGCAATCCTCTTGCCTCAGCCTCCCAAGTATCTGGGACTACAGATGCCCACCAAAATGCCTTGCTTGTTTTTTTAAGAGATAGGGTCTCACTCTTGTCCAGACTGGTCTCAAACTCATGAGCTCAAGCAGTCAATCCTCTTTGGCCTCCCAAAGCGCTAGGATTCATGTGATTTATTTTAATTCTCACAAAAGAACATGAGGTTGGTACTGCTCTGGGGTAGTACAGTGCAGAACTCTTGCTATCATCCTTTGTCCTCTTTCTCCCTTTCTATTTTGCAGTAATAAAACACAATCTTCTTATCCATAACACTAAGCACCAGGCAACACCATCTTTAGGAAAAAATTCATTAAAACTTTTGTGTTGGTTTATTCTGCAGGGGGTTATAGTCAGATAAGAACAAGAAACTCCAACAGCCTATATTTTTGGAATGTTTTTCCCCTAGTTGTTCAAGTGTGGACTTCACGTTAAACACCTTCCTCTTCTATCCTAGAGTGGGCTCGGATGGAGAGTCTGACTGCCAGGCAAGAAGAACTCATCCTCCTGCAGGAGAAAGTCAAGAATGGGAAAATGTCTATGGACGAAGCCCTGGAGAAATTTAAACACTGGCAGATGGGCAAGAGTGGCCTGGAAGTGATTCAGCAGGTAATGTTGACCCCAATCCCTTCTGGAACATTCCCTCCCTTAATGGAGCTCCTTGACTCTTTGTGTTTTTGTCTTCACTAGAAATGCAGGTAAAAGTTTGTGTGCTTTGAACTAGCTGCTAAAAAGATATTTCAAATAATTAATTAAAAGTTTGGAGAGATATAGATTTCATGTTTGCAGCCATTGGCAAAACACAATCCTGGAATCTGGCACATTAAGCTAGCACCTAACCAGTGTATTATAACTGTCCTTAGTACAATGAATGTGTGTGTGGGTTTTTTTTTAATCTCATTGCTAAAATTAAGATGAAGCATACTTAACACTAACATGGGCTCAACAGTATGAAGTGTGAATTATGTAGACCAGTCTTAAAGAGAACAAAAGAAGGACTGAAATCATATCAAGCAATAGTCATAAAAGAAAACATAGTAAGTTTTATCTTTCTCTCTCCTTAAAAAATAAATATATATGCCCATCAAAGGTTTTTAGAGAAATGCCAAGAATATCAGCTTAAGATAAACTTATCTTCTGTAAATAAAGTTTATATCCTGAGGTGGATTAAAGGAAGTGGTTCTGAGATGGAATAGAAACAAAATATCTCCCGTGGCCCTGGTCACTCCTCACTGAGGGGACTCAGGGCTGTAGTCTGTCCATGTCACATACCTTTCCACTCCCAAAATATTTCAGTTTTTCTCCTCATCACAGAAATCTCTATGCCTCAGAACTCAGTTTTCAGGTAGCTATTTAATTAAGCACATTTAATAAGCTAATTTAGGCCAAAGTATAAATAATAATAGCTTAATATGCTACCTTTCCCAAGAGATAATTTTTATTTTTTAACGGATAGTTAATCCTGAAGAAAACAATTTTAAAGCACAAAAACTAATGAATCACAAAGGAGAATTTTCAAACAATATGGCATATAGGCAAGAGATAGTTTAGGAAAGTGGATCATCTCAGTGCATCTGAGATCATGCCTTGTCAGAAACCATCTCTCTCTGAGGGCAATTCTGGCTATGGGATGGTGGCTAGACATGGTCCATATTTTGCAGCACTAATCAAAGGCAGTCATTTTGCCAAACAAATGCTAAAGAATACAGATTAGAGAGTTCTCCAACTGTTCATTGTTCATGATGAGAATGACAACATTGTTTTTCCCTCCATGCCAGTGTCCTCACCTATACCTACCCCCTCTTCTCCTGAAATGGGGTGAAATGTGCCTACTGCAGAGCTACAAATAATTTGCCCAGCAATGCTAGATTAGATAGATTTTGTTGAAGTAAGTCAATTGTCCTTCATCCTCCTCAGATCCTCAGATAATAAAGTTTTCAATCAAAACCACTTTGAGATACCATCTAACTCCAGTAAGAGTTGCCCACATAACAATAACCCAAAACTGCAGATGTTGGCGTGGATGTGGAGAAAAGGGAACACTTCTACACTGCTGGTGGGAATGCAAGCTAATATGTTCCTTTTGGAAAGAAGTTTGGAAAATACTCAGGGATCTAAAAATTGACCTACCATTGGATCCTGCAATTTCTCTACTAGGAGTTTATCCAAAAGACCAAAAATCACTTTGCAAAAAAGATATTTGCACCAGATTATTCATTGCAGCTCAATTCATAATAGTCAAGTCATGGAAGAAGCGCAAGTGCCCATTGACCCGTGAAAGGATTAAAAATTGTGGTATATGTATACCATGGAATACTATGCAGCATGAAAAAAAGATAGAGACTTTACGTCTTATATGTTTACATTAGTGGAACTGGAACATATTCTCCTGAGTAACATATCTCAAGACTGGAGGAAAAGTATCGAATGTAGTCAGTACTTCTATGAAACCAACTTATATTTACCCACACTTTACCCCCACTCAAAGATAGAACACACCTATAGCCCAGGATGAAGAAGAGAAATGGAGTGGGAAGGGAGGGGAAAGGGGAGGTTTGATAGAGGGAGGGTAAAAGGTGGGACCACACACCTATGGAGCATATTGCAAGGGTTACAAGTCAAATCTGTCAAGTGTAGAACATAAATGTCTTAACACAATAATCAAGTAAATGAGGCAAAAGCTATGTTGATTGGTTTGATGTAAACATGTCAAATTGTATAAAAATATCAACACATTGTACCCCACATATGCATAAATGTATTCATGATCTAGGTGTATATGACTTAATTAAAAATAAATAAATAGTCATCAGCAAATAAAAAAAAAAAAGAATAACCCAGCCTAAATATATTCTTGGAAATGATTTCACTAGTTATTTCCTTAAACTCTTTGGGTGTTTCTGTTTTGTTTGCCTACTTATATTCAATCTTATTTTAGGAAGAATTTAAGGTGCTTCATAGTTATCACTTAGGGATTGATCTGACTCATCGAAGATATAAAGATAATGGGATGATGAATACATTAGTGTTTATAAAAAATTATTTCTCCTTAACCTGCAAATGCAAGCCAACAGACACTAAGACTACCTTTTGTAAGAGCCAAAAATTCACTGACTCTGGCTAAATCCTGTCAGAGGAATTAGGGGTCTGGGCTAAGGTCCAATCAACAAAAAAAAGAGTGATTGTTCTTTCCATTTCCCCATTTCCATTTCCCCAATATAAACATACACACACACTTGCAAACACATACTTACTGCCATATACGTTTCAATATTCCTCTTGCCATTTGTATCCACTAGGATAAAGTATTCACTTGTATCCTAGAAACGAATCTATCAAAGGTAACTGTGAAGTTATGTTATAATATTGATGGAAGAATTATCTTAGGAAACTAAGATTTAAAAAATGGAAAAAACATGAAATTAGAAGCTGGTTTCCAGAATAATGCAAAACCACCTAGAATCTCTGGTGTTGAAGATAAGATGGTGGAGAGAGGGAGAACCTTGCCCTTCTCTCACCTCTTCACCCTACTCACAGTTACAGAGTGCCCTCTCCACAGAGGGGAGGATCAGTAAGGCAATGGAACAAACAGAATGGAAAATGTGGTTTCTGGATTTCTCAGGAAACCCTGAGGAAAAAATACTTCTCCTAGGTTGTCTTCTAAAAGAGATTTATTGAATGTTAGTTTGTATTACTTCTTGCCTTAAAATGTTATATTCAATGTAGAGTATTTGGAAAATAAAGAGAAATTACAGATTTGCTAAGAAGGGGGATCTTGTTACGTATCATCTGCTTCCAAATCTTTAACTTTTGGAATTAGAACACCAGGAAGGAACATGCAGCACAGAAAGGGAAGCAGGCTCCGGCAGCAACAAGGCTTCCCAGTGTAGCTACTCTGCTTTTGGATACTAAACCCCACAGGCATGAGACTGGGAGAAATACCTTCCAAGACATTTGAGATCTGAGATGCAGTATTGACTCTACCACTTACAACTATATGCTATTTGCTCTGGGAAAGTTATGTAACTTTCTTTGTACCTCTGTTTCCATATCTGTAAACTGGGATGATGACATTTTATATCCACTTCATTAAATTCTAAGGATTAAGTAAAATGATACATACAAAGTAACATGAATGACAACTGGGACATCATATGTAGCAAACTAATACTAAGTAGCAGTGCTGGTAATGCTAATAGTAGCCACTTTCATTTTAATCCATAAAACATTTGCAAATCATGACTTGCTTGTCCCCCTTGTATCCTCATTAAGGAAAAACTACGCCAACTACGGGATTGCATTATTGGGAAGAGACCAGAAGAAGAAAATGTCTGCGGTAAGTAAAATTGGCCTGCTATTCAAAAATAATAGAGTGATGAAGTAAAATATTCAGGGATCGTACAGTCAAACAAGCCTAAGTTGAAATCTACACCTCATCACTTTTCAGCTGTCTGAACCAGAGAGACAGCTCAGGTTCCTTGTCTGCAAAACCTAAAATTATACATGCATCTGGGAGCGCTTGTGTGAGTTAACATGTAAAATATTTATTGCATTCTCTGATCCATAATGAACCTTCAATAAGTGTTCATTACTTTCTTTTGATTGCTTACATAAGTTGCAAATAAGATAATTCTGCTCTGCTTTTTAACAACCTATTATATAGGGAATCAAAGAATTAAGGAGTCATGCTTTTTATTAAGCTAAAATAGTCTCCACATAGTCAAATCTTCTAATTTTCCATATGTTTATCATTACTAATAATTAACTGTTGCACTGATGGCAGAAGAATGGGGAGGAATATTTGATATTAATGGAAACTCAACATTGTTAAGATAAGTCTTTTCTAAAAGAAACAACTTATTCCCAAATTGAAAATAAATTCTCTACTCCTGCACAGATAATTAAATATTAACAACCACTAAAAAATTGTAAAAACTTTCATCGCTTCCATTTTCAAAAATATCACATAATTGTTAACTAATCTGTCATAATAAATTCATTTACCTTCATCTTTGGGGGCTGTTATCTCCTTTTCCATAGGAAATTCTTTACTTACCTCAGAAATGTTTTCTAAAACAGAAATATACTTTCTAAAATAATAAAGGCCATAAAGTCAGGGCTAATTTAGAGGTAAAAGAGTTCTATAGACCTCCATTCTTGTGTGGAATTAAGATTAAAATTTTAACAATTTATAAAATTATAAGTTATATAAATAATTTTACTAAGAAAAATTAAGTAGCTAACATTTATTGAGTATCTACTATCCTCTGTGATTTCTTATGATAGCCCTATGAGGCAGGAATTATTCCAAATTTTAAATAAAGAAACTAAGAAACTAAAAAAGCCAATGGGCACACAGATTAGAAACTACAACCCATTTCTGTTTAATTCAAGATTAATGCTCTTTATCATTTATGTCTTAATTAAGAATCAATTAGTTCTTCTATTAGCCACAGGAATAAATAGTTCCACTCAAATCTTCCCATCATACTAATACTAATACTGAATGAAGACACTAAGCAACCAATTTTAGGAGATAGGCAATGGACAGTTGAAGACTATTTAAAAATCCAGAGACAAGCAAAACTCACAAAGTGGTTCTCATAATTGACCAGGTCTCTGCCAGAGGACTGTTTCCTAAATACAGTCTGGGCAAAGCAAGGAAGTCCTGTTGAACTGAAGAGGCAGAGATCCCAGCTCAAGGCAGCTAAAGCTGCTGGAATGTGCTGGTGGGTCATTGAAGAGGAGGTGGCTGTGCACAGAAGCAGCTTCAGAGGTCCAGGTGAGGGTCTCCACCAGACTGCTGCTTAGTGATGAGCTGTAATGTGCAAAGCAAGACCACTCAAGGCATGTGAGATAGCAGCTTTTAGGGCTTCAAAAGCAAAAGAGAGACAGTAGAAGTTGACCAGAGCTGGGGAAAGCCATATAGTTCCTACCCTGCCAAGTGGAGAAAGCTTCTTAACACCTCCATAGAACACCTGACATCTTCTGTGGCACCCAGGAAATGTGAAAAATAAGGACCATAATTTAGAGGAAGAGCTACTCTAGACATGCCCTAACAAAGCCTAAAACTAAACCGCTATGAGATATACATGGGAGACAGTTTATAGGTTGACAGAGTCTCACCAAGGGTCTTTGAAAGAAAATAACTTGGGCTTGCTACTGGTCAACACCAAAAAATGAATAAAACCAAGCCTATACAATGTCATGCCAGCAAGTGAACTGTGTCCTACAACAACCACCAATGCCCATCAGAGGAATACTGCAGAACCCAGAACATACAAGCAGTTATCTATAATATACAATGTTCAATTTATTTTTTAAAAGACATACAAAGGAAACAGGAGTAAGAAATAGGATGTAACTCATAATGAAGAAAAATAAACTAAAGATAAAAACTGTACCTGAGATGCTGTTGATCAAAGACACATCAATAATTAAATTAAAGGCAAATGGATTAAATATATCAAGTAGGGCGCCACCTGTGGCTCAAAGGAGTAGGGCTCTGGCCCCATATGCCAGAAGTGGTGGGTTCAAAATCCAGCCCCGGCCAAAAAAAACTGCACTATATCTCAGAGGCAGACATTTTCAAACTCTAGAAAAATGAAATACCCAACTTTATGCATTTTAAATTAAGACAGATAATTTGAAAGTAAAAGATTCTGAAGGGTCTGCTATGCCAAGAATAAGCATAAACATGAGAAAGCTGACATGGATATGTCAATGTAAGACAAGATAAAAATCAAGACAAAGATTATCACAACAGATAAAAGAAGACATTACACAAAGATAAAATGGCAGTTCACTAGAGAAATATAGCGATTCTAAATATCTATATTTTTTATTATATGTATTTGTGAGTTTTATCAAATATATGAAGCAAAAGCTGACAAACTCAGAGATTTTTTTCACTTCTTTCTTAGTGATCAATAGAACAAATAGATGAAAACCAGCAAAGCCTCAGAAGATTTAAAGAACACAGTCAACTAGCTTTCCCTAATTAACATTTATAAAACCAGACATTGAAAAAAAGCATAGTACATGCTTGTTAAAGGTGCTCATGGAAATTCACCAACACAGAACAAATTCCAGGGAATTGTTTGATACTGGACTATCAAAAAAATTCAGTACATTTCAAGAGATTGAAATCTTCAGAATATGTTCTCTGGAAGATTTTTGTCTTTTGAAATCTTATCTTTTCATAGCATAACAGAAGTAAATTAGAAATTATTTAAGAATTACATATCTAGAAAATCTCCCATAATACTTAGAAATTAAATACAACATTCAAAATAACTCATGGGTTAAATAAGAAATCCTAAGAAGATGTTTCAATGGTAATGATGAATGATAATGAAAAAATATCAAAATTTGTAGAATGCAACTGCTAGAGTTATGTAGTTAATAGTTAAATTAGAAGAAAATATATGATTATAAATGTTGTACTAGAAAAGATAAAAAGCTTAAGATCAATGATTTATGTTTCCACTTTAGGAAATTATAAAGTGAAAAGCAAACTAAATGCAAAAAGAGGTAGGAGGAAAGAAATAAGATAAGATCTGAAGTTAATATTAAAAAAGGAAAGTGTTAATAGAGAAATTTAACAAAACCAAAAATTAGTTACTTGACAATATAAAATTAATAAGCCCATAGAAAGAATGATCAGGAAAAAAAATAAGAATTATCTACATTAGAAATTAAAGTGGCTTGTCACAACAAACATTAAAAAGATGCTAATAAAATGTAATTACTTTTTGCCAATACCTTAAGTGACTTAGACAAAAAACAAAAAATTTAAAAAGAATTTACCAAAACTTACTCAAAAAGAAAAAAATCAACACTGCTCTGAGTATGCCTCAGAGAAGTATACCCCACAGTATACCTGAGTACACTTTTAGAATGTTGTTAATATTTCCCATACTCAGTAAACAAAGACAAGGTGGAGAAAATATGCAAAATAGAATGTAAGCAAAATAAACAAATATGCCGTGGAAAATGAGAGCCAAGTTTCCTATTGCCCGTGAAATGAGTTATCAATAAGGAAAAGGAAGGCCAGAAAGAATGTTGAGGTGTTGCATTGGAATAGGGGTAACAGTATAAACATCGTGGCTATTGACATAAAATTAGAGATAATAAATTCATAATGATATGTATGTGCATAAATATGTGTATTTCTTTGATTCTGTGTACTGAGGGACCCTAGAAGCAATGACATCCTGGCACCAGTGAGCACACCTAGCACCTACATCTTAGTTTATAAAAGCAAATGCCAAATAAGCACATGAAAGGGTGCTTTTTTCATTAGGAAAAAGGCAAATTAAACTAAAATGATATGCCAATACATAATCATTATGATGAATATAATTTAAAACTACTATGAGACCTAAGTGTTAGTTAACATGTGGAACTGGACTACATGGTATGCATTGCTGATGGGGGTATAAAGTGGTGATGACGAGGAAGAAGCCAAATACACACTTACTCTCCGACTTAGTCATTCCACTCCTAGGTATTTTTCCAAGACAAATGAAAGCATATTTTCATCCCACGATTTGTTCACAAACATTCATAGCAGTTTTATTCATAATAGCCAAACTGAAAACAATCCAAATGTCCAATATAAGAGAATAGTTAATTATACTTTGGCATATTTATACTGTGGAATACTACTCAGCAATTTAAAAATACCTATCTTATACAGAATAATATAAATGAATCTCATAAGCATTATACTGAGTGAAGAATACCAGATGCAAAGGAGTACATGCTATAAGATTCCATTTATCTGGAATTCTAGATAAAACTAATCTAGACAAAATAAACCTATAGAGGTAGAGATCAGATAATCAGTTGCCATAGTAATATTTGAGTGAGAATGACATAAGGGATCATGAGGGAATATTCTATGGAGAGAAAATGGTCTGTATCCTGTTGAGTTGTTGAGTACGTGGCTGTATGGATTTGTCAAAAGTCATCAACCTATACACCCAAAAGTGTTTGACTTGTACTATACGTAAGTACTATATTCCTGAATAATGTTGATTTTTAAAAGGAATGGAGGAGCTCAGGCTAATGGAGTATCAAGGCAGAACAGCAAGCATTTACTGTGTCAAATATATCTAAAATCATACTTGTATGCCTTGAGACAAGGGTTGAGAAAGGAAAGGGTGAAAATAATATAAGACATGGTTTCATGCTTAGTGGCCAGAGGTAGATAAATTTAGGGTGAGTAATTTTAGATCATATTTTGAGATTTCATAGTCACCTCAAAGACAAGTAGTCAAACATTAAAAAAAGAGATAGCTTAGATAAATATTGAGCAAAACTTAGTAGAATGTGCTTTTTTTTTCTTCTAGATAAGCTCACCATTGTGCACCATCCAAGTGGTAAGTGCTTGGCTATTTGTGGAAGGACTTAAGACTAAAACAAAGTACATAGTATACCAATTTTAATGTTAATGTAAACCTAATATGATTAGTCAGATCGGTGTAAAAATTTAGATTTTAGATTTATATGCAAAAACCACTTGACAGCCAAAATAAACATGATGTGAGAAGATAGCAATACTAGTGGCATCATAATACAGGAAAAGAACTGTGTGCTTTGAACTTTGATTGACCTGGCTGCACACAACTTACTAGTTGTGACCTTTGGCAAGATATTTAAGCACTGTAGACTTCAGTTTTCTCATATGTAAACTGCAGATAAGAATCATGCCATGGAGAATTGCCATAAACACTGATAAAGAATTTTGTTAATGAGGGCTGATGCATGATTTATCAGAGTTATTGAGGTAGCAAATGAAATTTGAGTGACACTTGAGAGGTCATCATTTCACTGTGATGGAGGAGGAAAGTGTGCTAAATACTAGGAGGGTAAAAAAGAGTTAGATGCCACCTAGGAAGCTATTTAATAATGTAGAGCAATAGTCCACACAGCCTGAACTGAAACACTGACTGTGGGAATAAAGAAGAAATAGAACTTGGCTGGGTGGCTGGGATGGAAAATAGACAGTCATAAAGGCAGGAAGAAGGAGCAGTACTACAGGCCAGTGATGAATAGGAGGAAGAGGAGTTCTCAGAACCCCTAGTTGAGGGCCAATCCTAGTGAATGTGGAAAAAGGAAAGAAGGTATAATCAAATGGAGGCTATTTCTCAGAGGTGTTGGGAAGATTATTTCTGAAGTGACTCCAGTGACTCTTCAATGTTCTTTCCAAGTTAGTCCACACAAGAAGGAGAAAATAGTATACTTGCCAAGGGTGAATTTTTATCAATATGCCCTTTTCATCTCTTTAATAACTGTTCTCTTTATTTATACCCTACTGTTTCTATAAATCATTTTTAAGAAGACCTGAATAAATGAATCATCAAATGAGTGAATGACTGAAAAGATAGTAACAGAGTTTATATTTCTAGGTAAGGAAATTGCTCACAATGAAAATATGTTGGGCAACATACCTGTCAGCAATAAGGTAGGTTGTATTTATTTTCATTTTTGTAAAATGCAAAATAACTTCTTAGTTGACAAAAAGCATAAGAGACTTCTCTACTGTCTGTGCTATGAAATATTCTAGGAAATATAAAGAAAATAGGTTAGGTAAATATTTGTGTGCAAAATCTACAAGCATTAATTTAAGGAAATTAACTACTTCAAAAGAAAACGGGGGGGTGGAGCAAGATGACAGACCAGAAGGACTGTTCAGCTGAGCTCTCCTAGAACAAATGGGGGAAAAGAGAGAACCCAGCCATACCTGACACAGAGAACTTACCTGGAGTTGTAGCTCAGGGAGCACAGTGAGGAAGTAGTGAGCTAGATACAGCATATGATCCAGAGTGGTGGAAATATGATGAATTAGGCAAGTGATTGCAACCAGCTGGGATTGGCTGGCCCCTCATGGAGGTCTGGGATGGAAGGAAGCCTTTTAGGAGTTTTCAGTTGTAGGGGAAGCTGTGCATTGAGTAGAAAACTTGGAACAGTGGGTGGACTCAAATAGTATCCAGAAACCAGATTTGAATGCTGGTTGGAGTTGCCATAGGTTTGGTAGATGGTGAGGCAGCCATACTGAAGTCAGGGGGCTGCCATTGTGGGAAAGCCACCAGATGCTCTTAGCAGAGAGCTTAAAGCACAGCTGTCTTAATTCCACATACCAGGATGAGAACACCACTCTCAGGACAGGCTGAGGGACTCCTGCACACCATGAGAACTGGAGTCAGTGGGCACTGTGAAACCTGCCCATGAAGGACTTTTATGAGTTTTAAGACCCCAACCTGGCAGGATCTGGATGCTGAGGAAACAATCAGTTAATCACTGAAGGCAACTAAATTTGGAATAAGGACCATAGAAGTTGCTGGCTGTGATGTCTCCTAAAAATCCACAGCGCCACCTGGTGTCCCAGAGACATATTGTCATCAAGAGCAAGGACTCTCTTTGAAACAAAGGAGGCAGTGAGAAAGAAAAAGGAGAACAAGGAGATGAATAAGAACAAAGAACACATGAGGCAGAATCAACAGAAAAATTCAGGCAATGTGAAAAACCAAAACAGGAATTCCCCCAAGGGACCAGGAGGCAGCTACTACAGAAGACATTGCCTATAAAGAACTAATGGACTTGACAGAAAGGTAATTTAAAATATGGATTATAAAGACAATAAAAGGAATACATAAGAAGATGGAAAGGCAGAACCAAAAGTCGGACGAGAGAGATGTAGAATATAGAAAGGATATGGCAGAGCTTAAGGGAATGAAGGAGACAAGACAGGGAATGTAAAGATGCAGTAGAAAGTGTCAAAAATATGTTAGACCATGGGGAAGAAAGAAACTCAGGGCTGGAGGATAAAGTTTTCAAGTTAATCCAGGTAGTTAAAGAGGCAGAAAAGAAGAGAGAGAAAGTTAATCCAGGTAGTTAAAGAGGCAGAAAAGAAGAGAGAGAAAGCATAAAGTTTTTAAGTTAATCCAGGTAGTTAAAGGGGCAGAAAAGAAGAGAGAGAAAGAGAGAGAAAAGAAGAAAGAGAAAGCACCTCTAAGAACAGGTGCTTAAAGAACTACAAGACTCCATGAAGCATTCAAATATACAAATAATAGGGATTCCTGAAGGGGAAGAAGATTGTCCCAAAGGAATGGAAGCCCTACTGGAGACTCATAAATGAAAACTTCCCAGGTTTTGCTAAAGACCCCTACAAACTCCTTTCAGATGGATATCGAACCCCAGGTCATCTCAACTCAAACAGAGCCTCTCCAAGATACATTATAATGAATCTGTCCAAAGTCAACATGAAAGAAAAAAATTCTGCAAGCAGCCAGGAGTAAGAACCAATGGACCTACAGAGACAGAGCCATTAGGATAACAATGGACTTCTCAACTGAAATTTTACAAGCCAGAAGAGCATGGTCATCAACCTTCAACATTCTTAAACAAAACAATATTTTGAATTCTGTATCCTGCTAAACTTAGCTTCAAAATTGATGGAGAAATCAAATATTTTGCAGACATACTAGCACTGAAGAAATTTGGCACAACAAGACCAGCTCTACAGGAAATACTTAGACCTCTTCTAAACACTGACCATCACAGTAGACCACCAGCAAAGGAAACACTCAGAAGCTAAAGGTCAAAATGTAGCTTACACAGTGGTGCAAAGGATAAAACTACACAACAGACTTTTACAAAATAAGATGAATAGAACTCCACCACACCTATCCATACTCTCAATAAATGTCAACGGACTGAACTCACCAATGAACAGGCACAGGCTGGCTGATTGGATAATAAAAGCACAAGCCATCCATATGCTGTCTCCAAGAGACACACTTAGCCTTGAAAGACAAATCAAGTCTTAGGATTAAGGGATGGAAAACAGTATCTCAAGCAAAAGGAAATCTGAAGAAAGAAGGGGTTAGAATCTTATTTTCAGATACAAGCATATTTAAAGCAACTAAAGTTAAGAAAGACAAAGATGGACACTTTCTGCTGGTCAAAGGAATAATACAACAAGAAAGAATTTTAAATATTTATGCACCCAATTTAAATGCTCCCATATTTATCAAACAGAACTTAATGGGTCTGAGCAACTTGATATCCCATAACATCATAATAGCTGGGGACTTTAACACCACTCTGACAGAACTAGACAGATCCTCTAAATAGAAACTAAGCAAGGATACAAAGGACTTAAATGTGACCCTAGAACAAATGGGATTAATAGACAAATACAGAACATACCATCCCAAAGATAAAGAATATACATTTTTCTCATCACCCCATGATATGTACTCCAAAATCACCCATATCCTAGGATACAAATCACATCTCAGCAAAATTAAAAGAATAGAAATTATACCTTGTGTTTTCTCAGACCACAAGGCAATAAAGATGGAACTCAACTCAAACAAAAACATTCCTCCCCACACAAAGACTTGGAAATTAAACAACCTGATGCTGAATGATATAGTTGGGTACAGGAATAGATAAAAGAGGAAATAAATAAATTCCTCAAACATAACAACAATGAAGACACAAGTTACCAAAACCACTGGCATACAGCAAAAGTAGTCTTCAGAGGGAAATTTATTACATTAGATGCCTATATTCAAAAACAGAAAGAGGCGTATCAATGAACTCATTAACCATCTTATGGAACTGGAAAAAGAACAATCTAATCCCAAACCCAGCAGAAGAAAAAAATAACCAATATTAAAGCAGAGATTAATGAAACTGAAAACAAAACAATCACTCAGAAAATTAACAAAACAAAAAGTTTATTTTTTAAAAAAATAAAATCAATAAAACATTGGCCAGATTAACTAGAAACCTCCAAATAAGAGTTTATACCCATACTGCAGAAATTATTACAAAAAAAAAAAAAAGAGAGAGAGAGAGAAGGAAGGAATCTTCTCCAAAACATTCTATGAAGCAAACATCACACTAATACCAAAACTAGGAAAATATTCAACTAAAAAGGAGAATTTCAGACCAATTAACTAGAAACTCAATCAGAAATGATAAAGGGTAAATAACAACAGATGCCACAGAGATGAAAGAGATTATCTCTGAGTACTACAAGAAACTTTATACCCAGAAATTTGACAATGTGGAGGAAATGGATCAATACCTGCAATCACACCCTCTCTCTAAACTTAACCAAGAAGAAATAGATCTCTTAAACAAAATGACTTCAAGAACTGAGACTGAAGAAACAATAAAAAATCTCACAACAAAATAATGCTGTGTTCCAGATGGCTTAATACCAGAATTCTACCAAACCTTCAAGAGCTTACACCCATATTGCAAAAACTATTCCAAAAAATTGAGAAAGATGGAATCTTCTCCAACACATTCTACAAAGTAAACATCATCCTGATACCAAAACCAGGAAAAGACTGAACTAAAGAAGAGAATTTCATACCAATTTCACTAATAAATATAGATGCAAAAATTCTCAATAAAATCCTAACCAATAGATTACAGCTACATGTTAAAAAAAAAGTCATTCATCCTGATTAAGTAGGTTTAATCCTAGGGATGAAAGTCTGGTATAACATATGCAAGTCCATAAATATAATTCACCATAACAACAGAAGCAAAAACAAAGACCATATGATCCTCTCAATAGATGCAGAAAAAGCATTCGATAAAATTCACTATCCTTTTCTAATTAGAACATTTAAGAATATGGGCATAGGTGGCACATTTCTTAATCTGATTAAAGCCATCTATGACAGACCCACAGCTAATATTATACTGAATGAAGTAAAACTGAAAGCTTTTCCACTAGTAGAACTGAAACCAGACAAGGTTGTCCTCTATCACCAATAAAATTCAACATAGTGCTGGAAGTTCTAGCCAGTACATCAAGGCAAGAGAAGGAAATAAAAGACATCCAAATGGGGGCAGAGGAGATCAAACTCTCGCTGTTTGCCAATGATATCATCTTATACTTAGAGAACCCCAAAGACTCAACCACAAGACTCCTAGAAGTGATTAAAAAATATAGCAATGTCTCAGGGTATAAAGTTAACGTCCACAAGTCAGTAGCCATTGTATATGCTAATAACAGCCAAGATTAGAAGCTAATGAAGGACACAATTCTCTTCACAGTAGCTTCAGAAAAAATGAAATACCTAGGAATATACATAACAAAAGAGGTGAAGGAACTCTACAAAGAAAATTACAAAATTGTAACAAAAAAAATCAGACAATATTAACAAATGAAAGAATATACTATGCTCATAGCTAGGAAGATACAATATTGTAAAAAATGTCTTTACTACCCAAAAGAATCTAAAAATTAAATGCAATCCCCATTAAAATACCATCATCATACTTTCAAGACTTGGAAAAAATAATTCTAATTTTTGTATAAAACCAGAAGAAACCCTGTATAGCCAAGGCAATAAAAACAAAGGTGGAGTATCATCCACCCAGACTTTCAACTATACTACAAGGCCATAGTGATCAAAATAGCATGGTATTGGCACAAAAATAGACACATTGACATTTGGAACTGAATAGAAAGCCATGAAATGAAACTAACCTCTTACAGCCAACTGATCTTTGATAAACCAAACAAAACATACACTGGGGGAAAGAATCCCTATTCAATAAATGGTGGTAGGAGAACTGGATAACTACACATAAAAGACTGAAACTAGACCCACACCTCTTACAACTTACAAAAATTGATTCAAAGAGGATAAAATATTTAAATCTAAGATACAAAACAATAAAAATCCCCAAAGAAAATGTGTGAAAAACACATGAAGATATCAGTCTGGGGAAAGATTTTATGAAAAAGACTTCCAACAACAAAAATAAACAAATAGGATTTAATTAAACTGAAAATCTTCTGTACAGTTAAGGAAACAACAACCGAAGCACACAGACAACTTTCGAAATGGGAAAAGATATTTGCATATTTGGATCAGACAAAAGCTTGATAATTAGGATCTATAGAGAATTCAAATTAATCAATAAAAAAGAAGACCAAACAATCCTCTATATCACTGGCCAAGAGATATGAGTAGAACCTTCTCTAAAGAAGACAAATAACTGACAAACATGAAAACTACCCTGATGTATCACCTAACCCCAGTGAGAATGGCCCACATCACAGTCTCAAAGCTGCAGATGGTGGCATGGATGTGGAGAAAAGGGAACCCTTTTATACTGCTGGTGCAACTGTAAACTAATATAACCTTTTAGGAAGGAAGTATGGAGAATCCTCAAAAAACTCAAATTAGACCTCCTATTTGATTCTGTAATCCCAATATTGGGCATGTACCCAGAAGAAAAAAAATCCTTTTATCATAAGGACATTTGCACTAGACTATCTATTGCAGCTCTATTTATAATCAGTAAAATGTGGAAACAGCCTAAATGCCCACCAACCCAGGACTGGGTTAACAATTTGTGATATATATATATTATATATATATATATATATAGGCAATACTATTCAGCAATTAAGAAAAGAGACTTTGTCTTTTGTATTAACCTGGATGGAGGTGGAACACATTCTTCTTAGTAAAGGATCACAAAAATGGAAAAGCAAGAATCCAATGTACTCAATTCTAATATGAAGGCAGCAGATGATCTAATACATGGGGGGTGGGTAGGGGAATGAGCAAGTGGACAGAGGGAAGGAGTGAAGGGGACGGGGAGTCACTGTGTATGTCACACCTCTTGGGGTGGGACAAAATTATAAGAGCAACTTTATCTAAAAAATGCAGTCAGTGTAACCTAATTCTTTGTACCTCAATGAGTCCCAAATAAAGAAATAAATAAAACACAAAGAGAAACTCAAACGAAAAGCCACCAAGGCCAATGTGTGTCTAAATTCAACAGGTTCAAAGCATATAAATCATAGGGGAATTGTAAGTACATGCACTTTAGCAATAGGAATATGATGAGTCGACTGTATTTGAACCACAATATATACAGTTCTTAAAGTCCAATAGGAAAACTGTAGTTCCAAAATAATATTAATGAAAATATGCATTACCTTATATTATAGGGTTAATTGGAAATAAATTGCTGATAAGAAGCTAGAAGTAACAGGAGCACTTCACTTAGCAATTGAAACCAAGAGCAGTTCACAACTACCCTGATAATGTCTCAATCACATATTTCTCTTCATAAAAATCAGGTTATTCTAATAGTCTGCATATGTCATATAGAACATTTGCAGTGTTACCAAGGGTCATGTGGCAGCTGAATGTCTTGCTAACATCCAGAATTATAGAACCCTTGCTAAGTTCTTTTAATGAACAACCTATACTAGTTTTCCAAATTTTAGTAACCTTTAAGTTCTGGTATGTTTCAGATAAGTCACAGGTATTCATAAAATGCATTTGCTCTTAAGAACTGATATTGCATTTCTGGGTTATTCTTTAGCCCACAGGAAAAGTTCATGAAAAAGTTTTGTCAAAAAAAGATTCTTTTACAAGATTCTATACAACCATAGCGTAGTCTTTTTTTTCTTTCTTTTTTTTTTTTTTTTTTGAGATAGCGTCTCACTAATGTCACCGTCAGTAAAATGCCATGGCATCACAGCTCACAGCAACCTCAAACTCTTGGGTGTAAGCAATTCTCTTGCCTCAGCCTCCCAAGCAGCTGGGACCACAGGCGCCTGCCACAACACCCAGCTATTTTTTGTTGCACTTGTCATTGTTGTTTAGCTGGCCTGGACATGGCATAGTCTTTTGAAAGCAAGATTTTGAATAAAAGGAAAAGAATGCAAGTTTCCAATGCTTAAGCTGTTCTCCCTCAAAATGGAAATAAAATTTGAATTCAAGGACTTGATTGCAGTTGAACTTTACGGTGATTCCATTTCCTTTTAAGACAGAGGATTGTCTCGCCAGTTTCTTCTACAGAACTGTTTCTCCATGACATGAAAAGCACCTATAACTTGATCATGTTTCTTTGTTCAACATTAAAATGAAGAAATGCTAGCTCTGTATCATTTTTTTTTTCTTTTTCAGCTCCCTGCTCGACTCCAAGTAGAAAAGGAATTTGGTCTCTGTGGCAGGAAAGATCATTAAAGAAGGTAAAATATTAGCTATATATAATTTTTAGAAAACCCAAAACAGGCTTGTTAGAACTTGAAGGAACCATTTGTCCAGAAAACAGAAATTCTTTCAATATTTCATCATCTTCTGGAAGAATAAACATGCATTTTCCAAACTAAAGGTGATTGTTCTTTAGAAAGGTTGATATAGAGCAGTGATTTTATGCTGATCAATTTCAATTGATGAGCTATTATTCACTAATACATTTTCTATGATCTCACTTTCAGATTATTATCTCAAGAATCCGCAGACATTGTGCTTCTAGGGTGAAACAAGCTCACTTTGGATTGCCTGCTCTCTCTGGGGCAAATCTATGTTTTGAAAGCAGAAACAAGACTTTGGATTTCAGAATTTGTTATTGCCACAGTTTATTGGTATTATACCTGCTTCATAGGGGTATATCAATATTAAAACAGAATGCCATACAGCAGTTTCATTCTTTGAACATTCCTGCAATTTTATAATGCACTTTGCCATTTGCTAATACCCATTTTGAAAAATAAAATCAAACAGGAACAGAGAAGTTAAATGCTGTGTAGCAAAGGTTTTTGGGTTTACTTGGGGCACTAACCTTGTAGATGACTTCTCCTCTCCTCAGAATAAACCATGAAAATACAAATTCACTTAGTCCAGTTGTGCCTTGTAAGTGCTTGGTCTGTTCCTTACATTTTTCACAGTTAAATTATTATTGTTACATCATGTTTGCAGATACCTTCTCTTATTTAGTGTCTACTTGCCTATAATCCTGAAAATATTATTTAAAATTTTTTCTATATTTCAAATTAATATACCTATCTACAACCTATATTCTTTATTAAAAGTCTTAAAATTTCATCAACCTATTCCTTAGAAACAATTTACTAACTAGCTTAGAATAGGATCCAGTTTTACATATCATACTGTAATTTCCATGTACAAATGCCACAAATAAATCACATGTTTAAAGCTATGCCTGACTTTTCAAAATGAATGTTGGAGAGTTAACCAATAAATTTTTCTGCTTACCTATTTAAAAGCAGAGGTCTACCAAATAATTTTAAAATAAATACTTAAGAGAGAGATTGGCCTAATCTAGTGGCATAAAGCTAGAATGAAACACCATTTACAACCCTTTCTGCTTTTTTTAAAATTTCAGTTTAGTATGAGGGTATACACATATAGTTTAGTATGATTAGGTTATACTGTTTAAATTTGTTAGGTAAAATCCAAGTGGTAGCTGTCCCCCTCACCCAGGAAGGCTGCCATATACCCTTACACTGTCCCTCCCCTCCCTTCCTTCCTTCTGCCCCCTCCCTCCTTTCTTCCCCTCCCTCTTCCCCCCTCTCACCCACTTGAGTCTAAGTGTATTTTTCTCTTATATGGATGTATATTTGTTCATCTATTGGTTTCATATTAGTATTGAGCACATTGGATACTTGTTTTTCCATTCTTGTGATATTTTACTAAGTAGAATGTTCTCCAGCTCCATCCAGGTTATTACAAAAAAATGTAGAGTCTCCCTCATTTTTTACAGCATAGCACACATATAACACAGGTTATTAATCCATTCATGGATTGATGAGCATTCAGGTTTGTTCCACATCTTGACAATTGTGAATTGAGCTTGCAGTCCTTTCTGTAACTATGTCTGCGAGCCATACTTGGGCTGCCTTACTTTGTGGGGCCCACCTGAAAGGCAGGGCTACCACATAGAAGACAGAAAAGGATAAGATTATTAATGCAACTGACCTCAAATTTATGTGTGACAGTGAATCATTCCCTCAATATTCTCATCTTCAATTGATCATGCTTCTTACCTAATTTTATGAGTAGTAAATAGCACATGTATTTAAACACGCAATGCATTACTACATTCAAGAGCATGACCTTTGGTGTAAGACCAACCTAGTTTGAATCTTCACCCAGCTGTGTACTAGGTGTGTGAATAAGGCCATATTACCCATCTCCATGATCCTTATGTCATCACTGATAAAATGCTTTGATAATACCAATATTAGCATAAGTTGTTTCAGAATTAAATGTAGAGAGATAATTTAATTAACTTGTCATCTGAAGAGGACATTTTGGATTGGAAAAAGAAGTACTATTTATGACCATGATGGGAAATGAGAGGTAACTGCGACTACCTCAAATCCCTTAAGCATAAACTGCGTTGTATGGTCATTTTGCTTAAATTAGTTGTAAGTTCTTGGAACATTGTGGCTCAAAGTAAATAGTCAATGAAGACAGTTGGGAAAAAATAATCCTCTTAGAGATGTTAATGCTGTGGATGCTTTAGATGAGCTTGTTTTCTGACTGGCCCTTATGGACAGCCTTACACAGCATATTGATTCACATACTATTATTTTAAAAATGATTACAACGTAGTAAATGGCCACCTGGATCACCCATAAACATCAGAAGCACCTAGTGGAAAAATCATGAATAGTAAGGTGCAATAATGGTGTTTCCCAAGTTGTGTTTTAAGAAATTCAAAGGGGGTAATTGAATTAAAATGAAGCCCTGTGATCAGTGAGTTTGGAAAATACTATGTATTTTACTCTGTTTTAAATAACATATTAATACTATATGTACACAAAGTATTGAAAACTAAGTAATCCTGAAATAAAGAAACCCATAAAGGTTGTGAAACACTGGCTTACATTTTATGTTCATGTAATTTTGCCTAATTTTCTATGGAATAAGAAATAAAGATTGGTGAGGGGTGCCTAGGGTGGTATGTTGAGGTGGAGTGTGAAATCTGGGTTGAATGGGAACCTGGTTATGATTAGCTAATGACCCGTGATGTCTGGCATGGATACCAGTGTAGGGCGTGGAAGGAGTGGTGGCTCGCATGATAGGATTTGCACCTGATTAGCATAAAGCGAAAGATAAAGTTCTAAATTTTGCCAATAATAAAAGTTAGTTGTACTCAGAATAAAGTTAATCTGACAGCTATCACTTGCCTTCACCCACACATCTCTAGATAAAACACTAATTTTATCATGTCTTTAAACCATCATCAAATTTGGTCCTATTCAATTGGTATCAGAGAGATACTGATTGGTATCAGGAGATGCTCTGGATTAAAATGTATCAAACACTGAAACAATTTCTGACTCATCTCTTTCTTTTTGTCTTCCCCTGTAGCAGGCCAGGCACGGTTGCAGATGCTGAGATAAAACGTTGAACAATACAGTCCAGGTATCTGTCCGTACATTCTAGTAATATCTAGAAAACATCAGAAAGTAGTTAAGTGCTATGCAAAAATGTAACAGAGAGTGATGCCATGGAAAGTAACTCAGTGGTTCCTTCAGTTTAGGTGACTAGGGAAGATCTCAAGAAGAAACATTTCAGCCACCAAGTCAAGAGAAGACTAGTATTCAAGAGAAAGGATATGCCTAGTGCAAAGGCCCTGAGATAGGAGAGCAGCTAGAAATTGTTCTGCAAACTGAAGTCAGTTTATGGTGTTGCATCCCCCACCCCCACCAAAAAAAAATTCATGTTGAAGTCCTAAGCCTTAGAATGTGAACTTATTTGGAGATAGGCCCTTTAAAGAGGTATTTAAGTAAAACTGTGCCATTTAGGTGTATCCTAATCCAATGTGACTCCTATTATTATAAGAAAGGGAAATTTGGACACAGGCAAATACAGAGGGAAGATGGTGTGAAGACATAGCACATGATGGTCATGTACAAGTCAAGAAGAAAGGGAGCTTTTCCTCCAGGCCCTCACAAGCAGCCACCCTGCTGGTGCCTTGTTCTCCAAAGTCTATCCTCCGGAACTATGAGAAGATAAATTTCTGTTGTTGAAGTCACCCAGCTTGCATTACTTTGTATTACTATGGCACTCTGAGCAAACTGATAGAATCAGTGTGAAAAGAATGTAGATGATAGAATGAGAGCTATGAAATAAGTTTGAGGTGGTGAGTAAGAGCAACATTATGTAAGAAGTTTGGGGGGTTATTCTAGGTACAAAGTGAAGCTTGTTGACTGGTTTTAAGAAGAAAAGAATCAAACTTACTGCATAATGAAGAATATATTATAAAGGCAAGGTGACCAGTCAAGGACATGTGGTGTTCAGGAGGTTAGGTATGGTGATGTAGAGGTGACAGAGAGAGGAGGCGGACCAAACATATTTTGGTATGATGGGTTTGATTCAGGGTGAGAAAAAGTAACAAGGATAATGGCTGAATTTCTTAAATTGCAATTTGGTGGATGATGGTATCATTTACTAAGATGGAGAAGACAGAAGAGTAGGTTTTGGTGGGTTGTGTGACATTGGCCAGGTGAATTAATCTAATTCTCCAATTTTCTCATGAGTAAAATGGTGGTAATACATGATAATGCCACTTTATTGCGTAGTTGTGAAGATCAAACAAGTAATGTTTATCAAACACCTGAAAACTTGGCTAATGCTCTAACACTAAATTATTATTTCATCATCATCATAATTAGTTTTTATCTTGAGATACAGCAATTAGGTAAAGCTGGATTCAATGTCCTCAGGGACATTACAGTTGAGGTGATAACATTTCCCTTTGTATTAAATGGAGATGCTACAATTTTACTGGAAAATTGATTTTGAACTCTAAAGTTTTTTAATCCATAGGAAGCTGTATTAGGAGTCTGACAAAGTTAAGCTTTAGTCATTTATGAAGTTGCCTGTGAATGAAAGTAGTTTGAGGTTTCCTGTATTTAACAGACAGGAAGCTACCACCTGTCTTCAAAACAAAGTCTTCTGGATGTGGATTCGCATCCATTTTCATCCCCTTCTATGAAGCTGTCGTAAGACTAACGCATACAGTTCTCAAGCTCGCCAGTGGGCAAGGGTAAGATGTGACAAGCACTCTATCCATGAGAAATTCTCCCAGGAGATGGCAAGGACGAAGGTGAGAAAGTCAGCATCTTTCCACTGCTGCAGTGACTGACCATGTCTGACCCATCCATGTTGGTGTCTGTGGCTGATGGAACCCACATTCTAGTGTCCGGTCACCAGCTTCATGGGTCTGAGACAGTTGTCGTGGCATCAGTGGTGACAACAGGCACCAGCTTCTTCCTAACCTCCGCATCTTTGCTGTCATACTGTTAACCTCAACCACCTCCTCTATATCTCTAAAAGAGTTAAGCTCTTAATATCCTTTATTAAATTCCTTTTTGATTAAAATATTCAGAGTAGTTTTTATTTCCTAAATGGAACTCTGGCGAACTGTGTCACATCAGGATTCTATATTTATTTTAGATGTTTACTAATTAGAATTTTATCTGAGAACATTTTCATTCACTAAAATTTCCAATCTATTTACCCTGCTTCTCAAGTCTCATGTTGGGCACTCTCACCAAAGCAGGTGCTTATTGGATGCTTTTTAAATGAATAAAAGTTATGAGGTCATCTTCTGTGCTACCTGATTCATCAAATAACTTATTCTTCCTGACGTAAGTCCAACTCTCATATCCATCTAATACAATATTATTAAATTACTCAGATGTTTATAATCAATTTGAAATCCTTTTGAACTTTATATAATCAAGCATATAATAGCCTATAGCTTAAATGGGAAATTTAAATGCCAATACCACAGGCGCAGCCAAAACCTTATTCATTGACTACCTATTTGTGGAATCCAGATCTTGTTTAGGTTATTTCTCCAAGGATAGTTAATTAAATCAAATGACCTTCATTACACTCATTTTTCATCAAAATCTAAAAACACCAAATTACAAATTCAGGAAGAATTTCACTTGCATTTATAACCAAGGGATCAGCATTAAATTAGTCATTGATTAGTTCTAATTTTATTAGCTCTCTTCTTGACATAAAAATGTTAGATTGTGTTGAATATGGTTATTTCTCTTTTAAATATGTTCAGACCCTCATCATTAATAACCTTATAACCTGACTTAGACTTTACTTTGAATGTGCAGATTGCAGAAAAACAAACTTCAGAAAATCTGGCACAAAATGAAACATTAACCATGTCTGTGGTTGGATTATAACTTTCTCAGTTTTTAAATACAGTGGCCTTACCCAGAGATAAATTGATGAGTGATGGGTGGCCCCAGTTAGTCTAAGTCACAGCATCGTTTGCTTAGATCTGTTTTCCTTCCTCAACTGCGAGGCTGAGCAGAAAAGCACTCCTGACACCAGCACTTCAAGCAGAATCACATCTGCTTAGATTAGTTAGAGTGCGGTGATGCAAATAAGAAACTTGATATAGTCCTCTAATCCATTTCATTTACTTCAGCAGTAGATGCCAAGTTTTTCTTAAGGTTAGCGGCCATTATAGGTTTAATGGACAAATAACAGGCAGCTGGAATTAAGCTCTTCTTGAATATGATACTAGTCACCTGATAGTCACTGAGCACCATGGTCTGAGGTCACTCAGGAAAGGGCGTGAATGACTCTGCTGGTCTTGCTGGCTCACTCGCTGTGTTGGTGTAGGATGGTCTGGCCTGGGACTTTACCACATGGCTCTGTACAACAAACCTCCCATCCTCAGCAGCGTAGCACAGGCAGTCTCATGGCAACTTCAGAGAATAAGAAAGAGGCAGCAAATGTACAAGTATTTTCCAGCCTCTATTATCCCAATTTTTGGAATATCATTGCCCAAAGTAAGTCACATAGTTGGCCCCTAGTCAAGGTTGGGTAGAATAAAGAAAAAAACAAGCTAAAGGATGCAGATACAAGGAAGGGTGAGAAATCAGGTCTCAATACAATCAATCTACCATAGACACTTCTTGATGTTAATAAATCCTGTATGTAAGAGCACAAACAAACACTATAAAATTAAAAGTGGCAAACCCAGAATTAAAACAATAATAGCACATTGGGAGAGACATTTGCATCTCTCATATACAAGGACCACATTCATATTTATACGAAAAAGCATCAAGATTCTAATGGTAAATTTTCAAAGGACAGGAACAAAGTTCATTTCAGAAAAAATGCAAGCCATGGGGCAGCGCCTGTGGCTCAAAGGAGTAGGGTGCCAGCCCCAGATACTGGAGGTGGCGGATTCAAACCCAGCCCTGGCCAAAAACTGCAAAAAAAAAAAAAAAAAGGAAAAGAAAAGAAATAAATGCAAGCCATAGACAAGTATATGAAACAAATATAGAGGATGCCAAAAAATGTATACACATCTTAAGAAAATTTTAAAAACTGTGTGAAAATTGTAATACTTAACATATACCAATAATAAAAGATGAATACAAGTCACATTTGAGCACCTCTTGTAATTGCAGAAGTCAAATGTGAATTGAGTACTATGATTTTAATATAGTTTTTTTCTTTCTTCAAATGTGTACACTTTTTTTTTATATCCTCTGTATTTATTCTAATTTGTGATACGCCAGGAAGACATACAAATGGCCAACAGGTATATGAAAAAATGTTCAAAATCATCAATCATTAGAGAAATGCAAATCAAAACTATAATGGGATATCACACGCCTTGTTAAATTGGCTTTTAACAAAAAGATAGTTAATTATGAATGTTGGCAAGGATGTGGAGAAAGGGGATACCTGTACACCATTGGTGGAAATACAAATTAGCACAGGCACTATGGAGAACAGTATGGAGGTCCTCAAAAAAACTAAAAATAGACCTTCCATATGACACAGCAATCCTTCTGCTGGGTATATATTCAAATGATAAGGAATTCAGTATGTCAAAAAGACAAAGCTTATTGTGGTGCTATTAACAATGACCAAAATTTTGAATCAACCTAAGCATCCATCAAAGAGGACGAATGGATAAAGAAATCATGCTACATATACACAATGAAATATTATATAGCCACAAAAATTGATGAACTCCTGTCATTTGAAACAACATGACTAGAACAGAAGAAACCTTAAGTGTAAGCCAAGCATGGAAAGGCAAATCTCACACGTTCTCACTCATATGAGGGAGCTAAATATTAACAGTGGGCATCCTGGAGACAGAGTGTAGAATGATGGTTGCTAGAGCTGGTAAGGGTAGTAGGGACGGGTGGATGAAGTGGGGATGGTTTATGGGTGCATCAAAATATCGTTAGATGGTTAGATACAGTGAATAATATTTGACAGAATAACAAAGTAACTATAATCAACAATAAGTTAAATTATATTTAAAATGACTATACAAGAATAGAATTGGAATGTTTCTAACACAAAGAAATGTTAAATGCCTGAGGATATCTCAATTACTTTGACTTGATTAATTGATAGTGTATGCCTGTATCAAGATATCACATGTATCCTACAAAGGTATCCAATTACTATGTACCTATAATAATTAAAAATTAAAAAATACGGCTCGGCGCCTATAGCTCAACCGGCTAAGGCGCCAGCCA